>NC_063059.1:25065273-25665273 GCF_018812025.1 Megalobrama amblycephala
CAAATGAACTAAATTTCATTACTTTTAACTATAATTTTAATCATATTAAATATTTTAAATATATTTAAGGTACACTACATAACTTTTGGCCCTCTAGTGGTAAAAAAAATCATGCATTTTGCGAAAGAACATTGTTTTGGTTGTGCTTTGTCTATGCGGATGAATATGACCCTTCACAATAGATAAATGTTTTACAATGAACTCTATTAGAGAGATGCATTATGCAATTTATCTGTTCAATAAAACATCTTATTCTCCTGTTGAGAAATAACGCCATCTCTGTGTCACTTTTATAACATTTCAAATTCCAATGTTGATTTGCGTTTAATTGACCCTTCGCCGGGAGTTTGATTGACAAGCGATCTAATCATAACGCCGAATCCGCCATGTTGTCCGACAAGGCAGACAGGAGTTGGAAGATTAACCTCGGTGGACTTGAACTTGAAAAATGGCATGTACCGACATCTTTCCTCGTTTGAAACAACATTCCTTCTGATGTTCATTCATGTTTATTTGATGCTATAAATTAACTAGTAGGAAGAGATGATCGATTCACGAGCCGCTTGAGCTGAGGCACTACAGCAAACTGTCACGACACATTAAAGAGCCACAAAATGGTTTTTAGTGTTCAAATTTCTTTAAAAAATTACACAATTTGAAAGCTGGGACTTTGTTTAATATCATAAGTAACCTGCTCTGTCTTGTCCGTCGACGTGTTGTCAGTGTCCTCTTTGCTCCGTGATGTATTTTTCACTCTGTGTGGCGTGACAGCGCCACGGCTTGTTGGACAAAGCGACAGTAAGTAAGGGGGGCGGGTTTTTGCGAAGGGCCAATTACGAGCTCTCTTTTTTGCCAGCAGACTCTCTTCTGTTCAGCATTTTTTTAAAAACAGGTGATTCCCCGAAAGTTTGAGATTTAGCACGCTCCATGTCAACCTTTCTCGCTCGTTGTGACAACTAACCTATGCCACTCCCACAACATACATGAGTCATAGTAGCCGGAGAAACTTACAGATACGTCGAGACATGCACAGTTGAGTGACGTATGAACGCAATTTCCCATGAAAACTATTCCTAAAATATAAATACTGAAAATAGGCTTACCATAGTGAATAAAATGAGTTTTTCAAAACACGAATTGGAAGGATTGATGATGTATTTACTCAATTTGGCTAATTTTGAACAACAACAACAAAAAAGTTACAGTGTACATTTAATAAATATAACAAATGTAAATATAATTTTTTAAATAATTTAAATATTTCAATAATATTGAATATTATTAAATCATATATTATTGTATATTAAGAAAAATAATTAATTCATTAGTAATAACATTAAAATAAAACAAACACTGAACTAAGTGCAAATAGCGTCCCTTGTTGGCAAACGCTATTTACACTAGCTCCGCCCACCAATGTCTGGTTGGGCCACTCAAGTTTTAAAAAAGACACGTGGAACTCAACGTCTTCAGTGGCGCAGCAGCAGCGAGTAAGGCTCACAGATTTTGAATCCGTCGTTTGCCGAGCTCGCATTTATTTTCAATAAAAATTAAAATAGTGTTCTAAAAGCGAACGAGTGTTTAAAAATATTAAAAGTATTTACTGGTTAGGATTAGGGGAAGGTGTAGGGAGGGTTTTTATTCTCCCAATAAGGCAGCATCCATTTAATAATTTTAATAAATATAATAATTTACACTCTATGATATTATTGCATCCTGTTAAAGTACAAAAATACTGAGGTGCAAATAGTATCTAAGCCCCCAATAGTACTCTTATTGCAAACAACTGATACATTTACATGGTGTAAATAGAATCTATCGCTATTTTTACCTAGTGTAAATAGCATATCGCTAAGAAAATGCTGTTATTGTCAATTAGTGTAAATAGCATCTATTGCTAAGAAAATATGCTATTTTCACAGTGTAAATAGCATTTATTGCTATTTGCACTGAGTGCAAATAGCCACTGCCTAAAATAAAATAGTAAAATATTAATAAAAATAAACAGATGCAATTCTAAAAATAAAGAGTATATTTATTCATCTTATTCAATATTTCTAATTTTATTTTCTGTAGTTAACTTTGTGCATCTAAGATCACATTACTTTGAGGTTTCTGAAAGCGAATTTCAATGTACAGGCTGGTGAAACTGCATATATTATCTCTGACACACATAAAAGCCAATAAAAAATGCTTTCCCCCCCCCCCTCAAAAACCTCAACAAGAACGCACATGCGCACGCACGCATGCGCACGCATGCACACACACACACGCGCACACACACACACCTGGGTGGGTTTGCGTGAAGGTCTTTTTGGTTGGTTGTCTGGGTGATTAGGAGTCCAAGCCCCCAGGCTCTGATTGGAATAGAAGTCCATAGGATACACTTCCTGCCATCCCACCTGCTGCAGTGCTACTGCTGCCTGAAACAGAGAGAGATTGTTAATTAAAGACAGCTGACTGCAGCATCAAACACTGTAGCTACAAGGCAGAGGAACGGCGAGAATCTTGAGAAAACAACATGGCAGTGCTGCCAACAGCCGACGGGTCGATACACGCTACGAGCGCAGTCAGATATCAAGGGAGATCTAGTCAAACACCCCGCTTCTCATCTAAGAGGGCACGTCACATGACTCTAATACCGCAAAAAATCCCCCCGACGGCTCTATGTATTACCGATGCGCAAAGATCTTCCCCACTGGCGAAATGCACCGAGCGGAGACTCTGAGTCGAGGTGAGATCCGTGCTGTTCCATGTGACCTACAAATGCAGACGAATACATTAGAAGGCCTCTGGAGGAATGCAGGACTTCCTCGTGCATGTGGCTACATTACATAAACTCCAGCAGGATCTCGCCAGTCAGACTGAGCTGCTTATATGAATAATCAATGCGCCGTGTTCGTCTCCGCCCGTGGGCACGTATACCCACTTCACAAGCGAGGCAAGCTGTAACGTACGGCTCTAATACCGTGGGAGAAATGACAAACGCCCCCGCCTCCGGTGAAGAACTGTCTCTCTCCGCTGAAAATACTACAATACTTCACAAACAAATGCTTCTTCATAAATCTCTCTTAAATACCCTTCAAAGCCTAATAGTACAGTCGCTCGCTTTTATTGACTGGAAAAGTGACAGTCGAGAAGTTCATGCCTGAATGTTTTTCTGTGAAAATTGAGGCTTCTGAAATGTAGTATGCATTTAATAATATAGACTCTATATAATATAGTAGCTCTACATGGAAATGGCATTTTCTCTAATTTTAAAAAAATAAAAATATTCTAGAAGGAGATTGCTGAACATTGTGAGCTGTTTATTAAAAACTGTCAGAGCCATGACTAAAATACCAGTCAGAAGTTTTTGGACCTACTCAATCTTTATGTTTTATTAATGTTTTAGAAAAATAGGTCCACCAAACAAGAAAACAACACAAATGGAAGTACATAAAAAGTACAAACGTTCATTAAAAACATAAATAAATGCACTATTTCACTGTTTAAATTTTGATAATTGTAACTATAATTTTAATAATATCAAATTACAACTATTAATATTAACTATTAAACTATTAATATAATATTATATAGTTTACAATATGATGTTTATTAATATTTTGTATTTATTTTATATTATTAATAAAATATTAGTATAGTTATAAAATTATGAACATTGAAGATATTAAAAAATAGTATTAGTATTAAAGTATTAAAAAATATAAAATTTAGTTTTATTTAGTATTAAATAAATTTAATTTAGTATTAAATACATTTCTAAAATAATAAAATATTATAACATATTTAAATAATAAAATATTAATAAAATAAACATCATATTATAAACTATATACTATTATATAAACAGGTAAAGCCATCAAACTACAATATAAAACAAATGGAAGTAAAATAATTATGTAGGGACCAAAAAGTCAAGAAATTGATACAAACACTATTTCACTATTTATATTTGTTTATAAAAATAATGTAAACTTTAATAATTTTAAATAAAATATAATAATATTGAATATTTGACATTAATAAAATAAAATACAACAAAAAGAAAAAAATAATACAAATAAACAAGTTTTGTTATATTAACATATATTAATCATCATTATTATTATTTAATAATTAAATAAATAAATAAACATTTATCACATGAATTTTTGTGTGAATATCGTCAATTAGTGATCCAGAAATGTAAAATGGTGGGAAAAAAGGTACATTTATGAGATAAAAAGATCTAGGATGAGCATGCTAACATCCGTCTTTCGTTCTCTCCTCCTCCATCCATCCTGTCCTTATTAACCCTGGCACATCCATCCCTCTTTCACTGGCTTTTCATCAGTGCTGTGCATAAGCTACCTGCTAATCCCTACACTGACATGAGAGGCAAGTGTGTCATTGACTATAAATATAACATGAGACACACTGAAAATCACTGCCTTCTCTCTCTTTCTTCATCATACTTCACTTTTACACTCCTTTAAGTCCTCTCATTTCTTTCCAACTCCACAGAAAGATCAAACACAAGCAGAGATGCATTAAGGTGGCAGTGTCCGAGAAAACTTTCACTATGAACTCAGTGTTCAGATATTTAAGCACACTGGCTGGGCAGAAACGCTGTTACGCTACAAAACAGCGTGTTATTCGAATGTATTCTCATAATGCCATATTTGCTCTACGTTTCTACGGCACCAAATGCGCTGAGCTCCAGCGTGGGCCAAGCGGCAATGAAAATGGATTATGGTGACGCATAATATGAGAGCCACATATGATTATGCAGTGCTTCAATATGACTCTACAGAGCATTATCATTTTTCACTAAGAGATATGATGCCATAAAATACTCAACATAAATGATCTTCTACTGGTACAGTGGGTACATTGTGGCTATAGACCGAAATAATGGCCAGAATGATTAATAGTCTGATTTTTAGTCATTTTGAGAGGCGTCGGCACATAAACATGCCTGCTTGGCTGATTAACAGAAGTGGAAGTTTCCTCTCGTGGCAGAATGAAATCGATAGCATTGTCAATGGATAGAATTTTGAGTAAACAGTGTGTAAAATAAGTTTCTGATTTGTTATACTTTATGATTGTGAACAAAATGCTGTGTGTACTGTATATAAAAACAATAATAGTCATTTTGAAATGAACTTCTTGTTTACCAGTAAGTTACTCTGACCTAATCAAAATCCAGTAATCCAGTGAAAATTCATTGTGCTAATTCATGTTTTATATTTGGGTCTATCCAACAACCCAAACATACTGTATAGGTAATTTAACATTTTTAATTAATGTAATATTACAAATATATATTAAAATAAAAATAAATTTATACACTACCTCACAAAAGCTGCATTTAATTGATTAAAAAATACAGTAAAACATATTGTGAATGTTTTTTTACAGTTTAAAATAGCTGTTTTATATTTAATATACAGTACAGTCCAAAAGTTTGGAACCACCAAGATTTTTAATGTTTTTAAAAGAAGTTTCGTCTGCTCACCAAGGCTACATTTATTTAATTAAAAATACAGTAAAAAACAGTAATATTGTGAAATATTATTACAATTTAAAATAACTGTGTACTATTTAAATATATTTGACAAAGTAATTTATTCCTGTGATGCAAAGCTGAATTTTCAGCATCGTTACTCCAGTCTTCAGTGTCACATGATCCTTCAGAAATCATTCTAATATGCTGATTTGCTGCTCAATAAACATTTATGATTATTTTCAATGTTGAAAACAGTTGTGTACTTTTTTTTTTCAGGATTCCTTGATGAATAGAAAGTTCAAAAGAACAGCATTTATCTGAAATACAAAGCTTCTGTAGCATTATACACTACCGTTCAAAAGTTTGGGGTCAGTAAGAATTTTTATTTTTATTTTTTTGAAAAGAAATTAAAGAAATGAATACTTTTATTCAGCAAGGATGCATTAAATCAATCAAAAGTGGCAGTAAAGACATTTATAATGTTACAAAATATTAGATTTCAGATAAACACTGTTCTTTTGAACTTTCTATTCATCAAATAATCCTGAAAAAAAATATTGTACACAAATATTTTGTACAATTGTACACATTAAATGTTTCTTGAGCAGCAAATCAGCATATTAGAATGATTTCTGAAGGATCATGTGACACTGAAGACTGGAGTAATGATGCTGAAAATTCAGCTTTGCCATCACAGGAATAGATTACTTTGTGAAATATATTCAAATAGAAAACAGTTATTTTAAATTGTAATAATATTTCACAATATTACTGTTTTTTTACTGTATTTTTAATTAAATAAATGTAGCCTTGGTGAGCAGACGAAACTTCTTTTAAAAACATTAAAAATCTTAGTGGTTCCAAACTTTTGGACTGTACTGTATTTTAAAATGTCATTTATTCCTGTGATGAAGCTGAATTTTTAGCAGCCATTACTCCAGAAATCATTCAAATATGCTAATTTGCTGCTCAAGAAACAAAGAAAAGAAATGACTTTTTTTAAATCAATGTTTTTCAGGATTATTTGATGATTAGAAAGAACAACATTTATGTGAAACAGAAACATTAAAAACATTTGTAACATTATTAATGTAATTATTGTCCCTTTTGATCAATTGAATGCACCAATGCTGAATTAAGTATTATTTTTATTTGTAATTATTAAAAATATTATTTATTATTTTATTATTTTTTTCTCCAGTAACTCCATATTTCTTTATAATGATCAAAAATTTAGGACTGTTTGTGTTTTTAAATGTTGAAGGATATTCAATACATTATACAATGTGCAATAATGGCTATTTTTAATGGTTAAATGTTTATTTTGTCTTGAGAGCTGCCACTCTAAATTTCATTGTACTTGCACTGGTACAATGACAATAAAGTATCTTACTTACTCTTATTTTATTAAAAAATAAATAAATAAATAAATACAAATTTTTAATATAACTTATACATTATAAAATAATTAAAAATCTAATACTAAACAGTAATTATTATTACTGTTTGAAATAATATTTTAGTTTTCATATATATATTTATTATATATAAACACAAATATAAATTTAAATTATAATATATTACATATAAGCCCCAATTTTCAGTTGTCATTACTCCAGTCTGCCAAGAAAACCTTGTATTAAATAATCCTTCTAATGTGCCGATTGGTATTCGAGAAACCTTTTTATAGGCAGAGTTGCAAATGGTTCATTAACTGTGGAAACAGCCAAACATCGTCTCATTTCTTTCAAGTCACTGCACAATTTCATATTTTAGTTTTAAAACTGATCAAACAAAAACACATTTCAAGAAACTCATCAGTATGTTCTTTTAAGAGATTAAGGCTATTTTCATGCACTACTGTCTTGGAAAAAAAAAAGAAGGGAAAAAAAAGACAGCAAACTGGATCTAACCAGGACAGAGAGAGAAGTGAATGGCCCAGATGCACAACAGCAAGACGACAAGCACACCAGAGCCTCAAGTAGAGTCTCAGCTGGCAGCTTCATTGAACAGTTCACACTAAACAACAGCTTCTGACCTTTAGGCAGAGTTTCAAAGAAAAAGCCACATCTGACACAGGCAAATAAGCAGAAAAGGGTAGAATGGGCTCAAAAACATTAAAATAGCACAGCAAATAATTATCATGGATGGCTGAATCTAAGATAGAATTGTTGTGACTGGGTGGGTCAAATGAAAACTGGATGTGTGTCAGTATATTATTATATATTATATATTCGGTCCATGCGTTCGTTCTTAAAGTGACGGCAGCCTAATGAACCTGCTGCTGTCTGACGTTAATCAAGCATCAAAAGTAAAAGAGAAAATCACTCACTGCTCCTGAATAACTCCTGACTGAATCATCGCGCTTTTTCATTTGATTATTCAATTTCGGTATTATTCCTTACTTGAAAGCTACTGTTAAATAGTTGTTAGTGGATTTCGAATGCTTTGGATACTACATAGCAAATGAGAGCAACTCTCTCTTATGTGTATCTAACGCCACTGTTACTCTCACACTTCAAATGATTGCATGCAATTTTTGTATTTTCAAATGACAAATTACCTATATTTTAATTAAATACATTTTTCACAGCAGTATTTTGTATTTTATTTACATACATTTGATGAGTAAGTATTTGTAATTTGTAACTAAATACTGTTTGATGTATTTGTGCCCATCTCTGTCTGTAAAAACACACACACACACACACACACACATTAGCATTATACCACTATCAGACACTTTCATCTTTAGATATCAGTATAGATTTTGCTATCAGCCACAGAAAATCCCATATCAGTCGACCACTAGTACATTATGCTTGTGAAATTCCTGATGGACTAAGAGAGAAGAGTAACAGTCATCCTAATGAGGTCTATCTGCAGATAAAACCTGCCAGATGTTCTTGTTTTGCATCTGAGAATGGGGAATAGGGATTTACCCGAGACACCTATCCCAGGAAAAACGCTTGGTGTGTGATTCTGGCTAAGTCCTGTTTTGGCATGACATGAATCAAGATGCGTACTAGCTTCTGGTGATAAGAGAGAAAGACATGTTTGGAGAGGCGCTGCTGCTAGTCGGCCAGTGGGAGGAGCTACTGTTCCACTCTGAGCTGGCCGACTCATCCCGCCGGTCTCTGAGGAGTAGAGATAGTGGGTAAACAAACCCTGTTCCTTCACATAGCACAAAGGTGTATGCATAGATGTTTGTTTGCAAGCGCAAACGCATACACACGTTGTACACACAGATACATTCAGAACCTTTATGTCCCAAAGGCACTCAGAAATGCCCAGAAACACGCATAGCAAACACGACTGGCAGCATATCGACTGATGGGGCAGAGGTGAACACCTGCAGTGGATGTGTAGGTGTGCCTGATGTTAAAAGGATAGTTTACCCAAAAATTCAAATTGGGTATTAATTTACTCACCCTCAAGTTGTTCCAAACCTGTATACATTTCTTTGTTATGCTGAACACAAAGGGAGATATTTGGAAGAATTATTGTAACCAAGCAGATCTCGCCCCCCATTAACTACCATAGTAGGAAAAATACTATGATAGTCAATGGGGAAGTCAATCTTCCTTGGTTGTACAGCAGAACAAAGAAATTCATATAGGTATGGTATAGGTACAACTTGAGGGGGAGTAAATGATGACAGAATTTTCATTTTTGGGTTAACTATCCCTTTTGTTCAGTATAGTCTTTTTTCCTATGCTTTCATAGTAAAGTACAGTAGTAGAGAACTGTGCTGTATGCATGCAAGTCTTGAGTACCTCATATGGAGACAGCAGGGGTTTGGAAAAAGCTGTTCCCCAGTCGATGGAGAGGCGAGGACAAGCGATCTGCACCCACCTATATATATTATATATATATATATATATATATATATATATATATATATATATATATATATATATATATATATATATATATATATATATATATATATATAGAGAGAGAGAGAGAGAGAGAGAGAGAGAGAGAGAGAGAGAGAAAGAAGGGTAGTTAAACAAAATAGTCAAAATTCAAATGTTTGCAAACCATTTTACTTGAGTTATGTCATTATTTCAGAGAGCGAACAATAGGAACTGACTGGATCTCTAAAATTAGTCTCGGCTGGGTGAACAAATACAGATACGGTGGGTGTAATATAAAGAATGAAATGTAAAGTGTCCATGAGGAAGTAGCGTGCCACGCACGTCCTGAAAAGTTAAGCCAAAGGGTCTTGATCGCCCCCAGTAATGGGATGTAATGGGATGCGAGACAAACTAAACAATCAAATTACACTTTAAACATTTCTTTTCGGTCATTTTAGGCAGTTTTTAATCACGCTGGTGTCAGTTCAAGTGTTCGTTCTTTAAATAAGTTTGGTTTTAGTTAGTTTAGTTAGTAGTCTCTGAGGTACCAAAAGACTTTTTTCTGGATCTTCGCGAAGAGATTCGGAGATTTAACTTTAATTTCTACATTTTCATAACTGTTTATTTCACACCGACATCATGAGCTGTTCTGAGTGTGGGCGGGAGCTTGATATCACGGCTCCACTTCGCGCTCACTACTGTACGGGCAGACTCGGGCTGCAAGTTCACTATGCGCAGACTCGAGACTCAAGATGTCAGAGCCATATTGGCACACTGGTGGCTTCACTTACTACAGTGGAAGAGAGTGAAGGTGCGTCGTCAATCTTTTTTTAAAGTCTATGGTGATAAATGAAAGGGGGTGTGGTCTCCTCACTGTGAACTGTGATTGGTTGAAAACAAGGTGTTTTAAAATGACAGACAAATAAAATTAATTTTTGGAGAGATTAAAAGTGTGTGTATATATATATATATATATATATATATATATATATATAAAAATAAATACATATATATAAATAAATACATATATATATATATATATACATATATATATATATATATATATATATATATATATATATATATATATATATATATATATATATATATATATATATATATATATATATATATATATATATATATATATATATATATATATATATATATATATATATATATATATATATATATATATATATATATATATATACACACACACACACACACACACACACACACACACACACACACACACACACAGTGGGTACGGAAAGTATTCAGACCCCCTTAAATGTTTCACTCTTTGTTATATTGCAGCCATTTGCTAAAATCATTTAAGTTAAATTTTTCCTCATTAATGTACACACAGCACCCCATATTGACAGAAAAACACAGAATTGTTGACATTTAAAAAAGAAAAACTGAAATATCACATGGTCCTAAGTATTCAGACCCTTTGCTCAGTATTTAGTAGAAGCACCCTTTTGATCTAATACAGCCATGAGTCTTTTTGGGAAAGATGCAACAAGTTTTTCACACCTGGATTTGGGGATCCTCTGGCATTCCTCCTTGCAGATCCTCTCCAGTTCTGTCAGATTGGATGGTAAACGTTGGTGGACAGCCATTTTTAGGTCTCTCCAGAGATGCTCAATTGGGTTTAAGTCAGGGCTCTGGCTGGGCCATTCAAGAACAGTCACGGAGTTGTTGTGAAGCCACTCCTTTGTTATTTTAGCTGTGTGCTTAGGGTCATTGTCTTGTTGGAAGGTAAACCTTCGGCCCAGTCTGAGGTCCTGAGCACTCTGGAGAAGGTTTCGTCCAGGATATCCCTGTTCCTGGCCGCATTCATCTTTCCCTCGATTGCAACCAGTCGTCCTGTCCCTGCAGCTGAAAAACACCCCCACAGCATGATGCTGCCACCACCATGCTTCACTGTTGGGACTGTATTGGACAGGTGATGAGCAGTGCCTGGTTTTCTCGACACATACCGCTTAGAATTAAGGCCAAAATGTTCTATCTTGGTCTCATCAGACCAGAGAATCTTATTTCTCACCATCTTGGCAAACTCCATGCAGGCTTTCATGTGTCTTGCACTGAGGAGAGGCTTCCGTCAGGGCCACTCTGCCATAAAGCCCTGACTGGTGGAGGGCTGCAGTGATGGTTGACTTTCTACAACTTTCTCCCATCTCCCGACTGCATCTCTGGAGCTCAGCCACAGTGATCTTTGGGTTCCTTCTTTACCTCTCTCAACAAAGGCTCTTCTCCCCCGATAGCTCAGTTTGGCTGGACGGCCAGCTCTAGGAAGGGTTCTGGTCATCCCAAACATCTTCCATTTAAGGATTATGGAGGCCACTGTGCTCTTAGGAACCTTAAGTGCAGCAGAAATTTTTTTGTATCCTTGGCCAGATCTGTGCCTTGCCACAATTCTGTCTCTGAGCTTTTCAGGCAGTTCATGCACTGTGAGCTGTAAGGTCTTATATAGACAGGTGTGTGGCTTTCCTAATCAAGTCCAATCAGTATAATCAAACACAGCTGGACTCAAATTGAAGGTGTAGAACCATCTCAAGGATGATCAGAAGAAATGGACAGCACCTTAGTTAAATATATGAGTGTCACAGCAAAGGGTCTGAATACTTAGGACCATGTGATATTTCAGTTTTTCTTTTTTAATAAATCTGCAAAAATGTCAACAATTCTGTGTTTTTCTGTCAATATGGGGTGCTGTGTGTACATTAATGAGGAAAAAAATTAACTTAAATGATTTTAGCAAATGGCTGCAATATAACAAAGAGTGAAAAATTTAAGGGGGTCTGAATACTTTCCGTACCCACGTTATATATATGATAAATTGATCACAATAAGACCAGGAACATATTTAAGAAAGCAAATAAAATTATGAAGACTGTAATCTGCATATTGTAACCATTAACTCTTTCCCCACCATTGATGGAATTTTCCGTCATTTATGAGACAACGCTTCCCAGCCATTAATGGAAATTTCCGGCTTTCTGTGTTTTTACTGTTATATGGTAGTGGGCGCTATTATGCATCTTCTGAAAGAGTACTGAATATCCTGATCAAAACACAGGCGAAGAAGAAGCAGAAACAAGCGATAGCATTATGTAATCAGATGCATGTTGATAAAAAAAGATTCTTTCTTTTGATATACTTCATGTTCAGATATTCAAGTCTTCGACAACAATTTTTGCTCAATTGCTTTGTTTTATTCTGGATAAAAAAAGGCCATGAAACTTTTGTGAAAATGATCAAAAATGCTTGAGCTGGCTGGCAACTTTTTTCAAAAACGCTGGCGGGGAAAGTATGCAAAATAAACTAGTTTATCATAGATGATCTAGTCAACCACTGTGACCCATCAATAACACATAAATAATGAAATAGTTCAAAATGAAATCAAATGTGTTTAGTATTATTTTATAGTATTTTTGAATAGCTTTATTTTTTTATATTTTCAGTTTTCATTTGAGTAATTTTGTGCTTTTGTCAGTTTTTTTTTTTTTTTATATTTCTACATAGCCTTAATTTATTTTTATTACAGTTTTAGTATACCTATTTCAGTTAGTTAGTAGTTAGAAAACTGAAAATATATATAAAAAATATTTTATTTTAACTTTATTTTAATCACTGAAAACAAATTAACAGTTTTTTTAACAATAACAATCTTGAATCAAACTGCCTCATACTATTTAAGATACATGTGAAGGAAAAGCGAGAAACACACACACACACACACACACACACACACACACACACACACACACACACACACACACACACACACACACACACACACACACACACACACACACACACACACACACACACACACACACACACTTGGGGAAGCAGAGCACAGCTCAGCTCGCAGGGAGAATGTGAATGTGAATATGAACTGCATTGATGTGCAGCGCTGATGCTCTCTCCTGTAAATATGAGAGTAAATCTGCACTGCCCTAAAGCTTCCCTGCAAAGCATTATTATTTAGACAAGCATGGAGTCAAATAAAATAAAGAAAGAGTGGGGAGAGGAGGAGGAAAAAGGAAAGAGGATTGAGGTGAGAAAGAGGCAGCGATAAGAAAGGTAAGGTGAGCAAAAACAACTGCAATGCAATGCCCTAGTCTCCACGGAGCTACCCTACATAGCAGCCAGACTAGGCGGCAGAGAGAGAATAAGAAAGAGAGAGAGAAGGAGGGACAGAAAAGAATAACAGTGGCATTAGAGGTGAGGGAGGGCTCAGAGAGTCATATGAAGAACAGTATGAGTGATCGTTGGCAGGCAAAGCGAGAGTGTCTAGAAACTGCATTTGTCTTTAGAATGTGTGTTATGAATACAGAAGCACTGGAGCTGGAATTGTGGGTATTCGGATGCCTAATGTAAGAGAACACTCAGTGGACTTGCACACCTGCAGCTAAACTCCACACTTGGGAAACCGACAAGACAATATATATGTATTATAAGCAGGCTTTAACAAAAGGATGCACTCTTGCATTCAAAAATAGAAAGAAATATATATAGTTTGTCTAGTTTTACAGAAATATCAAGCAAAGATCATAAGACCTTTTTGGATGGATGGATGGATGGATGGACATTTTAGGTTGGTCTGAATGGTTGCAAATTTGTTCTGAATGGATGGATGGATGGACAGGGTGTTGTGCTAGGGCAATTTTAGGTTGTCAAATGAATTTATATATATATATATATATATATATATATATATATTACCTGGAGGAACCTGTTGATTAAAAAAAAAAAAAAAAAAAAAAAAAATATATATATATATATATATATATATATATATATATATATATATATATATATATATATTTTTTTTTTTTTTTTTTTTATATCAACAGGTTCCTCCAGGTAATATAGACCTTCTTGGGTAATACTGTGTAGTAACATCCAGTCAGGGGTTGTGTCTAGTTTTACAGAAATATCAAGCAAAGATCATACAAAAAACAAAGCAGCTGAAAGCAAAGGAATTGAGCTGAAGGCAACGGGAGTCTTCCTTAGAAGTCTAGTTCAAGACAGACACAGAAAGAGAGAGAAATAAAGAATGGGTGGTAAATGCAAATATCAACTTAGTATCTGCATCAGAATCGGATTTCAAATATGCAGGAGGGTTGAGGCTGCATCGGGAACCTCAGCACGCCACCAAATTCAATTTACAGGCATTTCAGCGCCAGCATCTGTCCCCTCGCCTGAGACAGCCCTCACTGCAGGGAGCCATACGGGCAGAGACACACTCCTCCGTCTGGCCGCATCAAGCCCATTCTCCCAATCCACTTCTGCTCCGTGGATGAGAGGAGAGGTCAAAGACGTGTAATGATGCCTGTTTTGCTTCCTCTGAAATGGCCCTATCAGCATGTGAAGGCAGAACTGATGAGGGCACGCTCCTGCTGATCCCCCTAACCGTCGCCTGAAGGTGGGGGGGTGAGACTTCACATCAAAGAGTCTAATTGAAGGAGGAAGAGGAACGGGAGGTCTGCGATGACTGCAGGGGGGTTTTCCTCATGCTGGTGGGAGAAGCAGCCCCAATCGGCTCTCCTCGCTCAGAGTGGAAATAATGGATTTTAATTAGCCACTCGACCTGCAGCATACAATAGCACAATTAACCTTTCCGATCCACAGGGAAATAGGCACCGGTGCCTCCAAACATCACTTAGAGCCGACAGAGATGTGTAATTACATTAGGCTTACAATAAAGGGCACGTATATACGCCGGTGAAAGGTGCAAGGAAACTTTTTCTGAAGTTTTCCAAAAGACAGCCATCTGGCTTTGCGAGCAAGTAGACACAGGTTAGCTAATAGCCTTTAACCCTGTAAAGCCTTTTGAAATAATAATTTAAAATGGAACAGTTTATTGAACATTTACAAAATAATAAATAATAATTTTTTTTTTTTTTTGAGTATTATATTTGATACATCAGGCTTTTATGGTCCATATAGTATAATATAGTGATAATCTGGAGCTCACAAAAAATGAAAAACAATTTTATTCAGGGACCCAAACGGAGAAAAAAATATGGTGCAATTTAGTGCAGATGCTGATAATTAGCAATTACAAGATTGTAATACAAATCAATGAGATCTTTATAACAGTATAGCAGACTACATACATAAAATACACAAATCAGTTGTCACTCTAAATCTACCAATAAAATGTCTCAGTAAGATACAATATGATATTTAAATATTTTCTAAATACTTAGTTTTATGATCAAAGATCTGTAGTTTTTATTGTGGGGGGAAACATATAATGAAATGCATTATAATGATGATTGAGAGATGCAATAAAAATTCCTCAAAAGCCATATTTGATCAATTTTAACATGATTTTTCTAAAAAAAAAAAAATAATGTATGGATAATGAAATAAACTGATTCAGTCCAGGAAATGTTTATCATAAAATATTACTATCAATATAAAACATTCTCACTTTTACTTTCTAAAAATCAATTTAACAGAAAAAAATGTTTTTACCCAATTTTATAATTATACATAAAAAGGCTCTTTACTTGGTAAAAAAGTATAAACTATCAATCCAACGACAGAAGGCATTCAGTAGATTGTGTACTACAGGTTTTTCAGCAAAGTTTGGACCATGTTGATAACTTGCACGCCATAGAAATTCTAAATCAATTATGATTCAGTAGGTATAGGGTTAAACTTTCAATCAGTCACTGTTAACTGCTAAACCTTGTCCTAACTAGGCAGGATAAAGTATGATAAATAAAATCATTTCTACTGTAATCAAAGGTTTTTGCCCTAATCCTCAACTGCTAATAGCAACAACATCAATTAGCATAGAAATAGTGTAAAAGCTAATCAGTTCTGGTGTGCTGTGCACAATACTACTCCCTTGGACCCTAAAAAGTAGCTGTTTGTAAAATCTGAACCTGTCACACTACAACATTATTACTGTATTTAGCTAATCAAAATGTTTTCTCTTGTTAGCATTTTGCTAAGCTATTAGGCTACTTCATCAACTCGCTAACTGCAAGCTGAAAAGGCAAACAAAGTTTAGAAATGTTTAGATTGAACATTTATAGCTTCAGTTACATAATGTGATATGTAATATAGTATAATTTTGATGTGGTATCGTGTCTGTGCGTGTGTGGAAACAAGATTCTTTAGTGTGGGCTGGTTCGCAAAAGCTCTCACAGTTTCTGAGTTTAGCTCAAATCCATGCTCACACTGTTTTGCACCACTGGTAAGATCAAAAATTTAATGCAGGTATCTTGACCTGTCTGGAGTGACCTCCCTGGATGTATCTCTGCCAAGACGTTGTCTGTTCTCAAACTAAATGATGGGTGCAAGATGCTCATCTGAATTATGAGGGTAGAGTGGAAGAGTTCAGAGCAAACAGGTCATTCTCCCAACATTTCTTCCTAGCAATTCTATTGAGCTACTCTTTCAGGCCTCAGGGTCAATCCTGTAATGCATTTTCCTGCCCCACATAATTTACACTACACTTCAAAAAATGTTCAATGTTTTTGAAAAATATTAACACAAGGTTGCAGTAAATTAATGAAAAAATGTCAGTAAAGGCATTTAGAATGCTACAAAATATTTCTATTTCAAACAAACTTTATATTCATCAAAGAATCCTAAAAAAACAATTCACAAAATTATTACGTTTTCAACATTGAAAATAAGAGATGTTTCTTGAGCGTCAAATCAGTGTTTCAGAATGAATCATGTGACACTGAAGAATGGAGTAATTATGCTGAAGCCACTTATTTCAGTGTTGTTATTTAAGGAGACAGTTTGCCTCATACATTCATTTAACAGCAAGCCAAAGAGGAGAAGGTATGCATATGCATTTTATACACTTACATTATGTTCTTGCTCCTACCATGCAATAAAATTCACTTTCTTAAATGAGCTGGGTTTTCTAACGCAATTCAACTGCTCAGGTAATTGCAATGGTCTGACCCATTTTAGTGGCAGCTAAATGGCACTTTAAAATCAGTCAGAGCTATAGAAATGCATAATCATATTTACAAGTAAATATGAAAATACATATTCATGACGATATATTGAACTTCCTAATAGCACGCAAATATTTCTGCCCGTTGTCACTTGTGTGATTGTCAGCCTCTGCTTTTCCACTACAGACTGAAGCCGCGCCATGCTGTTCCTTTCAGCTAATAAAAGAAACATACTGCAATTTGCTGTTGTTTTTTTTTTTTTTTTTTTAAATTGGTGGGGGCAATCTACAGCCCTTCTTCAAACTTCAACACAGCCCAGCTTCAGATTGTTTTTAATCATAGCACAAATCGTATTTAAACGGACTGATTAAACTGATTGGGTGGCCAATACAGATGCCTTGAGCCAGCCCTGAACAAATGTAGCCTTGGTGAGTTTAAGAAACTCCTTTGAAAAACATTTTAAAAATCCCAAACTTTTGAATGGTAGTGTATGTTTTGTAACTCATTTAACAAATTAACATGTCAAACATATCAAATATCTATTTTTTTTTTAAAGGAAACAATATTATCTTTTATCACTATCACAAGTACAAATTTGTTTTCTTTATCAAACTTTAAGGTCCCACTTTATATTAGGTCTTAATTAGTATGTACTTAACCCTTAAATGCATGACCGTTTCGCCAATCATTCTTACATATTCGGGTCTTTATCGACCCGGATCTATATCTAACACGGAAGGATCTCTACCTGTCGCAATAATATAAAACTCCTCTGATATTAGAGTAACAATTACAGAAGAATAAAATAAATCATATTTTGTTACCTTTTGGAGCTTGAAAGGGCTCCGTTTGAGCAGATGTTTTATGCCATCATCACTGTCCCCGTCAGAGCTCATTTCCCAGTAAATTAAGCAAATAATAGGCTAGTTTTATGTTTGAGGTCATGAATATGAGCCCATTCGCGATCTCAAACATATTCTCAAAAATCTATAATTTTCAACATCTTCAAAATCAATATTTCGATCGCTAACAGCTTCACCAGATCCATCCTGTAACAGTTACCGTCATATTTGATTGCGTTCAGTACTTGCTCACTGAGCCATTTCATGTTTTTCTTATTATTTCGTTTTCTGTCTGAATGAGTTGTCACTTCAGCATTGTGTATCAGACATTACCACCTTGTGGAATAAAGGTGAATTGGACTTATTTCGTCATCTAAGATTCAATTATTGTTGTGAAGAAAAAATATACGTACACTCATACACACTTCGGGTCATTAGCGACCCTATACAATTTTTACAAAAAATGAATACAAAAATAGGCATTCTTTTATAATTTTATGATTTTTTTTCTTGTTATATTCTTTATAATGAATTGTTTGAGGAATACCAAGAAGGTTGATGTCTAACTTTAAAAAATAAACGAGGAGGAGGGTAGTGAATGATGTCCCGGGTCACTAAAGACCCGAGGTATGCATTTAAGGGTTAAAAAAAAAAATAAGTACAATGTACTTATTGTGTTCATATTGTATTACAAAACACTGTTGGTGCTATTGAGGTGGGATACGGGTAAGGTAAGGGACAGGTTTGGTGGTATGGGTAGGTTTAAGGGTTGGTTAAGGTGTAAGGGATGGGTCAAAGTGTAATTATAAATCTAATTACAGAAATTAATTACAGATGTAATTACATGCTGGCATTTTTAAAACTTAAGTACAATGTAAAAACATTGTATTAAATGATTCATTTAAATGTAAGTACATAGTAGTTAAGGCCACCTAATATAAAGTAGGACCAAATTTAAATATAATAAAATGTATATGTTTTTCTAAAGGTATCAGTCTGTCTCAACAGCTTATAAAAGTGTCAGTATTAAAATTATACTGTCAAAATTTCTTAAGACGATTAATATGACATCCTCGCATAACGTCTTCATTGACTAGCTCTTTATTTCCATCCTGTCAGGCATCCTGTTAAATGTCTTGACAATGTGTAAATAATCAAGTTAATTAATAAATATCTTGTCAAAAGCACACTGTTTTCTGAAAATCTTGTCTACCCTTTAATATATTTCCACATATTACAATACAGGCATATTAATTTTTCAAAAGTTACATGGATAGCTCAAAAGGCACTGCATAACAGGAACGACTCTAGCTCCTAGCAGACATCAAACACGTCACACCAGCCAAAACATCCACAAATACCTCAGAGTATTAAAGTTTAATTGTATTTTCAAGTGCTGTGGTTTGCTGGTTTTGCCTCCACATTTCCAGGCCCAACAGCACCACAAACAGCCTCATCCGCGCTATCAAACATCCGATTGTGTTGAATTAGGTATTACTGATGCACAATTTCACAACAATCATAGCTTGTTGATTATTTCCCTTGATATTCTAATTGATGAATGACTGGAATTTACATCAAAATGCTTATTTTATGTTTGTTTTCCATCTCATTATAATCAACAAAGCTGTCTAGACACAGTCAACCTTTTGTTGATTACAATGGGTGAATTCTAGTTTTGTTGCATCGTTCATTTTCGGTGTACATTGGGTTGTAAGCAAGCAAATCGAATGCAATAAATTAACACAATTACAATTTATTGATGATGACTACGGCTTTGTTTCATAACTTTTCACTATCTAGCTTTCATTTTCGTGTGCCACCACAAACAGAAGCAAAAACTGTGCTCATTAAGACAGACTGTCATTACTGTAGATTTTTACTTCTTGTCATTGTGCACAACGGACACGTGTGTGGTTAATTAATTTGTCAGTTAATTGTGCAGCCCTACCAGGCATCATATTTAGGTCCATTTCTGTCTGGTCTGGTAATTCAATGCTGGACATTTCGATTAACCTTCTCATTACAGTGACAACTGCTGGCATACTGGAGCTTCTTTCCTTATCTTATCTTCTACAGGACGTCATATACATCATCTGTGCAGCATTAATCAACACTCACGTTACGCTTTGAAATGTCTTCCTCTGCTCAGATCCTCATGTTTCTGCCAAGATGACACCAATCCGCAGCAGTTACAGCGCAAGCGACTGACATTAATGGAGGAAATGAGAGGAGGAGAGATAGAGGTGTAACTTTCCTCTGGTCATGGTTATGCCTCGATTGCATCTGTGGTGTCACTCACGTGGCGTGAGACCGGCACGACTGATGGGGGCGGATGATCTTCTCTCTCTCTCTCTCTCTCTCTGAGTTGTTTCGCTCTCATTCCCTTTTTAACAGCCTCCACGTCTTCCTCCACCTCCTCCTCATTCTCTCTCAGACCTTTCTGTCCCTTCATTCACCCACTCCTTCATTTTAGGGGGGCCGTCATGCCCCTCTACAGTACCCAGAGGCAGAGGGCAGGCAGTGGGGGAGTGTGTATAATGTAGGGCTTCCACGAAAAACAGAGTCAGTATGGGCACGCTACATGTTCAGACAGAGTTCAAACAATTACAATTTTACATCTAAAAAAGAAAAAAGAAAAAAAATCTAAAAAATGGCATTTAAGTGGTTCTGATTCCCAACAGGTCAATTCAGCTTCAGTACAAATAAAAGCTAATAATTTTGTTTTGGAAACATTTATGGAGTCATGCCTACTATTTTTCAGACACAGAATAAATGTTCCTTTATACATAAAAATGTATAGATTACTATTATGCTGCTTTTATATTTTAAAGGGTTAGTTCACCCAAAAATACAATTTCTGTTATTAATTAATCACCCTCATGTCCTTCCAAACCCATAAGACCTTCATTCATCCATCTTCGGAACAAGAAAAACTTTCTGACTCCCCTATATACTGCAATGTTATTACCACTTTCAAGGCCCGGAAAGGTTAAAATAGTCCACGTGACAATAGTGGTTCAAACTTAATGTTATGAAGCGACGAAAATACTTAAAATCAAAACAAAAATAATGACTTTATTCAACACTTTCTTTCCTTCCCTGTCAGTCTTTTACACTATTGACGTTGTAAACACAGTGCAGCGCTTCCAGGTTCTTCGTCAGAACGCCGACTCATTATTTGCCACCTCCTGCTTCAGCATCACACGCATGCATTGTGCTGCTCATGTGTACAGCGTTGGCCAATACTGAGCCGGCGTTTTGATGTAGAACCCAGAAGAGCTGCACTGTGGACTACTTCAACGATGTCTTTACTACCTTTTTGGGCCTTGAAAATGAATATTATGTTGTGGTCTATAGGGAGTGAGAAAGCTCTCGGATTTCATCCAACATATCTTAATTTGTTTTCCAAAGATGAATGAAGGTCTCACAGGTGAGTAATTAATAACAAAAATTTCATTTTTTGGGTGAACTAACCCTTTAAGAATGGGATCGCTTGCAAGGTCATCAGCCTATTTATTGGGATCAATTTAATAAATAATATTTTAAAGGTGCCCTCGATTGAAAAATTGAATTTATCTTGGCATAGTTAAATAACAAGAGTTCAGTACAAGGAAATGACATACAGTGAGTCTCAAACTCCATTGTTTCCTCCTTCTTATATAAATCTCATTTGTTTAAAAGACCTCCGAAGAACAGGCGAATCTCAACATAACACTGACTGTTACGTAACAGTCGGGGTGTACGCCCCCAATATTTGCATATGCCAGCCCACGTTTCCAACATTATAAAAGGCATTAGACAAGGGCAGCCAGTAACGTCTGGATCTGCACAGCTGAATCATCAGACTAGGTAAGCAAGCAAGAACAATAGCGAAAAATGGCAGATGGAGCAATAATAACTGACATGATCCATGATAACATGATATTTTTTGTGATATTTGTAAACTGTCTTTCTAAATGTTTCATTAGCATGTTGCTAATGTACTGTTAAATGTGGTTAAAGTTACCATCGGTTATTACTGTATTCACAGAGACAAGAGAGCCGTCACTATTTTCATTTTTAAACACTTGCAGTCTGTATAATGCATAAACACAACTTCATTCTTTATAAATCTCTCCAACAGTGTAGCATTAGCCATTAGCCACGGAGCACTATCAAACTCATTCAAAATCAGAAGTAAACAATATAACAGTATATAATACTCACATAATCCGACGCATACATGCCGCATGCATGACGAACACTTTGTAAAGATCCATTTTGAGGGTTATATTAGCTGTGTAAACTTTGTTAAGGCACTGTTTAAGGCAAGCGCGAGCTCTGTGGGCGGAGAGCACGGGATTTAAAGGGGCCGCAGCAAAAAATCGGCGCGTTTATAATGATGCCCCAAAATAGGCAGTTAAAAAAATTTATAAAAAAAATCTATGGGGTATTTTGAGCTGAAACTTCACAGACACATTCAGGGGACACCTTAGACTTATATTACATCTTTTAAAAACATAATCTAGGGCACCTTTAATTAATTTAATCAGTTAAAAGATGTCTGTGCAACACACACACAAAAAATATTCGGAAAAATATATATTTTTTTGTATATACAATGAAAGTAAATGGCGTTCAATGCTGTTTTGCACCCCACTGACTTTCATTATACAGGTTATTATATATTAACAGTGAAATATTATTATTTAATTTAATAAATTCAATATATATATTAATGTTTTATAAATTTTTTATTTATTTAGATTTTAATTAAGACAGTATTCTCATTACTTTTCCAAGCCTGGAAATGACTCCAGGTTTTCTATGACCATGGAAACCATGGGGAACCTCTATCGCACTGGCCTGTGAAACATCAACAAAAATGACTTACAGCATCTTGTACATACTGAAACAGAAGGTACAAAACTCCTTTTTTCCAGAGAACTTCAATAACCTCAAAGCTCACCACAGCAATAAGACACATGCCACAGAGGAACTCCTCACTAACAAAACCTGTGACCCCGTCTGACATATTTGTCAGTGATATTTCTACTGGCCCTTGCCTTGTCCTCAGGGTATGCTAAAACTAAGATTAATGTGCACCTTATGGAGGAGCTTCTTCATATGATGCACAGGAGCTGATTTTTAATTGTGTGAAATGGAGAGCGTGACTGTGCATGTAGATGGGGAGAGACTCACGCGTCCACGTCTGCCAGGAGCTCCAGCTTGCTGGGGAAGATCTCAGACAGGAGCACACGCGTGAACGAACGGCCCAAAGACTCCAACTGAGACTCTAAGTGCTAAGAAAGAAAGAAAGAAAGAAAGAAAGAAAGAAAGAAAGAAAGAAAGAAAGAAGAGGAGTTGAATACTGATGGTTACACATATTTACATAAACACAATTTCATGCACAGAGCTCAAGGTCAGCGAGAACAGCCCACATCAAAGATTGAAGGAGGAAAGAGAACAGAAAATCATTACCACCAAGAATTCCCAAATTTACTGAAGAACAAGAAAACCGCTTCCTATCGCCTAATGAGAAATCTTCACAGGACCGCTGATGCAGAATGTGTGTAAACAGCTTGTGTAAACCCTTTATGTTCTTCAAAGCTTTAGTAACCACCATCAGCTCTGTGCTGCTAACATAAATGGCCAGTTAGCTTGATTTTTTATTTTTTCATTAAAAATGTGTTGTTGCCTTGATTTATTAGTAATTGATTTATACTTATTTATTTGGTCTGCACAAAGATCTGAACTGGGATGCACAATATATTAGTACCATATTGGTTATTGACCAGCATTTTTTTTTTTTTTTTTTTTAAATATCAGATACCATTGGATTGTATATTTAATTGTTCATGCCGACTTCTATTTTTTCATTTAGATTATCTTTGCCATCATCTAAAACCAAAAATGACCGTGATTTTAACAGTAAAAGACTGTAAAAATGCTGCAGTGAAAAACTGTCAATTGGTTTACAGAAAGTTTCCGTACTATATACGGTAAATAACTGTAATAGATCTAACGGTACATTTAATGTAATTTTACGGTAAAATACCGTTAAATTCAGTTTTTGGAAGTGAAAAATAACAATTCATTGTAAAATTTACAGTGAAAAAACGTAAATTGACATTCCCACAATTCCCTGCGTGACACTTCACATTTGATATATTTTCGTTGAAATAACTCTTTCTTCTTAGGTTTTCTCATTTTTTTCTAATCAGTTATGTACATTAGGGTTTTATGTTACATCTAATGTTGTTAAACTAATGTTTATTGCATTTTTAAAATTTCATGCATGTTACCATGATGGTGTTTAGTGTGTGTGTAAATGACACTGTGCGCACCTTCTATATATTAGTGTTGTCCTCCTCAGCTTGTGGAAAAGCTGCTTGTGATGAACTTTGATTCATCATGTGACTCTTATCACCACTGTGTTTGGTGACTGTCAGTGTATTATAAAGGTACAAAACAGATATTAGTACTTCATTAGGTTGGTAAATTAACATTATATCAGTTAATGAAATACGTTATTTTACCGTAAATTTAACAGATTTTTTTTTACGTTGCTACTTTATTTTTTACGGTAAAGTTCTGGCAACCACAGCTGCCGGTTTTTTACCGTAATTTTTACTGGGATTTTTTTTTACTGTGTAAATTTAATATAATAATTAACACTTAAATGTGCAATCTCAAAATAAGTATTCATTTCTAATACTGTAATGAATTATAATGGTGTGATGCCTAAATTCACTTGTAGAGTTTAAAACAATGTTTTATATTAAATTTATTTAGACAAAATTGTAATATAATTTTATCAGTTATCAGTCATAAGAAAATCAATCAATCAATCAATCAATAAATATATTATCAGCATCAGACAGAATTCTAATATTGATGCATCTCGAAATTGAGTATATTATGAGAGACTTCTGGCTCTCCTAGTCATAAAAAAAACAAAAACATTTATGACATTTCAAAGACAGTAGGACATTTTTGAGGTGATTTATCACTGAACATTTCCCATTGCCCATATCATCTGATCATGATCCAGCTCAATTTTAGCCTAAGCCTGTACAGAGCACTGCTGTCCTGTTTAAAAGATCTGTCTTATCTGACTCTCTGTTAAAAATGATATTGAGATGATTCACTGTCTTGCAGTTTGTCACGCTAAGACATTTTCCCATGTCAGTTCAATTTCTACATTGGCATCTCTAAGATAATGTCACAGCTGAACTAAAGTCTGGGACAAGATTATCCGCTCATAAGAAAAAGGGATGAATGGGATAATTTGGTATAGAAAGCCAATCAAAATTCTCACCAAAATAATAATACAATCAATTTTTTTTTTTGTTATGGCTGATAACTGATAATATACTGCATGAAATATGAGTATTCTGTAAATATATCATCAGATAATAACTATATCCAAATAACTGATGTGGTCCCAATATATTGTGAATCCTTATATAATATACTCATTTTTATCTGATACAAATTAAGGTAAAATTTTGAAACCCTTTCTTTTCAAGTTTGCAATGTTTTTGTTTATATTTTAGTGAAAAATGTCAGCAGAATAGAATCACATTTATTCCGTGTTAATGATTTACACTTTCACAGATCACCTGTGGTATCGTTTTACCTTGATATACACATATATATAATATTATAATATAAAATCTTTGACTTTATAGGAAAACTTGCTGCTAAATTGTGTAAATTACTGACAAGTACAATGAGTGCTGTTGTTACACTTTATCCCACTACCAGTGATGCTAGTGGCACAGAAATTACAAACTTCACATTTAATTTAAGAACAACAGAAGTCAAATGTGGTCCCTACTACAATATCAAACAAGTGAGAGTGTGTGTATAAACACATTCTAATGCACCTTTCATTTGTTCATTATCCATCAATGCTAATTATTCATTCCCCAGTGATAGGCAGAAGGAACGTGAATAATAACACACATCTTGCTCATTTCAGGATAAAGTGATGCATTACCAGACTCTCCCCACACACTTTGAAGTGTGAAACCCAGTGGACCACAAATATTACCAGCAAAAACCTCCAGACATCAGTGAGGAGGCATTCAGGTGAACGGGCAGCTTCAAAGCACAACCATATATTATATAAAAAATAAAAAAAAGGAAAAGGAAGGGAGAGGAACTGTGGGTCGGACAAGGGGAAGTAGACTCTGCTCCTCTTCTCCAAACAAATTTTATGAAATTAGCTGGCTTAGGTCACATTTGCTCTTCACTGTTAAGCCAGTATGTTTTATGTGACAAAGAACATGCAGGGATGTGTTACATAGACCCAGAGACATTTCATAAATAAATGCATTTGATTTAATACTCCGGCTCTGTATGTTTTCGAATCACTCTCGCGTTACTTTGATGTCATACACCGAACGTTCTGTGTAACGCCACTTCAAGTCCAACAAGCCGGTTCACCCGATTCGTTCAAAACGTGGATTCAGAAATTGTGTTGCTTGGAGACGAGCATTTCAGCTTTGTCTTTATATTTTCGTTGGCAAAATTGAGCAAAACAGACAATATTGTGTCTAAAATAATAATATTAACTTTTGATTTATTGAACTGTTGTATAAAATCAGTATCACAGTTGCACTCGTGCTATTCTGGACAGAAAAACAGCACTCCTGCGATATTGCACTCGTTGCTCTTGTGATATAGTTTATATGATGTAAATCTCAAAAACTCAATATCAGATGACCTACATAGGTCTGGGGTGGGGCAAGTGCATTAAATGCTTTAATAATTTTAACGCATATTAATTAATCTAATTAACAGGTTAGCCCTAATATTATATATATATATATATATATATATATATATATATATATATATATATATATATATATATATATATATATATATATATATATATACATACACAGTGCTTCCCACACATAGACTTTACTTGGGCCGGCCGCCCACGTATTATAACGGCTGCCCAAGTATATTTGGAGACACATTTTTGCTTTTATTATTTTTATCCTCTTATACTTTTATATCCGCGCAAGATAATGAAACCATCCGCGATCGATAAACTAGTTGTTTCATACCTGCTTGTTATGTGTGCGTCAGAACTGTTTACTCCTGCTAACATTCCCACGGGTGCTGCATGTTGCAAAGTCACAAGGGCCGCTGTTGCGCGTTCTACACAAAGGTTCTACAAGCTCGCGCAACAGCGCTTCAGACTGCTTCAAAGTGATTCTCAATCAATGAAAAGTGCAGATTTATGCCAAGCGATTGCTAATGAACTCAAGTTGATGAATTATTACAATGTCTACTTTATGGCCTTTATATAAAATGTTTTATACGGTTGTAAGAATCTGAAGGATCAGCCTGCAATAGTACAGACATTTCAAAATAAGAGTACCTGTGTATTTCGGGCTTGTTTATAATTAAAAGTCACACATTAAGTTTTTTCTTTTTCTTTTGGGCATTATTGGTATTTTGGTTACACAATAAATTGTATTTAATTTGATTTCCTTTTAATTCATAGTAAATTATTGTAGTCTCCCTCACAGGAAGAAAAGACTAAGAACATTATTTGACACATATATTATTCATTTTATACATTTTACTAGTAAAATCTGTGTCTTATTCACTGAGAGAGACACTATATGACAGCAAGGAGAACATAGGAAAAGGTGAACCATTTAAATGCTGTAATTTTGCATAATTTACAATGCATAATAATGCATAATATTAGTATGTAATTAAATGTAATATGCTATGTAATTAAAATTAATTTCAATAAATAAAAATACTGTTAAAAATCACACATTATTTGTTTGTCACATGTAGTAGACAATTTTTGTGCCACGGGTAATAGGAGGATTTTTCGCCCGGCTACCACCGCAAGTATATTTCAAACCTGTGGGAAGCACTGTGTATATATATATATATATATATATATATATATATATATATATATATATATATATATATATATATACACGGAAAAAAAAACATTTGTCAAGAGCTACAGAGATCTCTGTAAGAATCACCATCCACTACTATCTGTTTGTCTAGGTGCTGAATTCATCCCACTCGTCTTCTTTATGCATACCAATTGAAAATTGCTCTTACAGAGAGGCAGTTGTTCTGGATCTTTACCCTTCAGACTTTATCACCTATGGATGTGAAGCATTATTTAATGTGATGTTTTAATTATTATTATTTTTTTGTTATTATTACGCATGTATGTATATGTTTTTTTTTCTCTCTTTTTCTCTCCATTTACAATATATGATTGTGGATGTAACTTTGTGATGTGGTGTTAATGAGGTATTCAGTCATTCAGCTTGATTGGAAATTGATGATTCTTTACTGTAATTGGTCATGTTATTATTTTAAATGCAACGGAGACCGAAACGCTGCTAATAAATATTTTTGATATGGTTTTGCAAGTATTGACAGTGTACGGGATTCTTTTTGTTTTCTTAGAATTTGGACTTTTTTGGTCTTCTTTCCAACGCACCTATCCATGTGCGAAGTCATTATTATGAGAAAATTTCCAATAATTATAAGAAAGTTTCTCATTATTACAAGAAAGTATCTCATTATTATGAAAAAACTCCTAATTATGAGAAAGTTTCTCATTATTATGACTTACAGAATTATATTTTTTACTCAACTGTGGTGGAAATGGGCTTCTATACAGAACCAATCGCCCATAGCACAATCAGACATGCATTGTGTCTGATGAGACGAGAAAGGGAGAAAAAGCTGCCAAAACCAGGCCAAATCCAAATACACACAATTCAACAGATGAAAAGAGGCAGAGAACAAAGAGAGGAGGATTTGAAGGGAAAGAAGAAGAGGAAGAAGAGAGGGAGATGACCTGCCCCCTCCCAAAACAATCGATTAATGCCCCTGGTGAACTCTCCTCTCAGCCAAATGCCGCAGGGTGTGTTTCTTTCAGTGCAGGTGCAAGACTGAACTGAGCAAGGAAGACAGACATCTTTACACTAACAGGAAACATATTGTATAACAAAGGGTAGCAGATGGTCTTACCTCCAAAATTTTGGGGTTGCCCTGACGGCCAAGGGTGCCTAGGATGAGGCCCCATCTCTGGGCCGAGCGAGCTCTCTCTATAGCCTGCAGTCTCGTGGCCCGCATTGCCTCATGGTCATAATACTCTCGAGAAAACACTTTACTGTATGGGTCATACCTGCAGATATGGAGGACAACAAATGATTTACAAACAATAAAATACTAAAAAAAAGAAAGAAAGAAGAAACTGTAACTAAAGCTAAATGTAAAAAGCTGAAGTTCAGCTAAATGTTTCATTACCCTTCAACATTAAAAAGTATTAATTCAAATATAAATGTATTATAAAACAATTTGATTCAACATCAATAACTAACAATGGCTAAATCTGGTCAATTAAATTGAGATATTTCTTCTTTGCTGGATTTGTAGATCAAAAATTAAAGGCTATGAGTTATAGTAATACCGATGCTTGCTTTAGCAAAATAAATAAATAAAAAAGTGTACAATTGCACATTTGTTTACCTGTAGGCAGGTATCTCTGGGTTGGCAATCATGATGGATTCCAAATGAAACCTTCCATCCCCAAGATAGCTATAGACAGAAACACAACTCTATCAGAGAGAAAGTCTGAGTGGGCAGGAAGAATAAATCTCTCCTAACTCCATTCTCCTTCTGGGATTTGTGTAAGAAAATATAAAGGCCAATGGGTCTCGGACTCGCAAACCAGAGCAGCACCCTTCTAACATTCAGCAAGCAATCTGGGCAAGACCTACTCATTTCGAAGTCACAGCAACATTAACCAGCCGGATAGCGAGTCACAGACACGGAGGCTGATGGGCTACAATCCAGATACTCCACAAATAAACCTGCGTGATATGATTAGGTCATGACGCGGACAGCACGCAAACAGAACTCAACACACTAATTTTCCTTGGCCGGGCAGTCAGGAGAAGACCTGCCACAGGTAATGGGAGTATAGATTAAGCTGGCAAACCTGATGGATGCCCTGGGGAACGCAGCCACAATTAGAAAGGCTAATTAAGACATGTTTATGAAACACTATGGGACATACTGTGGGTGGGTTCCCCCTGGGCCCGCTGGAGCAAAGGCTAAACCTGCCATACTTCACTCTCACACACATACAGTGACAGAAAAACACTTTTTAGCATTCATTCTCCTTGTCCCTCAAACATAAAAAACTGTTTTGCTGCCATGAGGTCTTGTACCTGCTGGATTAAAGGGTAAGTTTACCCAAAAATGACATTTCTGTCAGTAAGTACCAAGCGGCAACCTCCCTCAGTTTCTCGTGAAGCCAATACGGAAGTGACTGAAACTGCGATTCATTGACTGGCCGCTAGGGACAGGCTCCAGAAGAGAGCAGAATCTCATTGAGTCCCATGTTAAAAAGGCCAAGTTTACAGCAGAAAAAATACATGTTTACAGTCTGGTTCAAATTGTGGTTTTAGTCTATACTGCTAATTTTGCCCTTCATGACAACTCTGAGGGGGGTGATTTTTTTTATAACACATCCATTTAAATTATATTAAGCCTTAAAGTTTTGCATAATTAAGGGTGTGGTCACTTGAGTGACAGGTAGATTGCCTCAGCTAATTCCAGCCACTGAATTTCAGCCGTATTTGTACTTTTTTCTCTCTTTTTTTATACAATTATAAAATATGGCTAGCTGCATTAATAGTCGAGACTGATGTGCGTCTGTGTACATGTGCTCGTATGCGGCAGATAAACCGAACACACGTTGTTGGATCGTGGCACTGGCCAAAAGTTCCTGAGATTTACTACAATGACAATAGCAGGAGGATATAAAAACTCCGACAGCACTGCTTGGATATTATAACAAAAACTGCTGCACTATTTTGAAAATTTATACTTTGGACACGGGCTCATTTGTTTGTGAGATATATATGATCACAGACAGTTTCACAACATAAACGCTGCTCAGATTGCATTATTTCTTGAAGAACGATGATGGAGAGCAGATCATTCAGAAGAAATGTGATGCAAACAATGGATAATATATCAATATTTCATGGATTTAACGCTTTCGTGGACAATAAGTACTGTTTTTTGTTTTGCAATGGACATTTTACCCAAGTGCCACGGATTGGATTCATCTCGTGATCTCTATTTCATTATAAAGGTATGAAGTTCCGTTTGATTTTTCATGTTTTTATTTGCACACCCTACACAAATTAATTACTGGTGTTGGAGTATCTATATCTTTAAAAAAAAAATAACAACATAGATTGACAGTAAAGCTTTAGAACTTTCTAATGATATAACTTGTTATCTTTTATTATTATTTTAGATAGTATCTAAGATAGATAGCTCTTGCTAACATGGTCACGTCGAGCTAGGCGGGCGTGGTTTAAGCAACCAGTCATTCCAAACCTGCAAGACCAAATTAAGATATTTTTAATGAAATCAGAGGTTTTTTTTTTTATCTCCCATAGAAAGCAACGAAATTACCACATTCAAGGTCCAGAGAAGTAGTAAAGACATCGTTAAAATAGTCAATGTGGCTACAGTGGTTCAACCTTAATGTTTTGATGCGTCGCAAATACTTTTTGTGCGCAAAAACATAAAAATAACGACTTTATTCAACAATTTTGCCTCTTCAGTCAGTCTGCTACGCAGTTGACGGAGTGAACGCAGTGCAGAGCTTCCATGTTCTACGTCAGAACGCCGGCTCATTATTGTCCGGCTCCTGCATCAGCATCACACGCAGCATCGGCCAATACTGAATAACTAAATTTTTTAAATTGCCCCATATACAGTACAATAGCCAGGGTTCCCAAGATCGTTCTTCAAATAAAATAACTAATCAAAATAACACCGTCTACACCATGACAAATACGTGATATTACAGTGAAATGATGCCAAAAACTGATGCCTTCCTACGTCCTTATACTGTATTACCTGCAAAGGCAGCATTTTTTAGCTGTCGGACACAGTCATTCACCAAAAAACTCCCCCTCCACATATTTTTCGCATTCCTTTATATGTTGCTGTAATTAAAGACACCAGCTTTCCCGGATTACCGCACTGTCTCCTTCAAGGGCCTCTATTACAAATATTACATTTATGGCAGAGGCTATAAACTCTAAGAGGTTCCACGGCTCAGCTTTTAATGGTATAACTTAAACGGCCACAAATTGATGCATTTCATAGAGATGGCACTACTGAGAATACAAGATTAGAAATGGCCCAATTTGCAGGTCTAAAAACTGCTTTTCACAGCACCGACCCATTCACCCACAGTTCAGTTCATTATGCCTTTAGCAATGAGACGGAGTTGCCTCTTGTTTCAGAAGAAATCCCAAGTGGAAACCGGAGGTCTGCGTGAAGACCTGTAGCATTCATCAAATTTTATTAAATACAGAGCGTTTTATGGTCCACCCAACTCAACAGAGACTTTATGAAGGTGCCAATCGGTCATTTTTCAGCACAATGCTGCAATCTTCTTCTCCGTAGGACTTTATTCAGACCTCCGGCCAACATATTACCTCGTATGCGAAAGTCAGGCTCTGTATAAGCTTAATAAGCTGTTAATTATATGGTGGTGATTCGGCTTTGCAATATAACATCACATTACTACACTGTGGGTGTCAGAGAAAGTTTTTAATTTGCAGAGGGTGAGGGCAAAAAGTAAATGATCTGTGAAAGGCTATTTGCATAATAGCCGTGTCAATTTGGGGGTCAGTGACAGGGCCACTTTTGTGTGTCTAAAGTTGACAGACGCCCTGATGAAGAGGTGATGGGTGAAAATTAAAGAACACACACATCAATTCTCTTCCTTCTGCTCCCTTCAAACACACAATAACATTCATCAAAGACTCTGCATGCTGGATTAAGAGGAAGAAAACACAAACACACACCTTTTTAGTGTGTAGACACACACAGACAGGAGGTTTCCTTCTATCTCACAAAAGCAGAGCTTGCTGCTCACAGCCGCTGTGTGATACAGAGTCTCATCTCCGTGTTACAACAGCACTTGACACGCTCCTCATTAATGACAGCATGAAACTGCATTCGCAACGCATTTAACTTACGTAATGTGACATTTCATAGAGAAACAATATTCAGTAGGAAAAAAATGTAGGGAGGGTCTTGATGCTATCCATAAAGATTTGACTGGATTGTAAAAAATTGGATATAATATTATTGGTTGGAATTATTTTTCCTACCCATGAGGCCTTGGTCATATCACCTGAAAAGTTGTTTCAAAGGAAGTGAAGGTTATTTTGAAGAAAGCCTATAAAAATGTTTGTTTTTTTTTGTAACAATAACATGAATTAGTGAATTTGTGCACAAAGTGATATATATATATATATACACACACACACATATACAGTACAGTCCAAAAGTTTGGAACCACTAAGATTTTTTATGTTTTTAAAAGAAGTTTCGTCTGCTCACCAAGGCTACATTTATTTAATTAAAAATACAGTAAAAAACAGTAATATTGTGAAATATTATTACAGTTTAAAATAACTGTGTACTATTTAAATATATTTGACAAAGTAATTTATTCCTGTGGCATTATACACTACTGTTCAAAAGTTTGGGGTCAGTAAGAATTTTTATTTTTATTTTTTTGAAAAGAAATTAAAGAAATGAATACTTTTATTCAGCAAGGATGCATTAAATCAATCAAAAGTGGCAGTAAAGACATTTATAATGTTACAAAAGATTAGATTTCAGATAAACACTGTTCTTTTGAACTTTCTATTCATCAAATAATCCTGAAAAAAAATATTGTACACAAATATTTTGTACAATTGTACACATTAAATGTTTCTTGAGCAGCAGATCAGCATATTAGAATGATTTCTGAAGGATCATGTGACACTGAAGACTGGAGTAATGATGCTGAAAATTCAGCTTTGCCAACACCGGAATAAATTACTTTGTAAAATATATTTAAATAGTACACAGTTATTTTAAATTGTAATAATATTTCACAATATTACTGTTTTTTACTGTATTTTAATTAAATAAATGTAGCCTTGGTGAGCAGACGAAACTTCTTTTAAAAACATTAAAAATCTTAGTGGTTCCAAACTTTTGGACTGTACTGTATATGTATATATATATATATATATATACACACATATATACATACATACATATATATATATATATATATATATATATATATATATATATATATATATATATATATATATATATATATATATATATATATATATATATATATATATATACAATATATCAAAAATAAAGCACAACCTTGAATACCTTATTAATTTCATTACATGAAACATTACATTACTTTAAAACATAATAAAAATATATAAGTAGACATTCCACATTTTATGGAGACTTTCCATAGACGTAATGGTTTTATACTGTGTAAATTGTATATTCAATCCCCTAACCCCACCCCTAAACACAACCTTGTCATTTATAAGATGTTTTCCTCATGGGGATCAAAAAAAATGTCCCCACAAGGTTAAATATTTCTGGTATTAATATCCTTGTGGAGAAACGTGGTCCCCACAATGTAGGGTATACCAGGACCACACATAAACACAAATAAATACACACACACACTTATTCTCATTCGAACATAGTGCTACTACACATACTCAAGATGGGCTAAAATCTTTTTCCTTACATGACGGCATTCACATGCTTCTCCAGGCGAGGTGAGGTGCACCCGAGGATCTCCCCAGGAGAGAGCGGCCGACACTGAGGTACTAACACTTCGTAATCTGGCTTCAGCTCTGCACTGGCTGCCTGAGAAGAGAAAGAAAAGGGATGCTGAGCCCAAAGAAGCAAATTTTCAACCAATAAGGTGTGTCCAATCTGAAACCACTCCACATGTTTTCAGCTTTCCTGAAAAGGCAGTTCTGGGTTGGAAAAAAGGCTCCACATCCATCCCTTATATCAGCGGGCACTGAACCAGGAACCACTAATGTCAGAGGCCCCAAGGCAGGATAATATTTGCACCAAATGAAGTTTTAATGAAAAGGGCAGTCTTATCTTTGGGTTATTTTGGAGCAATTTTTTGCTGGTGAACAAACTGGACAGATTTTGGAAGCCTCAGTATTAACTTTTAATACTTAAAAGTATTAAAATATAAATATTAAAATACTTAAATTCACTACCATTCAAATGTTTGGGGTCCGTAAGATTTGGTTCAATGTTTTTGAAAGTGTCTTATGCTCACAAAAGCTGCATTTCTTTGATCGAAAATACAGAAAAAACTGTAATAGTGTGAAATTATTATATTTTTAAAATATAATTTATTCCTATCATGGCAAAGCTGAATTTTCAGCATCATTACTCCAGCCTTCAGTGTCACATGATCCTTCAGACATTTTTTATTATTATGAATTTAGAAAACAGGTGTGCAGACAGGAAAACAGCTTTTTTTTTTTTTTTTTTTTTTTTTAAATCATGTTTTTTTTCATATATTTTTTCAACAATAAATGTCTGTACTGCCACTTTTGATCAATTTAATGCATATAAATGAAAGTATAATTAAAAAAATAAATAAATTTCAACACTTTTGTATATTGTAATTTTAGGGTGTGTTCACATTTTGGTTTGGTTGACCAAAAAAGAAACCCTTTTATTCATGGTCCGATTAGTTCAGATTGGCAATTTTATCACCGAACCAAAATACATCAAACCGAAAGGCACAGGGACACGTTCACAACCTGATTGGTTGGATTTTATGACGTATTGCCTATTTTGAGACGGAACTAACCGAACATCCAAAACAATTCTGTGTGCTGAGGCAAATGCACTTGTTGTGTGTGCGTAGCCTACATATGATGGTATTTTGGCCAGCTGAGAACTTGTGAAGAGCTTATAAAATGTGTAAAGGAGTCAAAACAGCGGCGGGAATCCCTCCGTCACACACACACAAAGGATCTGCTGCGTGGAGATGCGCGTCTAATGCCTATGATGGGCAAATTCGCGACTATGACGAGAAAAAAAAGATATGCGTGAGGATTCGGTCCATTTTAGGGTCTCATCTTCCTGTTTTTGGTTCGTTTACATGTCTTTAGTCCGTGTTGCGTTCATATATCATTCGAACCGCACCAGAGTTTATTTGGAAGTGGACCGAGACCCATCTTTTCAGTGGTCTCAGTCCGCTTGTTTGGTGCGCACCAGGGTTCGGATGGCAGCGTTCACACATGTTCAAATGAACCGCACTAACAGAGCAATCGCACCAGGGTTCGTGTTAATCGAAGCATACATGACAAGTGTGAACGCACCCTTATTCATTATATACATAAACATGAAAAGCTCCTGATGCCAAAGTGTTTGTTTGTGGCCAGGTTATGTTGTAATATAGTCAGTGGGAACATGGTCTGTTTCTGAGAGAAGTTTGCAGATCTAGCTGAGCACCGGCTCCGGAACGTGCAATGACACCTTTTCTTTGGAAAAGAGGTAGGAGAGACAGATACAATCAGAGGAAGAGTCATCCAGCACATCTCCCAACACCTACAGGCTTTCCTTTCCAACAAAAAGGAAGCAAAGAAATTGCGCCAAATAAATTAAGACAAAAAAGCTGCAGTAATGCAACGGGGGTGGAGACATTACGGTTAAGATTTTGTTTTTGATGAGCAGAGAGATTAACAAAAACACATGCATTCGCACCGCTCTGACCCCCAGCACCCACCCAGAGCAAGAGAACGAGCCTACACACATGATACACAGGCCGTGCTATTTCCAGAAATAACATGGGTCATTTTTAGGCAGGAGGGTGAAACCGACAGCGAGGAAGAGAGGGCGAAACAGGAAAGAAAAAAAAAAAAGAGGAAGGGAAGAAAATCTCACACTTATGTAAGGTGGAGTGCTGAGTGCAACATGACTTCTGATAATTCCTCCTCTTGTGCAGTTCAAAATAACTTTAACTGCATTTCACACCCACATACACAAACACACACTGTTATAGGAGCAAACACACACACACAGGCAGCCGTATATGCTGTCAGAGACCTTGAAGCAGGAAGGTAAGTGATAGAGAGAAAGAGACAGTAAACGAATCAGAGAATATCTTTAACCGCAGGGAATGGTTATCATTGAGTAAGAATCGGGGGGGGGTCAAAGGTCACCTGCAAAGCAGCCACAAACTGGATGGTGCTGACGAGGGCGAGCGAATGGCCAGGAGGGAAGTTAAACCTGAGTGTGTCCAGGAAGTGGGCAGTGTCGATCTGGATGTCCACAAACACGTACAGCATCTTGATGCCCTCAGTCGAGTCTATGGGGACTGAAGACACAAACAACATTAGCATACTTCACACAACACACGTGAATTATTATTCTATTCGTAGGTAGACTGTCTATTTTTTTCTGTAACTCTAAATTTGCAGTTTAACCCCGTAAAACCCAAATATAGAAAAAAATTAGCAACATTTTTTTGACCTCTCAGATATTGTTTTAGGAGGCCTCTGATGTAGAAATTAAAGATTTTTCACATTTTTTACATTTTTGTAAGTTTTTAGGGAAATGTTGTAATATTGCAACGTTGGGCCTAGTTAGGAGCAGAATCTCTGTATTTGTACTCACTTTGTCTGAACAGATATACAGAGCATTACACATTCATTTGCAGGGTTGCCCCATAACAGAGTAATAATCACACAACAATCATATTCTTTTATGAATAAGCATTTATTAATAAAAATATTGAAAAAAAATGTATTTATAAAACTTTTTCTTCTATCACTTTCAATGTGGTTTGAATGAAGTCTGTGTTTTGCAGTGATAGTCCCTAAGACAGTTCTTTTCATCTGAGAAGCACATGCGAACATTGCACTTGTGTGTTTGTTTATCCATTATTGCAGTGTCTGCAGCAAACTCTCTTCGTCTTTACTGGGAAATGTGCAATCATGTCTTTGCTACATTCAATGGGGGGTGGTCTGATGACATCTTGGCATTCTGAAATGGAAAAAGTAAAAAAAAAAAAATAAGTGAATAATACATATGGGTCTTATATTGTAGTAGATAAACTGAAAGAATAGACAGGGTGGTAGACCATGTGTCGAGGGTAGAGATCTAAGTATATTATCCATCAAAGTATTATAATTTCAATGCAAATGCTAATCAAAATTCCTCTACTACATTCAAACAATACTGTTTGGCAGGCCTATTATGCAACAGATACCCCCCCCCCAAAAAATCCAGAACATTCAAAGCCTGTTTTTCTATCTGCTATAACTGCTACTTGGGCAACACTCATAAAAAATCTTGTAGAATTACAACAAGGACTTAATCTCTGCAGGAACACACCAAGCCGACGGTCGGCCGTCTGGAAGTTTTTCTTCGTCGGCCGACTAAGTTTCCTCAGTGTGTTCCACACCGTCGGTTGAAGTTGGTCCTCGTCGGCTTTTTTTCCTGACTATTTGACATGTAGAATCGGCGTCGGGCCGTCGGCGAGAGACAGAACTCTGATTGGCTGTGTAGTATAGCATACCAGTCAGTTCACGAGAATATAAGCAAAAGTTATGAAAGCAAGCAAATAAGTCATGACGGCACAGACAGAAGGTTGTTCCAATTTTACGTCATATTACCTGAGCACTCGAATGCACGAATATTTTCATAATAACATGAGCGGAGTGGAATAAAGAACATGATCAGCATGATTGATATTCAAAACGGTAAGCAAGCCCTGCTTTATTTATGGTTTGTATACATGTAGTCATAGTTTCGCTTTCCGTTTTTGAATGACGAATATAGACAAATATATCTGCTTAAATAGACAGATATCTCATTTATACGCAGGCGCAGAACGCGTGTGCTAGTTGACAGTCGGCTGAAGTTCTTTCGGTGTGTTCAAGCACATATTTTTTCCCAGACGCAGCCAACGTGAGCCAACCCCGCAGTCTGCTTTCGTCGCCATTAGTTCGTCGGCGTCGGCTTGGTGTGTTCTGGCCTTAAAAATCACATTTGATTAATGTTTTCCAAAATAACTAAATATGCAGCCTATGTGTTCTGTAATAAACTCAAAAAATATGTAAGGAATTTTACTTACTTGAATCTTGACAAATCCAGTCATGTAAAAAAAAGAGATGAGCTCAACCTGAAGTTTGCAGGTACAGTAAGTTCATGGCCAGATGACCGGACCTATAAACACTTCTTATATCCAATAGCATTGTGAGGACAAACAATAGAACCCGTTAACTATGTAAATGTGGTCTTGAGAAAAAAAAAAAAACATTTGCAGGCCTTTTTTTTTAAATTGTTGAAAGTGATGTCGTAATTCCGCAACATTGGGCTTTACAGGGTTAACATGGTTTATGCTACAGACATGAATGATCCCTTAAAGAGTTGAAAGAGTTTCAAAAATGAAAATTCTATCATTAATTACTCAACCTCATGTTGCTCCAAACCCGTAAGACTTTCGTTCATCTTCAGAACACAAATGAAGATCTTTTTGATGAAATCTGAGCGATTTCTGTCACTCCACTGACAGCTACTTAACTACCATTTTGATGCTTCAAGAAGTTCATAAAGAGGTCGTAAAACTAATCTATATGAATTGAGCGGTTTAGTCCAAATTTTCTGAAGAGACACGATTGCTTTATACGCCGAACAGATTTAACTTCACTTTAAACATCCATCAACTCACACGTCAGTTGTGGTAAACAGAAGCTCAAGCATGTTTGCATGACGTGAGAGAACCAGTGAGGTTCATTCTTGTGTGTTACGCAGCACATTTGAGCTTCCGCAAGAACCAATGAGGTTTGTTCTCCTAATTTGGAATAAACCGCACAATTCATATGGATTAGTTTTGCGATATCTTTATGAACTTTTTGAAGTGTCGAAAAGGTAGTTGCATAGCTGTCAATGAAGGGACAGAAATTGCTCAGATTTCATTACAAATATCTTTTGTGTTCTGAAGATGAACTAAAGTCTTATGGGTGATGAACAATATGAGGGTGAGCAAATGATGGCAGAACTTTCATTTTTGGGTGAAATAATCCTTAAAATCAAATGGTGAATTCAAGCCTTTCTGGAATATTTGCATTTATGAGTTGGGAAGCCATAATTATGAAGACAGATGCATTCAAATAACTTTGCTCGGAGCAAGATGGTGATGTACCTTGTCTACAAAACAAAACAAAACAAAAAACAAAACAAAACAAAACAAAACAAAACAAAACAAAACAAAACAAAACTGTAAGATTTTTAACTCCTACAAAATAATTAATAAAGAATGTGTGTAGAATCAGGTGAGTTTTTCCTTTATGTTTTGATTCTATTTTTGAAAATGTAAACTGAAAAAAAAAGAAGATGTAAACTGAACTGACTACTTTCAAAATCGTAAACCAGCTTGTTTTAAAAATGTAAACAAACAAACAAAAAATCATTACATTCTTTTGAACAAATATATAAATATAATCACTGCATCCATTGTGTTCTTTGAGATTTTTTTTTTTTTTTAACTGATGCTCCCTGATGCCCAACATGGAAACTTGCGGCTCAAAGAAAATCTTGCGTGTCCCCACTCATATGTACAACAATGTGGTGTTGCATACATGTGCATCCAACTTGTAAAATATGATCCTTTCCGATATCGTTTGAACGCACCAACAGACTTAAGATTTTCACCTGGCTGATAAAACTGGCACAAAAATGTCTTAAAATCACCATCATAAGAAGAAGATCACAACAGGAGAACGGTTTTGGTCTGCATAATGAAAGCAAAAACAATATTGGGTCTCAATGACTGTCATTGTATGAAAGAAAAAAAGACATTTTTAAAAAAATTCTGAGTACATAAGAAAGAATTCACATTTGGAACAACATGAGGTTCAGTAAATAATGACAGAATTTTCATTTTAGACTATCCCATAAAGATGCATTTGAAATCACATACTGTCAGAGTATGTGCTGCATTTGATGAACAAGTCAATTTAAGTCACCTTTATACATATATATACAGTGCTCAGCGTAAATAAGTACACCCCCTTTGAAAAGTAACATTTTAAACAATATCTCAATGAATACAAAAACAATTTCCAAAATGTTGACAACACTAATTTTAATATAACATGCGTTTCACTTATAACATAAAAGTAAGGTTAATAATATAACTCAGATTACACATTTTTCAGTTTTACTCAAATTAGGGTGATGCAAAAATGAGTACACCCCACAACAAAAACTACTACATCTAGTACTTTGTATGGCCTCCATGATTTTTAATGACAGCACTAAGTCTTCTAGGCATGGAATGAACAAGTTGGCAGATTGTTTAAAAGCAGCTTTACAGTGATAACAGGAAAATGATGTGTTCCGGCTGTTGTTCAGCTCAAGTCAGTTCAGTGTTGATCGGAGGAATGGAGGAATTTCATAAACAAATTGTCAAAGAACTGCACTCACAAAATTTGTATATGTTGTAAGTGTCTTGAAAACTCAAAAGTTTGCGTTACTCAGCCTACCTCAGATCTACGGATGACAGTAACTGAAGAAAAGAGAAAAAAATCTCACAATTGCTATTAATGCCATTCATTTCACACTCCATTTAAAAGACAGCAGAGCTGAAAGAGGGAGGTGGGCTTCAGTCTTCTTCCATCTACATTATCATTTACTGCTGATGGTCATAATTGCTGCTCTTCTTGTAGCATTCTCTTTAAAGCCACTGCTCTAATGGCCATTTCACTGCTATTAAGCAAATGCCACCTTTAGGGAGTGTTTTAAACATGGAGCCCATTTAACAATACAAGAACAGATGACAAGACAGTAAAGCAAGCGGGAAGAGAGGAAGTAAAATTACATTGCTCAAAGCAAGAAGATCAACAGAGGCTTCTCAGTAAGCAAACGTTGATGAGATGTCTATGAAAGCGCACATACACTGGAAAGCACTGCATATTTTAAAGGGATAGTTCACCCAAAAATGATTTTTTAGTTTTTTTGGTCCATACAATGTAAATCAATGGTAACCAAAATGGTTAGGTTACCAACATTCTTAAAAAGAATCTTCTTTTGTGTTCTGAAATAGACAGTATGACATGACGGTGAGAAACGATGACAGAATTTTCATTTTTTTGGGGTGAACTATCCCTTTAAGTGTCATACAGTTCCTGTATACATTTAAAAAGGACAATAGGGTCGAATGTCACATGACCAAACCGGAAAACTGGTCTCATTGCATCCGCTTGTCAGAGAAAGTATTAACAGCAGTATGAACTGATGGCATATCTATGGACTTTTAAGGTAATCAGCGAAAAATAATTAGTTCACATAGTTATAGGTGTTTTATTCTATTAAATATCTAAACGTTAGTGTGAAGAAGAAAAATTAAAAAAGCTTTTAAATATCAATCTGCATATGCAGGGGACATCAGTTATGCTCATCTTTGCTCACTCTTTTTAAGTTACCTTGAATAAAACAGCTAATTTTTCATTAAGCACATACAAAAGACCTGAACCGGAAGCGATCTAATCTGTTTTACAGAAAACGGAAGTTAGATTGCGCATAACCCCTATTGGCGAACATTCAAAATCATGCTAAGTGTCGTACTAACACTCTACAGGGAACATGCAAACATAATTATACTGTCTCTTATTAATTATTCTAAGACAGCATTACATGAATGTTCATGGGGAAGGCAATCCCAGAATGCACAGTGAAAAGCTAAGGAAAAGATGGACGAGGTGAGAGAAATGTTGATTATAAACTTATATTTCATTCAGTACTGAAAAGGATTGTTAAAAATATTTGTGTGCTTTGTGCTTTTAGGCCACATTCACACTGTCAGTCTAATTCCAATTATTTGTGTATCCGATTGGAATCTGATCTAAATTATTGAGATAACGTACTGTATTGTATCGCAATTGTTCAGTGAGTGTCCCGTTTCGCTTTTTCGTTTTCCAGAATATCCGTGTTGGTTTCTATGGCAATGACGTTGCGTTGTTAGAAACAAACCCAATTATGAGTTTCCATTATGAGTTTTCATGGTGGTTAGGATGATCCCTTAGAAGGCAGCTGCCTATATAGACAATAAGCAATAAGGCAGCTAAAAAGGTTTTAGAACAGAGCTACTGAATACACGTTATCAACAACATTCATGGTTAGAAACTAGTAGAAGTGATGTACATGGCTGAGGAGACAGACAGAGAGAGAGAGAGAGAGAGAGAGAAACAGAGAGGTGGGAGAAAGATTTTACTGACTGTGGCAATAAAGTTTTATTCTTGCAAAGTTTTGCATTTAAGTGGGGCACTGTCAAAATGCACATATATGCAGGGCTATTTTCATACACATGAAACACACAAGTGGCAATAACCCCTTTCCGCAGGTGCTAGAAAACGAAAGAAAAAGACGTGGAGGGGCCGGGGGGTTGAAGTTAAGTGGAATCGATCCATTTCTCTTATCCAATTAGCACGGCAGACTGAGAGCACTTACTCACTGCAATTACAGCTTTTGTCAATAGTCATGAATTCAGTCACCGTCTCCATCCCCTCGCCTCCTTCCCTTCTCTATTTTTTTTTTTTAAGAACTAAAATATAAGCAGATATGATTGAGGAGATTCATAAAGATAGAAAAATGAAAGAATGCACAGATACAGGAGCATGTGTCAAGTGGCATGGACAAATACACTCAATATTGTGCAAAATCACAGAGGTCTACGGCTTTGTGTGTTTATAAAATGTACAGCAATTACTTCAAATATATATTAAGACTGTATAAATATATGCATATATACACTACCCAGCCCCCCCAAAAATGTAATAAATATATATATATATATATATATATATATATATATATATATATATATATATATATATATATATATATATATATATATATATATATATAGCATAAATGAGTACATTTTTCAGTTTTACTCAAATTAGGGTGATGCAAAAATGAGTACACCCCACAACAAAAACTACTACATCTAGTACTTTGTATGGCCTCCATGATTTTTAATGACAGCACTAAGTCTTCTAGGCATGGAATGAACAACATTTTGCAACATCTGTCTTTTTCCATTCTTCAAGAATGACCTCTTTTAGAAACTGGTTGCTGAATAGAGAGTGATGCTCAGCTTCAGAATTCCCCATAGGTGTTCGACTGGGTTCAGTTCAGGAGACATACTTGGCCACTGAATCACTTTCACCCTGTTCTTCTTCAGAAATCCAACAGTGGCCTTGTGTTTAGGATCATTGTCATGTCGGAAAAGTGCACTACGACCAAGGGCACAGAGTGATGGTAGCATCTTCTCTTTCAGTATAGAGCAGTACATCTGTGAATTCATGATGCCATCAATGAAATGCAGCTCCTGACACCAGCAGCACTCATGCAGCCCCACATAAGGACACTGCCACCATGTTTCACTGTAGGCACCATGCATTTTTCATTGTATTCCTCACCTTTGCGACGCCATACAGTTTTGAAGCCATCAGTTCCAAAAACATTTATCTTGGTCTCATCACTCCAGAGTATAGAGTCCCAGTAGTCTTCATCTTTGTCAGCATGGGCCCTGGCAAACTCTAGGCAGGCTTTTTTGTGCCCTTAGGAGAGGCTTCTTTCGTGGACGGCACCCGTGCATATCATTCCTCTGCAGTGTACGCCGTATTGTGTCAAAGGAAATAGTCACCCCAGTTTGGCTTTCTACTTCTTTAGATAACTGCAGTGAACTTGCATGCTGGTTTTCTTTAACCCTTCTCATCAGAAGACGCTCCTGTCGAGGTGTTAACTTCCGCGGACGACCTGGACGTCTCTGTGAGATGGTTGCAGTTCCATCTTTTTAAAATTTTTGTACCACTTTTGCTACAGTATTCTGACTGATAAGTAAAGCTTTGCTGATCTTCTTGTGGTCTTCACCTTTCTGGTGTAAACAAATTATTTTCTTTCTCAGGTCTTGTGACATTTCTCTTCCATGTGGTGCCATTGCTGACAGCATGAAATGGGAAGGGGTTTTAACACCCTTTCATAGTCAACTGTCTGCTAGACACCTGTGTAATGAATAATTAGACATGTGGTTGAATTCTTGTTAAAGGTTTAGTTCACTTTCAAGTAAAGTTTTCCTGATAATTTACTCACCTTCAGGCCATCCAAGATGTTCATGTCTTTCTTTCTTCAGTTGAAAAGAAATTAAGGTTTTTGATGAAAACATTCCAGGATTATTCTCCTTATAGTGGACTTTAATGGTCTCCAAACGGTTGAAGGTCAAAATTAGTTTCAGTGCAGCTTCAAAGGGCTTTAAACGATACCAGACGAGAATAAGGGTCTTATCTAGCGAAACGATTGGTCATTTTCTAAAAAAATACAACTGTATATGCTTTATAAACACAAATGATTGCCTTGCAAGTGCTTCTGCTTTCCGTATTCTTCAAAAAGCTTACGCTGTATGTCCTTTTTTCCGTAAGCAGAATAGGGAAGGCGTAGGACATATAGCGTAAGCTTTTTGAAGAATACGGAAAGCGGTATCGTTTAAAGCCCTTTGAAGCTGCACTGAAACTAATTTTGACCTTCAACCGTTTGGAAAAAACCTTAATTTCTTTTCGACTGAAGAAAGACATGAACATCTTGGATGACATGGTGGTGAGTAAACTATCAGGAAATTTTTATTCAGAAATTAGACATTAGTAGTCCAAAATTTAGCTCCAGAGACTTTCAGTGGGGTGTACTCATTTTTGCATCAGCCTAATTTGAGTAAAATTGAAAATGTCATTCTCTAAATTATATTATTAACCTTATTTTCATGTTATAAATTAAACAGATGTTATATTAAACTTAGTCTTGTCAACATTTTGGAAATTGTTTTTGTGTTCATTGAGATATTGTTTAAAATGTTACTTTTCAAAGGGGGTGTACTCATTTACGCTGAGCACTGTATTTCCAGGAGGCTTCGTCCCTCAGATGCAAGATTAATATTCCCTTGGCTGGCTCTGGTATTTGGGAGAGGTGTGGTTGTTCAGCTGGAGATATATTGGCCCTATTGATTTAGCATTTCCTCTACTGTATGCTGTGCTGCTGACGGGCAGCGGGGGGTGAAGGAGCGGCCTCCTCTAAGCTGGCACATCCAGACCTTTCAAAGGACACCCTTAATGCATGTTCACTATTGATCTGCTGAGTACACGTGCAGGCAGGACCATTCAAAACATCTGCTATCCCTTACACATCATGACTCGGACTGGCTACCACACTGAGCTATTGAGAGCAGCTTTGCAAAGCACTTCAAGAGTAAAATCTATACATCTCCACTTCTCCTTACCACGGCCGACTGTCTCCAACCTTTGCTCTTAGAGACTCCCCTGGAGCTTTCTTGGTCTCTTTCTCAATTATATTTTCAAACAAGCAGTTATCTGTCAATGAAAGACCTTGAAACATGCTCAAGAGAAATCATAGGAACATAGAAAGATGATAGATGATGGGGAAACATGAGATTAATTTGAGGGTGTGCAATCTATAAATATATTATATATATAGCTTTCATTTTAGTGTTTAATTTGAAATTTGAGTAACTTTGTTATGTGCTTTTGTCATTTTTAGTAATTTTTTTTAAATTTCAGTTTTAGGAATTTTAGAGCTTGAAAATTAGAAACTGACAAGTTTAGGTTTTTCATCTTATATATATGTATTTCAGCTTTATTTGAATTACTGAAAACTATTTTTAGTAGTTTTAGTTAACAACAACAATATTTGTTATATACAATGAAGGCGAATGGTGACCAAGAATAACAAAAACGCACCAAAATAAGTATCATAAAAGTTTGCATTCCACAGTAAGTAATACGGGTTTGGAAATAGGGTGAGAAAATGATGACAGAATGTTACATTTTAGGTTAACTACCCCTTTAATTCACATATGAATAATGATTGTGTGTGTGTGTGTGTGTGTGAGAGACTCACTGAGACAACTGTGCCCATAATGCACCATGAAGTCGGCTCCCAAAGCACGCGCAGTAAAGTCGTCCACGCAGCAGGCCCCATATGTCACATCTCCCATCACCAAAGTGTCTGCCTCTGTGAATCTGACAAACAACAAAATAAACCAATCAATGACCTTGATCACAACCCTATTGCAATTCAGATCTTCAGGCCGCAAGTAAAATGACTGGTCCACACAGCTGGCAGATCAATCACTCTCAAGCGGAAATGTCACTCAGACATCCATGTCTCCATTTAAGTGGGCTCCCGCTAGCTGTAAACTGATGCACTCTCCGCAGTCTAGAAAAACATCTAGGATAACCTTCAGAGACAACAGAGCGCTGGACAATGATTAACATAAAACCTTCACTGATGGTCAAGCTAAGGTTAATAGCTATGGTTTGCTCTAAGTAGTAAAAGTAGTAAGTAGCCAAAATATTATAGATTTAATTTTTTTCAAGTGGTAATCCATGAGCTATCACCATTAAGAATGCCAATAAACTGAGTACTTAACACGGTGCCATAACCAGTGGTGTCTAAAAAGCTGTCTGTTAGCATGTTAGCATTCCCATTCATCTCAATGGCACTTCCCCAGCTGGTGCAAAACCTCTCAGAAATGTGTCGGTTTACATTGGAAACAAAAATGCTGACAAATGTGACACAATAACAGCCAATCAAAACTAAATTTATGTTTTTATGTGGAGCAGTATAGAGTGCCCCAGGGATGACGCGTTTTTGTAGGCCAACCCGGAAGTTAGCGGCGCACGGGTTCCCTCGGTTGAAAGCCTATGCATTTTTCCCATAGACTTTTGGAAAATCACAGAAAATAAGCTCTGTGTTTAACAAAGGGTTACGACACTTACACGTTTTGTCTATCAAGATAATCTTTACAAGTTAACACAACATTTATAGATTTTGAAGCCTAAATAAAGTCGTCAGATATAAAAGGCTAACAGTAGGCTATAAACGGACTACAGCACACCATGGTCGCTGATCAACGTCGTCACCACCAAGCTTCCTCAAACTGTATTTAAAAAACAACTTTATTTAAAAACATGCTCGCTGATTATGATCTGCGCTATTATGAATACTTTTCCACTTTTTCATGAGAAATGCTGTCCAAATGTCCCGTTTTTAATGATGACGTATAAAGTCCCCGCCAAAGGAAGTACTCCTTTTTAGCAATTTGTTAGCAACCGCCGATTTTAAGACACAGTAAAAGTTTAAAAAAATCACAAGTGGGTTATAACTGGTGTGTTTTATGTCATAGATCAAAACGTGAACGTATTTAGAGGCTTTGTTAACCACAGACCTTATTTCAGGCAATTTAGCAAAAACCCATAGACTTTACGGCATTGGAACCGGAAGTCCTAAAATGCTAACTCGCTTCCGGGTTTTGCCTACAAAAATGCGTCATCCCTGGGGCACTCTATTATGGACCAATGAGATTTTATTTTGTTACATTTATAATTTTAAATGTATACTTTAAAATATACACTTTTAACATTTATTATTTAATATTTCTAAAGAATTCTGTTCAAAAATGTAGATTTTTCACACAAATGAATTAATAGATTACGATAAATGATAAATAAACAATTATTAAATTATACAATTTTCTCTCATTTGGAAACTGCATTAAATACATAAACATGTCTGCTGGAAAATTATACAGTACATTACACGTTCTTGCTGATTCTACCGTTTTTGCAATTTTCAACTAGATGCTGTTTGTTACCAATATGCAAGAAACAACAGCTAAGTACAAAAACAAATTTGAATATGTAATTTAATATCACACAAAATTGTTTCATAGCCAGCAATAAATATTTAATATTTATTATTTATTAATTCACCAGTCAGTGTAAAACATTAGACTCTGAAAGCAAGAATTTAAGCGTCTGCTAAATGACTTTTTACTATGTATCTTCCAAAAATAGTGACTGGAAGACATTACTGAGCCTCTATGTCCAGGAAAGCACACTCTTAAGAAATGCTGCTACAAATTGTCCTTGGCTTCCTTCCTTCACTTTGTAGGACAATGACAAGCATTCCAGTGAGGTGGATCTCTGAGGAGCTGTTTGAAGTGCCAACGATCTGTTTTTGTTTGCTTCGGCAGGGGTCGTTAAGTGTTAGCACATCTATTGACTGGCGCACTGCTGCCGCCTCTCCTCTGCGTGAAATTTAAATGCAGGATAAACATGAGACAGGAGCACATAAATTATGAGTGAGAAAAACGAGAGAGAATGAATATGCGAGGAGAAGAGAGGAGGAAAAAGAGAGTAGAGGCTGTTGTATGGGAAGCTGGCTGTCTGGAAGCAGACATATTTAGGACAGGTATTATTAATAGAACACAGGCACATTTTTTGTCTTTTTGTACACACACACACACTAGCACTTCTAAACCCCTCCACCTGATTCACCTTCTAACCTCTCATTCAGACTGAGCTCCCTAAAGTGGCCAATACAACACCATGGTGCATAGTAAAGTCTGTACTGTTCACTGGAAATTTTTTCTACTTCCTGTCTGGGTCTTGTCCCTCATCTATGTAGTCGTTTACCTCTATTGCGAGCCAAGCACCCCACCTGAAATCAACTTTTTTGCCCATTGCCAAATAACTGCTTGGTGGGTGAATCTCTCGCTCTCTAACCATTTCCTGGTTATATTTCACCAAAAAGGGTCAACTGAAAATTATTTCAGGATAGATGTAGCATTTGAATAGATATTAGACTTACATTTATTCTATGTGATCCTCCGTTCCCTGAGTGCCTGTTCTTGCACCACTGTAGTTGAGCACATGATCGACCAAAAACCGAGAAAAAAACATTTATGTGGATTTATAGGCTAATAAATATCAAATTAAATAAAGTGAAAAAAAAACTATTTGGTGGTCTTACCCTCCAAAAACACCCCCTTCTTCACAAATCACATAAATTACATTTTTTTGCAATCAAAACGGTGAATTTTGCCAAAAGGCAATGGGTTTTGCAGCACTGATTAAACAAGAATTTTTTTTTTTTTTTTTTTTTTTTTTTTTTATGCAATAGGTTTAACTGAAATATATGAATCTAATGAGAAGCACCACTGAGATAATGGAATGGTAATTAGAACTAATTTCTAGGTGCTCAAGTGCTTTATTGTCATATCAATCAATGTTTCACATACATACATACATATATATATATATATATATATATATATATATATATATATATATATATATATATATATATATATATATATATATATATATATATATATACATACATATATATATACATATATATGTGTGTGTGTGTGTGTGTGTGTGTGTGTGTGTGTGTGTGTGTGTGTGTGATGTGATCTGCGAAATCGCCAAATGGCCATCATATGGTGAAATTTTACCTATCACAGGTTTCAATATCATTCGAGCCCTTTCCAAATCTGTTTTTACTTCTTTCATAGCTTGTCTGTAGCAAAAGTTATGGTTATCTGAAGCCTGCTGATCGCTCTGATTTTCAGGAACAGAATTCTGAGAAAAACAGGTTTAAATAACTGTCACCCCCTTTTTTTCGCATAGACATGAAAATGCACTGTCCAAACATAAATGGTTGTAATTTAAAAATGCTTTGGAATATAGACCTAAGGTTGGTCTTGTTTTAAAGAAGACACTTGTCAGATTATTTTAGAAGTGAAATAAATTAGGAAAGTGAAATATAATATATAATAATATATTACAAAACATGATTTACTCTTAAACTGCAAGAAAATCAAAGCCAAAAACATTCCACATTTTAGGTTGATATATTTCAAAAATGAGCTTTCAGTAAGATTTTGTTTGGGCGCAGTACCAAACTTTTTCACAAGATGACACCCAAGCTCCTTATCTGACCATGTAAGGGCGCCTCCATTTATTTGAGTGATCTGATCCATATTTTCACACATTTCACAAAGTGGACATCCTATTCAGAAGTAGTATGGGCAGTTTGGCAGTATTTGATTTGAATTCAACCTCTAATAAACATAATTAGAACATGTATGTTCATAGCTCCGTTGTTCTTTTGTGCTCCGCCTTCTCATGATAACATTGTAGGCCTATTAGAAAAAAAAAATCTCTGCTTGTCATAGTTTACACAGGACTGGCAGGAAATATTCATTAATACACCTTCATTCTACATGTTATGTGGTTTATTTTGATAGGTGAACTGTCTTTGTAGTGTTGAGAGGGAAAGCTATGGCTCTTTTTTTTTTCACCTCCGCTGGGTGTGTTCTTCAACAGTAATGTTAGAGAAAGACAGTCTTTTCAGCTTGCCACGATAAATTGCTATTTTTCTGCACTTAACAGGCGAATTTTGCCAAGATATTTTCAGAGATGATAGACAAGATGTTATAGAATAATAATTTAATGAAAACCCAATTTTAAAGGTGCCCTAGATTCAAAATTTGAATTTATCTTGGCATAGTTGAATAACAAGAGTTCAGTACATGGAAAAGACATACATTGAGTTTCAAACTCCATTGCTTTCTCTTTCTTATGTAAATCTCATTTGTTTAAAAGACTTCCGGAAAACACGCGGATCTCAACATAACACCGACTGTTACGTAACAGTCGGGGTGTACGCCCCAATATTTGCATATGCCAGCCCATGTTCCCAACATTATGAAAGGCATTACACAAGGGCAGCCAGTATTAACGTCTGGATCTGTGCAGAGCTGAATCATCAGACTAGGTAAGCAAGAACAACAGCGAAAATGGCAGATGGAGCAATAATAACTGACATGATCCATGATAGCATGATATTTTTAGTGATATTTGTTAATTGTCTATCTAAATGTTTCATTAGCATGTTGCTAATGTACTGTTAAATGAGGTTAAAGTTACCATCGTTTATTACTGAATTCACGGAGACAAGAGCCGTCGCTATTTTCATTTTTAAACACTTACAGTCTGTATAATTCATAAACACAACTTCATTCTTTATAAATCTCTCCAACAGTGTAGCATTAGCCGTTAGCCACGGAGCACAGCCTCAAACTCATAGAGAATCAAATATAAACATCAAAATAAATACTTTACTCACATAATTCGAAGCATGCATACAGCATGCATGACGAACATCTTGTAAAGATCCATTTGAGGGTTATATTAGCTGTGTGAACTTTGTAAATGTGCTGTAATATAATCGAGAGCTCGTGTGGCAGGGAGCACGTGAATTAAAGGGGCGGCGCGCTGAAAAAAAAAATCAGTGCATAGTTAATGATGCCCCAAAATAGGCAGTTAAAAAAATTAATTGAAAAAAATCTATGGGGTATTTTGAGCTGAAACTTCACAGACACATTCAGGGGACACCTTAGACTTATATTACATCTTGTGAAAAAGCATTCTTGGGCACCTTTAACAAAAAAAAAAATGGAAACTGAAAACATTCCATCGCAACATCCGATGGGTTTTCCCAGATCGCATCACATACATATAGTTCAGTCATGAAACTCTAGATGGCACAGGCTGATGGGTCCTTAACGCAAGCTGATTGGCCTACATCACTTCTGCAGCCATTGAGCTTGTTGCTCACACATTTAAATGGCTGGTTGGTTACATTCACTATAGCAGTTTGCAGAGCGCTTTCAGAGTTCGTCTAAAACCCTCCAACTTCCCCAGCTTCACCTGAATAGATCTGCTATGGGTTACTGATATATGCTATTTGTGCAGCAGCAATAGGTCTTACTTGTAGCAGCGTATCGGTGTATGTATTGGCAGTAGCAAGTTCCTGTACTTGCTCTGTAGCAGCAGCAATAATCAACAGCAGCAGCAGCATAGCAGATCTATTCCACCAAGACCAAATACATTAACATTGTCATATCCATTACCATGTTAAAAATCTTCAGAGAGTTGTCATGATTGAAATATATATATATATATATATATATATATATATATATATATATATATATATATATATATATATATATATATATATATATATATAGGCCACATTTTTGTTTGTAAAAATGAAGGATGTCAATTTAACAATTAATTATAAAAACATAAAATAGGTATACTATAATATTAACTGTGTCTGCACGCCACACACACACACACACACACACACACACACACACACACACGTCGTCTCTTCATAACCCACTGCCTGCGTTTGTGTCTCATGCATGGCTTACTTCTGTAACCCAGTGCCCCCAAACACACCCTCTTCTCCTCACACAGTTATTCTCATGTGAAGGACACAGGCAAGTAGCCGTTGCTTGTAAAGCAGAGAGAGAGATGGATGAGGAGAGCTCATCTGGTAAATAAATATTTGCTGTGGTAGATTTGATTCGCTCATCCTTTCTCTCATCAAGGTCCCTCTCTTTCTGCCCATCTGCTGCACGTTTGTGAATACACATTCACGAGTGGGTGGAATCATCAACAGCCCAAAACGATAGGATGCACACAAATGAGATGGTTCAGAACAATACATATACAGGGGCACCAAAATATTTGGAAACTTAAGTCACACTTAAAAATATATGAATGTCATTGCATTACATAAAATATCAAACTGCAGCACTGCACAGAGAAGCCTCACCCACACTGAAAACTCAGTATCAAAATCCAACTCCTCATGTTAAACATAAAACATGGATGAGGAGAGGATGACTGTGGAAGTTCAGAAGCAGAGAATATATGAAAAATCTCTAAAGTTCCATGAAATTCACAATTTAAAGTGACAGTTTACCGAAAAAAATTAGATACTTTGAAGCAGGGCCGTAACCACCATAGAAACTTGGGGGGACAATGATTAGAAATGGCCAAATTGTCCCCCCCAAATATTTGATAAAATTGCTCTGTTTGTTGTCAGGAAGACAAAAAGTTTTGAAAGTTACATTTTTAGGCTGGTCTGCCTCAGCGCTCTGACTGCGCTCATCAATGTCAAAATGATCGAGATCAGAGGAGGCGGGCCTTACCATTCACAGAAGACGAGCGCGAATTCCAATACAACTCTTCAGTTTCAGCGGCGAAAGAGGGTGTGATAAGATGTAAGTAGCTAAATATTTAATATCTGACTGATAGATATGTTCAACGATCGACAAAAACTACTATGAAAAACTCTTCTATGAAATTGCCATTTTGAATTGAAAATATGCTATAATTTACATGAGTTACGTAACTGTAAATGTGACGAGACAAGAAACATTTAGCATTTTTGACACAAAAGTGAAAAGTATTTTAAAATAAAAAAAATTAATAAGAGTTTAAATTAATTACTTCACAATTAGTCCTAGAACTTTTTTTATGTACCGTTAATATTTATTTATTCCCTTAAATCCCTTTTAATCCTAAAATTATTTAATTCCTTTAAAATAAAAATTCTATGTTTATCCATCCATCCATCCATCACATAACTTTCAGACAAGCAATAGTCAAAGTTTGCCTTGACGAACTTTACGCCTCTAGTTAAAAATTACACTTACCGCAGTTATATAATTTCAAATTTCAATTTATTTTAATCTACTTTCTTGAACGCAAATTTTATATCACAATTTTGAATTCCATTTGCCACCTCAAATCAAATTCAAGGCCTTACACACAGCACCCATAAGCAGGACCCAAATATAAACTCTTGCAAATCTGTTGCCGGTAACTACCCCAGCCTGCGTCGACAAAACACGTGCGAAACCTCATTGTCAGGTTTCCTTATTTGCACAGTATATCCGATTAACAGACTAAAGGGGCTTGCGGATGAAAAACGGAAATACATTAATATAAACTCTGAGTGTCAGATTACCAGAGCTTGTGCAAAAGCGAGATAGTGCTCGCTACCTGGGAATGACGCTGTAATTATTGGAGCAGGAGTGTGGATCAAGTTCGTGCTCCCACTGGGACTGAGGCTCAGAGCGAGTAAGATGAGGGGTTTTAGTCGTGATTAGTGCTGTGCACGCCCCTCCAAATGCTGACCGCAGGATAGAAGAGTCACTGTGAGATATGGCCCTGGTCTGCTTGTTACTACAGCTCTGCTATTCTTCCATCAAAATCAAATCCAGTGTCTCTCTCTTCCCGTCATGCTATCTGGCTCTAGCTACAACATCTGAGCTGAAATGTCATTAAGATGCAATTAAGATGTAGAAATGTCTGTGATCTCAATAACAGGGCTTGTTAATTAGTGTCTCTGTAGCAGCTAGCTTGCACACAAAACAGTCAGCCAGCGACACACTCACACAGAGCGGATCATAATAAAATAAAATGAAAATTAAAAAATAAACTAACAGTAATATATTATATATTTAAAAATATATAATATATAGATTTTCAACATGGTTTCAGACTCAGCCAAGGCCTCGATGTGATGGTTGTTGGATGGTTTAGTGTCTCTCTCCCTGACACATTCTCATAAACTCCACAAACAGTACATGTGTCTGTCTCTCTGTCTTGTCTCCCTTCCTCCTGCCTCAGAGTCATGCTCCTGCAGGACCGGTCAGCATGTCTGCGTGTCTCTCACTCTCTCAGTTAATGAACATTAGGGTGTGCTGTGTCTGGAAGCGGATTCATCCGTTTCAAGCTATTCCTCCTGTCTTTCAGAGGTGAAATCTTTACTTGGCTTTGACAGGACTTTCATCAAAGCTCAGCGTGAGCGAGGGGCTGCTGGCACAAAGCTCTTCTGTTTGTGAAAGCTGGAAGAAAACAGATCTTTCTCTTTTGGCTACTTAATCAAAGCCTTCAAAAGCAAATGATTTCAAATAAAATGGGCCTTTTTATGACCGGTAATTGTCTAGAGTATGGCAGCCAAACAGAGTTAGAGAAGTGATAATTATAATTATAAAAGGATATTTCAGAAGACATGAGAAACAGAGCCAAATTATGACTTTAAGATCTTTAATCTTTAATGTTTGAATCATAATCCCTTATCATTAAACATGCAAAGCACAAATGTTGATTATTAAATAGTGTGCACAACAGGCCGCATACATGATGCACGCTGATTGACGCAGCAGTGGTATAAAGACGCAGAAGAAGCATTTGCCAGTCCAGCTGCTTTTCTATGCTGTAAAGGATCATTGCTTCTCTCTTATTTATATCACTGTCAAACATATTAAAATTTTACATTTCCAACACAGACCCACCATAATCAACCAGATTTACATGAAAAAGCTACAATTTGACCTGTACAGTATTTGGATACTTAAAACTTAAAAATATGTCTTCCTTTGCATTAGCAAAATTTTAAACAAAGTGGCATTTGTTTAAAGGGGACCTATAATTCCCCTTTTACAAAATGTAATGTAAGTCTCTGATGTCCGCAGAATGTGTCTGAAGTTTCAGCTCAAAATACCCCACAGATCATTTATTACAGCTTGTCAAATTTGCCCCTATTTGGGCGTGAGCATTTTTGTGTGTCCCTTTAAATGCAAATTTTAATTCCCGGCCCGCTTTCCAAAAGAAGGCAGAGCTTTAACAGCTTCAAAACTGTAGAATCTCACGCAGCCAAAACGACGATTGTCAGTAACTGTGTTCAGCCTTACATTGTTCAAACTGGACTCTGGACGTTTTGTGCAATTCTAGCGTTGAATTGACCCTTGTTTGTGAAGCAGTCCGGCGTAAAATTACGGCATGGTAACAACACCCTACAACAACTCTTTCTCTTCTCTATAGCAGCCCAACATGGCCTCGCCCCCTTAGTTGCATGTTCTCGGTGGCAGGGTTTATGTAAGTTTTATGGTTAGTGATGTCATTAACCCGGGAAGAAGCTTGTTGTAGTTCCAACCAGCCGTTTGTTGTAGTCCATAAACAGCAAATTCTTTAAAAGAAAATATCTCTCTTTGCATTGAACTTTAAGCGTTGAAACTTTGTAGATGCTGTTTATGCTCAAACAGCAACATTACACACTAACTAAAGTAAAAAAAAAAAAATGTAATCATACAACCCGAATTCCGGAAATGTTTTTAAATTTGAATAAAATGAAAACTAAAAGACTTTCAAATCACATGAGCCAATATTTTATTCACAGTAGAACATAGATAACATAAATGTTTAAACTGAGAAAATTTACTTTTTTATGCACTAAATGAGCTCATTTCAAATTTGATGCCTGCTACTTGTCTCAAAAAAGTTGGCACGGGGGCAACAAATTATGTTAATTGATATCAGGTCTGTAACATGATTAGCCATAAAAGGGATGTCTGAGTCTCTCAGAAGTAGAGATGGGCAGAGGCTTGTGGAATACTTTAAAAACAATGTTCCTCAATGTCAAATTGCAAAGGCTTTGCAAATCTCATCATCTACAGTGCATAACATTCAAAAGATTCAGAGAAACTAGAGAAATCAAGGGACAAGGCCAAAGAACTTTATTGGATGCCTGTGGTCCTCGGGCCCTCAGACAACACTGCATCACTCATCAGCATGATTGTGTCAATGACATTACTAAACGGGCCCAGGAATACTTTCAGAAACCACTGTCAGTAAACACAATCCGCCATGCCATCTGCAGATGCCAACCAAATCTCTATCATGCAAAAAGGAAGCCATATGTGAACATGGTCGAGAAGAGCCGTTGTGTCCTGTGGGCCAAGGCTCATTTAAAATGGACTGTTTCAAAGTGGAAAAGTGTTCTATGGTCAGACAAGTCCAAATTTGACATTCTTGTTGGAAATCACGTCCTCCGGGTTAAAGAGGATGGAGACCTTCCAGCGTGCTATCAGCATTCAGTTCAAAAGCCAGCATCTCTGATGGTATGGGGGTGCATAAGTGCATACGGTATGGGCAGCTTGCATGTTTTGGAAGGCACTATGAATGCTGACAGGTATATAAAGGTTTTAGAGCAGCATATGCTCCCCTCCAGACAACGTCTATTTCAGGGAAGGCCTTGTGTATTTCAGATCTGATCCACTCGGTCAACTGTAGTAAATGCTACACAATGGCAAGTGGAAATATTGGTTTAATTCAGCCATGTATGTTTGAACCAGAAACTGATTTGGAAGAAGAAGAGGAAGAGTGAATTATACAGGGTCGTCTACAAGTAGATGTACTGATGGTACAAGTAGATGTATCAGAATGATAATGTGTTTTACGCATCGTTCTCTACAGCATCGGACAAATAATGGTAATTAATATGATTAGCCTTTTGCTTGACTACGTTATCAAAACAGCTAATAATGTATTGCTAATGTTACACAAACCATGTTTCTGTTCACATTCTAACAATCACCATCTTCTGAACATCATAGAAAGTCAGTGGAGAAAAGCTCCGCCCCACACGTTTAATGCTGCGTTCACACCAGACGCGACTTGCGCGAATAAATCGCGCTGTTCGCACGTAGTTGGACGCTTGAACATTTTGAGTTTACTCGCTTCATTCGCGCGTAAAAATCCCTTCACAACAGACGCGAATTCGCGTCATGAGAGGGGCTCTCCCGCTCCTTTATGTGTCCCAGACTCTCCCACTGCTTTCTGCACACTTCCTCTGAATAAACACAACTTGTCAGTGGGGAAATAATTGTAAATTACAGCGAATAAGCTCAATTGGTCGTCGTTAGTTCGCTTGTAGTCTTAATATGTATGTATGTATGTATGTGTATATATATATATATATATATATATATATATATATATATATATATATATATATATATATATATATATATATAGCCCAAATTGAGTAAAGACCGTTTTTTTACAACTTATCAGATTGTCCGACCTCCTCACTCACTTTCTTTCAAACACGATCCTTTTTATTTATGTTTGTATAAATGTATGAAGATGTACAGCAACGATGATTTTGTCCTCCATTGTTGTTTCAAATTTCTGCCTCAGCTCACTACGTCACGTCACTACTACAGCAAGCTCCTGATTGGTTAACGCGGCGCGGAAATTCACCAAAGTTCAGATTTTTCAACTTGCGTGAATCACGCGTTAAGCGTGTCAAACGCCCGAATCGCTCAATTCACGCCGCGTCATTCGCGCCGCTTCATTCGCGCGAATCGCGCCGCAGGATGTCAATTTGCGTCTTTGCATTGACTTAACATGTAAATCACTCGCGCTTACCGCTTCATTCGCGTCCGGTGTGAACGCACCATAAGGGATTGGTTACATGTTTGTGATGTCTTTGTTACACTGCAGTTTTAAAAGTTTTAAAAATTCACCACAGGGGGTCTTAAAGTGTGAATTAAGTGTCCAAATATTTTTGAGGCCAATGTGCACATCTTAAAAAACACAATAAGAATGAAATCCCTTGTGTTGTGTAAAGTTGTGGATGAAAGCCCAGGACACGAGCCCCTGAGTGATTCAATGCTGCACCCTCTGCCCTGTTTCAATAACTCGGATTGTGTGTGCTTGTGTGTTTAGCCTCTCACTTCACTGAGCTCAGTTAACACAAAGAGAAATATTAGATCAGCGACGAGGGGCTGTCACAGAAAACTGTCCCCATTGGACTTTCCATATCCCAGCCCTGTTTCCCCAGTCTACAAACTACTCCTGAACCACTTAGCAGAGCACAATACACACCAGCTCACACAAATCACATTACCTGTACCTTCTCAACCTACACAACAGTAAATCAGCCCTAAATCCGGTCTGCAAAGCCATAAAAGTTCTTATTAGCAAAGCTTCTGTGCCTATTTCTTCTTCAAATCTACCAGTGTCAACGTGATTTATGAAAGGCAAAAATATTCTAATTGTCCAGCTGTGTGCCTCTGTGGACTGAGGTTTTCTCAGACTAGCTCAGGGGCTGAGATAATGTGCGAGGGTGTATGAGATGAGCAGGTATGTGTTTTGCTCATTTGATGAAAAGCCTGAAAAGCTGGCCTCAAAACCGCTTAGTGGTTTTCTCCTTGTGTGAGCAGGTCTCAGAGTCTGGAGGGGATGCATCATTGGCTGTGTGACACCGTCTATGAAATCCTGTTAGTCCACTTCAGGGCAGAAATCAGCCCAGGAGAGAGAGACGCTCTGTTGAGGATGCCAGGATGCCCATCCCACAACAGCCTCAGGTCTCCCACACACACTCCTGATATGGAGGCATGACCTAAATTGAACTGTGTCCGAGCTATTATTTCAGAGTGCCTTTGTTAAGAGTTCTCATATATATATACACATATATATATATATATATATATATATATATATATATATAAATCCATTTTGATTAATTTGAGTAAAAATGTTTTTTCTTTACAAAGAAAGTGGGAAGATGAAAACCACTACTTTCTGTTTCAAACTTTCACATAGCATCTTTAGGTTATTATAACATTAAAGATTCAAAGATTTATTATAAAAACTGGTTATTTTTTCGCAAAATGCAATCCATGACACGTTTTTTTTTTTTTCCAAAATGCAATTAAAATGCATTTATTCCATTGAATCAATATAAAAGTTATTTTTCATATTGAAACTGTTGAAAATACACAACAAAGTAAGTCGATCCACGCATATGACAGCTTCTGAACTTGGTCATTACTGGACTAAAAAAACATTCAGTCATCGTTCTCAAAATGCATTCAACGGGTCATCTTGTTAATGCTATAAATGACTCCGTTCGTCATTACCGATTAAAGAGTATCTGGCGCCACAACACGGTTAAAATAAAACAACACATTTGCCGAGTACATTGGAATTGACTGCAACTACCCAGGGGTGTCGCTATACTGCAAACATTCAAACAGCAATCATGTTATGGTTTTTTTTCCTTTTCTATCAAATGTTTAGAATCAAAACTAGCAATGCCAGATTCGAGAATTAATCATTCTTGGTCAAACGGCTTTTAAAAACTGTTCATGATTCAGTTTTGGGGACCAGAAGTTTGATGCTGTCGTGGAACAAGCAACAGCTGGCATTTTTCCTCCTCCCGAGAGCCTCATCTTCTTATAATCTCCTCACGTAAATTATTAGATTTCGATGGCTTACGTTTCTTACCCACTGCAGAAACCACCACATGTTTGTCAATGGCGTCAAAATGATTCATTTTTCTGTTTTTGTTGATCACAAAGTACAAAGTAACTAAGGAAAACTAGGATTCCGGGTGTATTCAGAGCACTGCCATTACTGTTTACAGTGCATGGAATGGTGCACTGTGATTGGTTGAGTGGATATATCACATGGTTGAGTGGATATATCACACTCTGCAGAGAAGGGAGACTGGCGTTTGTCACGGTTTGGAAAAATAGGGAGAAAACATGACAGAATTACACGGCGGATATAACATTTTGAGTAAAATTAAAAATGGACTTTTCAGTACCAACCAGATATAATACTGATTTTTTTTTTTTTTTTTTTAAAAGGTGTTTATCGCATTTTGGAACCAAACTTTTCATATATATACATATAAAAACATTTATTTATTTATTAATTCTTTTACATTTTTTGTATTACATTTTATAAATAAAATGTTGTACAAAACCAGGAAAATGATATATGAATAAACCCCTTCAGAATATAGATAGGAATAAAACTGTCAAGCATGCAAAAATCTATAGTTATTTTGAAAATTTTGCAGGTTAGATTCAAACTTATGTCACCCAGATGAGCACTACAGTTCAATGCATTTGCGGTAACCACCAGGCCACGAATCTGTCTATTTTTCTAATTTAATCAGACATAAATACAACCTTTTTTATCTGACCTAATTCAATCAAGCTAGTGTGCAGTTATATAAACTTGGGGCAGCAAAACAATGTGCCAAAGCGGTGTCATTTTTTTTTATCACATTTGCCTGTTTTTTTTTTTTTTGTTTCTCGTCACACCAAACCTGTTGATAGGGCAAGCACAGTGTTCACCCGTTACCACTACAGGATTCCAGCCAGGTCTATGACACGCCTCACATATTTGAGCACTCTGTCTCTCTCTCGCTTTCTCAGAGACAGTAAAAGTGATGCATTATCCCATGAGAGCAGTAAGAGAGAGGCAGGTGAGCAGAGTACAATAGAAGTGCTCTGACTGGTGCACCTGTACGTGAAGAGCTGTCACTGCATTCTGTATAGCACACTCATACATACAATAACATTCAAACAGACCCGACGGATACATGTACATATATAAACAGCCATTACACAAACAATCTGTATGATGTTCTTTCTTCAATAGAACATAAAAGGAAAGGATTTTAAGAATAATTAGGATATACTTTTCCATTTAATGAAAGTCAAAATTTGGTCAGGGTGAGTAAATTAATTGAATTGAACATGTAATAAATGAACTGAATTGAACATGTAACCCAGTTAGTTATCATATAACATACACTGTAAAAAATTATTTTATGGTGACGTAAATACTACAAAAAAAAAAAAAAAAAAATGTTAGGTCAGGCAAGAATAAAAAAAACTAAGTAAATTCTATATTAGTACTCAATTTAAGCTTGTAGAAATTAAAGCGTAAATATCAACATTATAAAATTAAGTAAAACTACTCAACTTTTCTGATATTGGTGCTCCCATCATGCACTGGGCCTTGAATAATTAATGAGGTTGATTTTTCACTGTTTTCCACACTGTTTTATCATTGCTTTTGTGGTTATGTTTAGTAACTTGCCATTTTGTGATATTTGGAGCTCATTTTCTACTCAAAATGCCACATTCACACTCAAAACGATCCATCGAATGTTACCGTCATTGTGTATTGACCAAGTACTGAGGTCTCTGTGTTCAAGAGCCGTGTTACTTCTAATATGAAGATATGGTATCTACACAATATCTATTGTATTATTTACTTAGATGTTTCTAAGTAAAGCATACACTTTAAAAGCATGGTTTAATTCAGTGTTATATTGTTTGAGTAAAAAGTATTGCAAAAGAAACTTCAACAACGTAGAAATTACTCAACCTTTTACTGGCCAAGTTAAAATTACTTATTTTCTTTGTTAATTTTACTCATCTTAGTTAAGTGGAGTTACTTAATTCCGTATTTGAAATTTACTTAAATATATATGCGTGCAAAAACTTGCGAAAGAAAAGTTAAGTAAATTTTACTTATTGTTTTTAACAGTATATGGTACATTATTTGTGCTTTAATACTGTAATTTTATTTTATACTATTCAAAAAAATGTATTTAAAACTTCACTTTTTGTTAAACGGAAGTTGTGACAGTCTTTTCTTCCCTATTGTTTCATATATCTGCGTGAAACGGCTTCTCAAACAAGAAAAAATGTGATTTTGTCCATCGGGAATTGATTGGATTGTTGGATTGTTGTGATCTCAAGTCAGCGACAGATTGTCCCGCCTTTGTGCCAGTAAACATCAATAGAGAAGAGATACTGTTGCAAGAGAGATGAAAAATTACTTTGACTAAAGATTATTAGGGCACAATTTTAAAAATAGAAGATAAAAAGAAAGACGTGCATGGATAAATCATTATAATAAATACTGCAATATTCCATAAAAAAAAAAAGAAAAAAAGAATTTTCAATTTTGACTTCATTAACTTTTTACCACTGCATCTATAATAAAACGCAAACTACCATGTCATTGTTCAGTAAAATATTCTAAATATTCACATTTTTAATGTGATACTGATATTACAACTTCAGAAACAGGAGCTCTTTTAGTTTTTACAAGCACTGTGTTGTGGGCTCTTAACTCCTTTTCTATTCTGCTTTTAAAGTGTAAAAAAGTGATCTGGTCACCCAATTTAATGAAAAATATTCCATGAATTATTCCACTGGGCTACACTGGGAATCTTTAATTTCTCTGCCCAAATCCTCCCCACTCACGTCTCTCTCCCACGCCCGTCTGTTTCGGCAGGGGTCCTTTCAAAACTTCATTTTATCCTCTTCACCTCTTTTTATAAGTTATATTTTTTGGGCAATTTTGCCTTTATTGGATAGGACAGTCGAGAAGAGAAGGAAAAGAGGGACACTTGATCTAGAAAAGGATCACCAGCTGGGACTCGAACTTATCGGGTCGCCTGAAGCGCTCTTGCGTATCAGACTGCTGCCTACAAAGCTATGGCTCCAACTTCTTCACTTCTAATCCCTATTAGCATCCTTTACCGTGGGAATGTTTCCAGAGTAGGGAAACAGATCTGTTATCGGTCAAAATGACGGTAAGCATTTTGAATCATCCTTCAATGTCTCTAAAGTTTTACTAAATACTCTGTAAATGCAGGCTCTGCTTTAAAGGTACACAAACACACACATGTATGCATACATAAACAAAACCACTTTCAGTAATCCCCGAATACACACTCACACGGGTCCGGCACAGCGCACAACAAATCAGGTTAGGGATGTGAAATATTTATATGCCGCACCTGCTGATGCCTCATATTTCATTTGGCTCTGTGGCGCGTGGGCTCATCCCTCCTCTCGCTGGCAGACGCGCCTGGCGTGAGGACATGAGGAGGGGAGAGATTACCTCCAAGATGGAGAGGCTCTTCCCTTGATATCTGAGCAACTCTACAGACGGTCTGCCTCATTATTTCCTCTTTAAACTGATTGAGAGAGGAAGACAGGAAAGATCGAGAGAGAGCAAGATAAAGAAAATGAAAGGACCAGTGGGAAAATAGAGAAAGACAGAGTTAAGGAGATGAGCTGTATGTTGTAAGGTTTGAGTTATTAACAAAGCAAAACTTACAACGGTACATCATTTTGCAGATATCGGTACCTGAAGTGGACGGCAATGTGCTGCTATCCAGTGGTGATTCAGGTTATTTAACGGTGGTTTTAGCTTGCTAAATTTACTGACTTTGATATTACCGTATAACTCATAATGTCTCATTCTCTAATTTATCTATAAATGAAATCCAGAAGGGATGACTAACAAACGTTACATGCACTGTTTGAATGACATAATCAAACAGAAATCAGTACAGAAATTTGTTATATTAATTACAATTGCAAATTCAATGTTCCAGGCATTTTGTATAAAAAGTTACTGAAATTTGCTGTGTGGTTTCTTTACGTGTAAAGTTAGGGTTGGTAATATTTTTTAATGCTTTTTAAAGATGTCTCATATGTGTGAAGATGTCTCAAAAAAAATGTGTGAAATATAACAATTTAAAATTCTAATATGCTGATTTGGTGCTCAAAGAAATATTTCTTATTATTTTCATCAATGTTGAAAGCATTTGTGCTGCTTAAAGGTGCCATAGAACACTTTTTCACAAGATGTAATATAAGTCTAAGGTGTCCCCTGAATGTGTCTGTGAAGTTTCAGCTCAAAATACCACATAGATTTTTTTTATTCATTTTTTTTAACTGCCTATTTTGGGGCATCATTAAATATGCGCCGATTCAGCGCGCTTCCCCTTTAAATGCTTGCGCTCCCCGCCCCTGAGCTCGCGACTCTATAATACATTGCATAAAGTTCACACAGCTAATATATCCCTCAAAATGGATCTTTACAAAATGTTTCTTACAGTGAATACAGTAAGAAACGAAAGTTACTTTAACCACATTTAACAGTACATTAGCAACATGCTAACGAAACATTTAGAAAGACAATTTACAAATATCACTAAAAATATCATGTTATCATGGATCATGTCAGTTATTATTGCTCCATCTGCCATTTTTCACTATTGTCCTTGCTTGCTTACCTGCATAAAGTCTGACAATTCAGCTGTGCACATCCAGACGTTAATACTGGCTGCCCTTGTCTAATGCCTTGAACATGGGCTGGCATATGCCAGATTTGGGGGCGTAGCCTACATATTTATGATCCAGACTGTTACGTCACATTTGTTGTTATGTTGAGATTCGCCTGTTCTTCGGAGGTCTTTTAAACAAATGAGATTTACATAAGAAGGAGGAAACAATAGAGTTTGAGACTCACTGTGTGTCATTTTCATGTACTGAACTCTTGTTATTCAACTATGCAAAGGTAAATTCAATTTTCAATTCTATGGCACCTTTAATATTTTTGTGAAACCATGATAAATTTTTTCAGGATTCTTTGATAAAATTTAAATATGTAAAATTAATAAAAAATAATTTTTGTATAAATTTAACTATATTTTACAAAAAAACAGGAAAAAAAACAGGCATTAAAAATTACATTAAAAATGTGGTACTTATGGAACTAAAAATAAGATGAAAATGGCAAAAACCTGCTTGAGTACATAGATTTAAAAAAAAGATTACTGTGGACAATAAAGCCACTTTACAAGTCTTGACTTCATTTGGAGGCCTTTCTTAAAAAATAAAGATATCAGATTGATTTGATTAAAATTGGATTATAAATCTGATTTAATACGCAACCAAAAATGTTATATTAGTTCAACAATACTTTGCACACAGAAAGCACAAAAAGTACCATCACTATCAAAAAATAGGAGAAAAAAACCCTCACTTCTACAACAGCACAAAGAGAACCAGCAGGGGGGCATGACACTGCGAAGATCAAACGTTCTCCACTTCAGCCTCTGAGGGTTTTTTTTTTTTTGTCCTGTGAAAGCAGTCTCCCTGTCCAGTCAGACCAAAAAGTCTCCATACCCACACAACTTGCACAAACCGAGATCGAAAAAGCATCCGTCACACAGCCTAGCTCCTCTGCTAATGATTGGTTGAGCAACGAGTCGTGCAATAAGTAAAGCAAACAGAACCTGTTTCCAGAACATGCAGACAGATGTTTTCTCTAATGCTGTTGGATAATCCCTTAACCCCCTGAAAAACAAGATCATTACAGCTATTCCACACGCTGGATCTCAGCCACTGGTCCTGACATGCTTTTAGCCTCCAATGGGTTTGCCATTATGCAAATAGATGGTTCTCGCACGAACACCCACACAAGCACACACGCTAAGACAACTCAATCAGTAGTCATATATGTCTACTGTATATGCGACTATAAAGATCTTTCATTAATGGTAAGATGACCTGTAAGTGAGGTAAACTGAATTTCTGGGCTTATCTGAGGAGCTTATCACGAATGGACCTGGCATAAAGGCAGGAAAGGGATAACGTACATCCAGTGGAGCATGTAGGGCTTGAAAGGTCGGCCGTGAGATTTGAGGGTAGATTCGGATGACTGATAATTTGTTTACCTTCATGTCGTTCCAAGGCTGTATGATTTTCTTTCTGTTGTGGAACAGAAAAGACAATATTCTGAAGAGCGGTTGGGTCCTTGGATCCCATTGACTTGACTTTTTTGTATGGACAAAAAAGAAAAAAAAAAAGAAACACAATAATTCAAAATGGATTCTGTGTTCCACAGAAGAAAGTAAGTCATTCAAGTTTTGAAATGACTATCTCTTTACATAATTATTAATTACACAAACACATTCAGACTGACAGTTGTTTGTTTGTATATATATATATATATATATATATATATATATATATATATATATATATATATATATATATATATGCATATTTGAGAGTTTATTACAAAAAAAACAAAAACAACACATGCTGGATATGATGATGCATAGCTGGAGATTTAAAGGGATAGTTCACCCAAAAATAAAAATAATGTCATTCTACATCCATAAGACCTTCGTTCATCTTCGGAACACAAATTAGTCAGTGATTCGGGTCAAGTATAAAACTGCTAAAATTATGTAACTTTGGCACGCCAAACAACTGATTCAAAACAAAAGATTCAAAGCAGTGTTTTGAAATCGGCTGTCACAAGATAGTGTTGAAAATTCGTTATTTATTTATTTTTTTGGTGAACAAACAGTATTCTCATCGCTTTATAATATTAAGGTAGAACCACTGTAGTCACATGAACTGTTTTAAATATGTCTTTAGTAAATTTCTGGATCTTGAGAAGTTCAGTGACATTGCTGGCAATAGAGGCTTCACTGAGCCATCGGATTTTATCAAAAATATCTTAATTTGTGTTCTGAAGATGAACGAGGGTCTTACGGGTGTAGAACGACATGAGGGTGAGTAATTAAAGACAGAATTTTCATTTTTGGGTGAACTAACCCTATAAGACTCTACAGAGAAACCGTGCATTCAGACACATCACAGAAATAATGAGGTTCAGGTTCACTCATTAAGCCGCCTGATTTCAAAGCCCTATCACAGTGGAAGTAAATGACCATCTTTATCTACATTTTGGTTCACTCAATATGTCAGTCGTGTCATTCTGATGACAGAAATCTATTTATGTTTCTATTCACAGTTTCTTCTCTGTTCTGTAATGTTATTTAGTTCATTTCTTCTTGTTCCCTTTTTTACCACGTCTTTCACAAATTTATCTAATTTTGACACTTCTTGCTCTGCACTCCCCCAAGCATCATTAAATGAATCTTTTTTTTCCCCCTTTTCACACTTTTCTCACACAGAGTTCAATTCAACAAAATAACTACAAAAGTATATTTGCATAACCCACAAAACTTTTGCACCAAAGAATCTTTTCTGCACCAAAACTATTAACATAAGGTGCGCTGCTAAAATTGTAATTCTCTGAAGAAAAAAAAAAACAATTAAACAATAAATAATTAAAAATAAAAGGTCAGTTTCAATAAATCAAACCATAAATAATGTCATAACACAATAAACATTTAAATAAATAAATAAATAGTCAGGACGATAGGTCAAGAAAAAAAAAAGTTGAGACGATGACTTTTTCAATAAAGGGACAGTAACACTATAATTTTCATTCCACTGACTTCCATTCATTTGCATGCAAATGCAGGAGACAGGAAATGCAAGCTTGTGCTAATTTTGCTGCCTTCCAAACACCAGTTAGGCAGAGTTCATCAAATACTTGTAACCAACAGAAGACTGATACTTTGACTGATTTGAATCTTACAAAAAAGTAAGATTGATTAACTAATTGCTAGTTTGTTAGGTCTTAAAGGGGACCTAATATGCCCCTTTTCACAAGATGTAATGTAAGTCTCTGGTGTCCCCAGAATGTGTCTGTAAAGTTTCATCTCAAAATACCCCACAGATCATTTATTATAGCTTGTCAAATTTGCCCCTATTTGGGTGTGACGCTATTTTTGTATGTCCCTTTAAATGCAAATTTACATTCCCAGCCCGCTTTCCAAAAGAGGGAGGAGGTTTAACAGCTCGCGCTTCGGTTGCTCAACAACAACAAAGCTGGAGAACCTCACGCAGCCAAAATGTCATTTGTCAGTAACGGTCACTGTTTAAACCGGAGACGGACACTGATAGAGAGACTCAGGAAGAAGTTACAACTTTTAGAATGCAACTGGACATTTCTGAATGGTTAGTGGATAAATTTATGTAGTTGCTGTGGAGTTGATTGTTAATCTGAATGTTAATCTTTTGTGCAAATCCAGCATTGAATTGACCAGTGACCAGCAATCCAGTGTAAAATGACGGCATGGCAACAACTCTACTACAACAACTCCTTTTCTCTAAAGCAGCCCAACATGGGCTCACTCCCTTTGTTGCGTGTTTCTGGGGGAGAGTTTATGTAAATTTTGGTTTGTGATGTCACTAACCCAGGAAGAAGCTTGTTGTAGTCCCTACCAGCCGTTTGTTGTAGTCCTTAAACAGTGAATTCCTTAACTCCCTGAAAACGCGCCGGCGTGTTTTGCAGGATTTTTTTCACATTGCAGCAAAACAGACTTAAAATACTCCGTCATTTCTTGTCATAGAGACATAAGTAATATATCAATTGAAACTATAGAATGTCTTCTTTTATTTGTGTACACTCAGAGTAAAAACACAATGTTGTGCTTTTTGTAAAATAAAGAAAACTAACATGATGCGTGATCTCTCCTCTCCCTCTGAACGAAGTCCAATCTGATAGTTCTCAGAAAATGAACTGTAACTTATGAATACTAATGACAAAAAAAAAGACACTTACGTCTAAAGAAACGTTGAAATGTCAGGTTTTAAATCGTGCAAGTCAAATCGAAAACAAACATTCTGTGTTTATGTAATCTGTATGAAAAGAGAGCCATGTCAGAAGTCTGTGATTCAGCTCATTACCCGCTAATGCGGCCACGCCCACGGAGTCAGCGCTATTCAGACGCAAATTCAGAGGCAATACATGCATTCATCGTCTCAATCGTGTATTTATTGTCTTGAAAAGTGTTTATTTGGATGTTAAAGCAATGGTTAGCGATCTCTAGAAGACATGCCGTTAGTTCCTAGTTCCTTTTCTTCTTTATATGAATTTGTGGCCTAAAGGTGTACAGAGAGCGCCCTCCGGCTGCAAGTATGAATTAAAAACACTATTCCTGAAATGTCCTCTTCTTCTTTAGAATAATTTGTGGACTAAAGGTGTACAGAGAGCGCCCTCCGGCTACAAGTATGAATTGAAAACACAGTATCCAGCACTCATAGTGATGACAATAAATATTACTTCTCAGTATAGAAAATTGACATAAATATATAAGAATCCATCAATATTTCTCCAAATGTGCATGCTTTTAAGCTAAAAGCCTATATGAAATGCCATAGAGGTAACATAATTGTTCAGACACTTTGCATCACAGAAATATATTATATTTTAAAGAATATAATAGAATACCATTATTTTAAATTGTAATAATATTTCACAGTATTGCTGTTTATGATGAGCTGAGACATTATTACAGAGGGTTTTTTTTCACAACCTACCTGACTGAAAGGCCTCATTAATATGCAAGCCATTTCAGGTCATTATTATGTGATTCTTTTGTCTTCTCAGGTGTAAATGGCCCATTATTCATGCAGATTCACGCCTCCACGCATACTGTGTTTCTTGACAAAAAGTGTCTTACAAAAACTAAATCAATATATTGTTTTATATGAAGGAGTAGGCAGCATAATTTTTTACATAATTCTGAAGCAAAAACTCTAGTCTACAACCTCCAATACCCAAAAGTCTTGTGAATACAGATTTAATATACTTTTTTTGGTCTTATTTCAGTGACTTAAGTTTTTTGTTTTTTCAATAACCACGCATAAACATTATTCCTTCAAAAATACAAACATGTACATACATGTTCCTCAAATATTATTGTAGCCTAGTTTGTGCTGAATACAGTGTAATGACACTTTTGTCATTTATATGTTTATGAACAACTGAAAAAAGCACAAATGTCAGGACATGTCAAAACTTCTCCAAGCCCCAAATCAGCCTCAGACTCCAGAGGGTTAAAAGAAAATATCTCCCTTTGCACTGAACTTTGAACTATTTGTATCATAACTTTGCAGATATTGTTTATGCTCAAACAGCAACATTACAAACTAACAAAAGTTAAAAAAAAAAGTGAAATCATAATCAAGGTCCCCTTTAAGATACAGTCTTAACTTAGTGGCTCTGTTTATGCAACTGGCCAGTGCGGTATAATGTTCACTTAGTCAGCCATTCTCTTCGTGTCAAAAATTCAGCATCTTCTAAGTGCTAGAGGAAATAGAACGACTGGCCCACACATCCAATTCCAATCCGGAGGCACCTTCTCACCCCCTTCAGTCTCAGAGAGGTGCCTTGTGTGCTCCGCACCTCCATCTTGTCAGCAAGTCTGTGAGGCTAAACCCTTAACAGAAAAAAAGGTTTTCTGAGGACAGCACAAGGAAAGAAGGCAGTGCGCTGTGTAAAACCAAGTTCGGCTGCTTTCTATAACAAATCAAAATCAACACTCAACTTTGCTTTTAAAGCCCTGCTAAATAATTTCACATCATTAGTGTGAAAATAAATCTGAAGACATTTGTTGTCAAGCACCACAGGCACAGAGATCATGCTGGAAAGTGGATGAGGAAAATATGCAAATTGGAGTTGCAAAGGCACAAACAGTAGAGAAAATTATGGTTAGATACTTGTCTGGGCATTTGTTCCTCAATTAAACCAAATAGGATTTGCAGGAAAGTGTGAGTGTGCGTAACCTTGAGGAGAGAAGGTGAGCTGAGAGCCCACGTTGTTGATTTGTACTCACAACCAGCAAATATCCCATAATATATTAAAAAATCTTCCATAATAAAAAATTCAGATATATCCACATATAGGGAAGGATGACTGTAACACTTCTTGCTTTAACGTCTGTAACTCAGTGTTTTTTCAAACCTTGATATAATTTGCTCATATTTATCTGCTACAAATTAAAACTTCCAAATTTTCCCAAAATTGTGTAAATTGCAAAAGCACTGTTATTACAAATGACTCCAGTACCGTTAGGGTCCAGATACAGTAACAGTTTTAATTTTGTACACATATTTATTTGACAATCAATCACTACTCCTACACCAACTCAGATCAATCCCTTTCCCAAACTTCAAGAATTTTATTTAAAAAAAAAGGAAGAGAAAATATTACTCTAAAACTGCAGACAAGTTGGGAAATAAAAAAAGATAAAAAATTACACAGTTTTACAGCCATCTCCAGTCTCTATTCAAAATAATGAAAATCGAACAAAAACTCTAATGTCTGATCTACATTTCTCAATCTTTATAGTAGATTGTTTAATGTGTCTTCTTTTTGGAGAACTGATTCTAAAAGAACAACAAATTCAATCGGAACTATTTTAAAGATGTACTACTGTTCAAAAGTTTGTGGTCTAAATTGAAGAAATTAATATTTTTACTCAGCAAGGATGCATTAAATTGATCAAAAATTACCAATTTTTTTAAACAGTAGGGTATGTTTTCTACCCCTAAATTATGCATACAAGATTTGTTAAAGGTGCCGTAGAATGTGTTTTCAAAAGATGTAATATAAGTCTAAGGTGTCCCCTGAATGTGTCTGTAAAGTTTCAGCTCAAAATACCCCATAGATTTTTTTTTTATTCATTTTTTTAACTGACTATTTTGGGGCATCATTAAATATGCGCCAATTCAGGCTGCGCGGCCCCTTTAAATTCTAGTGCTCCCCGCCCCCGGAGCTCGCGCTTGCCTTAAACAGCATTAACAAAGTTCACACAGCTAATATAACCCTCAAAATAGATCTTTACAAAGTGTTTGTCATGCAACATGTCTAAGTAAGTATGGTATTTATTTGGATGTTTACATTTGATTCTGAATGAGTTTGATAGTGCTCCGTGGCTAACGGGCTAACATTATAAATCTCTCCACTAGTGTGTAAAGAATGAAGTTGTTTTTATGAATTATACAGACCGCAAGTGTTTAAAAAATGAAAATAATGACAGTCTTGTCTCCGTGAATACAGTAAGAAACGGTGGTAACTTTAACCACATTTAGCATTTACATTAGCAACATGCAAACGAAACATTTAGAAAGACAATGCCTTGAAAATGAGTTGGCATATGCAAATATTGGGAGCGTACATATTAATGATAATAATTAAGCAGTGAGAATCGAAGTTGCAACTTGAATTGGACTGAATTAGCAACCATACCCTGCAACACTGCTGTGCAGAGGCACAGAATGTTTATTTTATTGTTTCATGAATAAAAAATCCCAACAGCGGCGAGGACCATGCCATTGAGGCGGTCTCTGTGTAATTAGCTAAGTCTGACTACTATGTAGCACCTTTATTATTTCACAACCATGTACACTTTCACACACTAAGTAACATGACCAAATGTGTTGACAAACTTTGAAAAGAGGCGGCCAGTCTCTATGACGACAGTGATGTCAAGCAGATTGGGAACAGATTCCCAATGTACCGTTTGCTTTTGCAGCCTGTGCGATGGCTCTGTTGCCCAACAAGTTTCTCAACCTGCAATCTGCCATACTGACAAGACCAATGGAATCAAACTTTTGCTGTTTTCTCCAGGTGTCTGTCTTCATTATTTTAGCTGTTTTTCTTCAACCTATATTGATTCTTGTGACTTATATAAGTGTTTGCTACCAAAACTTGGTTAGTGTAGTCCAGTCTTTTGTCTTTGTTAGAACAGATCTGGAGTTTCCTTTGACAGACCTGTGATCTGAGTCAGGTGCATTCTCGCTTGAGTCTTTATTTAGTAGATAAAAGCTTCAGTAGATAGAGGTTCCCTGGGACACTCTGGAAGTAAGGTGATGTTCAGGTGCAACCTGCAGGTGCGGGTTCTTCTTTTTGCACCTCAGTGTAATGTTCACAGCATGGATTTAAAGGGCTCCATTCCAAGTACCCAAGAAAAAAAAAAGTATATCAAACAATTTGCCCACCTGCTATCGCCTCCTGTGACAGACCCAAGTGGACAGCAAAAGGAATTGAGCAAAGTTTACAGAGAGAATCTTTCAGGCGAAAATGACATGACAGCTTCCCCGCTAACATCTGTAAGCGCTGTTATGGCCATCTGTAAAAGTGACTGTGACTGCAGAGGATCTCAGGCAAAAGGTCTTCAAGAAATCACACGTCCTTCAAATCAAAACTAAGAGCAGTTGACTGCTGGCCATCTGGTTTAAATCATCTCAAAATGGCTGAAAGAAATGCTACATATGTTTTTTTAGACAACAAGAAGAGCTGGCAGACTTTGTTCCCTTGCATCTTCTCCCTTGTTAACTACAAAATTACATAAAGTGGCCACAAAATGCCTTTGGACACCTTTGGTCACAAAAATCTCTGAATGTCATATCAAGCCAAGTGGAATTTGCAAACAATTTATGCTAGAGCTTGTGTCTAAATTCACTTTCATGAGCCATTTTTGCAATTACATTTAACCAAAGTCTGACAAGATAGGCAATCCAAATACTTAGGCTTAACTTTGAATAATTTATTGGTAACACTTTATAGTAAGGCTCAATTCATCAACAGCATTTGTGACCCGTGCTGGCAAAATAAGTCGCAATGAGGAAATTATCACATTCATGATTACAAACCTGATTCCAAAAAAGTTGGGACACTGTACAAATTGTGAATAAAAAAGGAATGCGATAATTTACAAATCTCATAAACTTATATTTTATTCACAATAGAATATAGATAACGTATCAAATGTTGAAAGTGAGACATTTTGAAATGTCATGCCAAATATTGGCTCATTTTGGATTTCATGAGAGCTACACATTCCAAAAAAGTTGGGACAGGTAGCAATAAGAGGTCGGAAAAGTTAACTGTACATATAAGGAACAGCTGGAGGACCAATTTGCAACTTATTAGGTCAATCGGCAACATGATTGGGTATAAAAAGAGCCTCTCAGAGTGGCAGTGTCTCTCAGAAGTCAAGATGGGCAGAGGATCACCAATTCCCCCAATGCTGCGGTGAAAAACAGTGGAGCAACATCAGAAAGGAGTTTCTCAGAGAAAAATTGCAAAGAGTTTGAAGTTATCATCATCTACAGTGCATAATATCATCCAAAGATTCAGAGAATCTGGAACAATCTCTGTGCGCAAGGGTCAAGGCCGGAAAACCTGTAGCAAAGTGGAAAACTGTTCTGTGGTCAGATGAATCAAAATTTGAAGTTCTTTTTGGAAAACTGGGACGCCATGTCATCCGGACTAAAGAGGACAAGGACAACCCAAGTTGTTATCAGCGCTCAGTTCAGAAGCCTGCATCTCTGATGGTATGGGGTTGCATGAGTGCATGTGGCATGGGCAGCTTACACATCTGGAAAGGCACCATCAATGCTGAAAGGTATATCCAAGTTCTAGAACAACATATGCTCCTATCCAGACGTCGTCTCTTTCAGGGAAGACCTTGCATTTTCCAACATGACAATGCCAGACCACATACTGCATCAATTACAACATCATGGCTGCGTAGAAGAAGGATCCGGGTACTGAAATGGCCACATAGAAAACATTTGACGCATCATAAAGAGGAAGATGTGACAAAGAAGATCTAAGACAGTTGAGCAACTAGAAGCCTGTATTAGACAAGAATGGGACAACATTCCTATTCCTAAACTTGAACAACTTGTCTCCTCAGTCCCCAGACATTTGCAGACTGTTATAAAAAGAAGAGGGGACGCCATTTGATATGTCATCTATGTTGTATTCTGAATAAAATATTAAAATTTGAAACTTCCACATCATTGCATTCTGTTTTTACTCACAATTTGTACAGTGTCCCAACTTTTTTGGAATCGGGTTTGTAAAAAAAAAAAAAAAAAAAAAAAAAAACTTTAAAATTATGTATGATTGGTTGGAATCTGACAAAAAATGACTGAGCTACCTTTGTTTAAAGTGGATAGAGTCAGCAAAGTTAAACTGAGAAAAATTGAGTTTTCTGAAGGTTCCGAAACAAAATCACCTAGCAACCCAACCTTAAAATCCCTGGTAATAACACCAAATTTGGCACAAACCATGTCAAAACTCATATCTATAAAAAGAAAAATAATATTCAACTTTTTTCCATAATTCCACAATTGTTTGATTAGCATTAATGAAACAGACAGCCTATATATTAAAGGGGTGGTTCAGTGTTTTTTTTCCTAGGCTTGAATGTGTGTTTGAAAACCTTCATTTCTTTTCGACTGACGAAAGAAAGACATGAACATCTTGGATGACATGGGGGTGAGTAAATTTATCAGGAAAAGTGTATTTAAAAGTGGACTAATCCTTTAACGATTGTAATTTGAAACTTACGACTGATCAAAGGCGCCAAGTCAGAGACAGTTGCGTTTAGTCAGTGTTTACTGTCGGCGTTTAAATTCCGTGCACTCAAAAAAATTAATTGTTGGATTTACTTAAAAAATAAGTGTCAAGTGGTTCCACACAACAATATTGAGTAATTTGTACAAAAAACTATTTAGTTGAATGAACAAAAGAAATTCAAGTAAAGCTGACAAAATTTCTTTGAGTAAATACAAATCATTTGAATGTCACTGTCACATAATATTTATGTGTGCAGTTTACTTAATAATGTTATGTTGATTACGTAAGGTGAACACATTTTTTTTTTTTTGAATAATCATTTAAATAAAAAGGATACAACATATCAGAATGCAGCCCCTCACCCCAAAATGCACTCAAAAAATAACTAATTGAACAAACTCAATTGAATTGAGAGCAGGAATTTCATAAGCATGAGTATATGAGTGCGCACAGCCTAAACACAGGCGACACTCTTCTGCATGATGGTAACCACAAAATTTTTAAAACATTACAGAAACTACTCTAAATGTCCAACATAACTGAACATTAAACACTAACATAAACTAACAACATCTTTCCTTTTACTGAAAAACACATAAAATAACACTTTAATCCCTAAATTTACTCTCCTAATGCAGTCCCTTGCAAAGCATGCTGGGAACTAGGGATCCACTGCACAGTTAGTTATGTCAACAATAATGTGTGCGTTTCACACAGCAATGTTAAGTTGACTGAACAAACACTTACTGAGTAAAGCTGACAATGCTCAATTTTAGTAGAAACAACGCAGTTAAATTACATTCATGTAGTTACATGAGTTTTTTAAGTAATGTGAACAAGGGTGGTTTGAGTGAAACTAACAACAGTGAAAGTTCATTGTTTTGAGTGTGTGTAAGTATTTAAATCTGCTTTAGTCGAAGGAAACAGTCTTTGTGTGTTGAGCTCAGTCTTAATGTTTTAGCTAGTTGTTAAGTGTATCCCCAGCTTGAGATCATTTTGTTTACATCAGCATGAGTCTGACAATTACATTTCATGGTTCAGATTCATTCCATCGAGCATTCGCTATGAATATTCACAAAGCTGGAATGCTGTGTTTTACAACAATACCAAACTTGTGCTGAGGGAAGCACCACTTGTCCAGAAGTGAGAAAATTTTTTCATGGACAAAGGAAAGGTACTGATCTCAGAAAATGTACAAATAAAGATACTTTTAGATATTTGGAGCATTGGGATCACTAGATGAGGGCTTAATGAACTCATTATTGTGAAAATCGACCAAAATTTACATTTTTCACTTGTTTTGCCTGAAGCTCGAAATTAGCCCATGCACATTCTGACTCATTTTGACAGCACGGGTCACATTTATTAATGTAGGTTAGTTTCTATACACTACCACTCAAAAGTTTGTGGTCAGTAAGATATTTTAATGTTAGTGAAAGAAGTCTCTTATTCTCACAAAGGCTGCATTTATTTCGCACCGCAGCAAACGTGACCTGTGTGAAAGCCCCCCAAAGCCCAAAGTATATTTCAGCCACGGACGGTGCGCGCACAATGGCGTATGTGCGAGTGACTTGAGCGACAAAAAGTTTACTAGAAGTTTACCTTCTTTCCGCACAGTGCAGAAAATGAAGTATACCTGTGAATTTAGTTATAATGGTGTCGACTTGTATTGTTCCCGGGTGCAAGAATTCAAAGAGAAAACGTTTAGTGAGAGTGAGTTATTTTCAGTTTCCAGTGAAGGATCCAGCATGTTGTAGGCAGTGGCTAAAAGGCATAGAATTGTAAATATGGAGAGAACCCCGCGATGGAAAATCTGAAAAACCTCAGTATTTGTAATCAACATTTCAAACTGGATGACAATGAACAAAGTGTTTTAAGCAAAACAGAGAGGGAAAAAAAATGAAAGAAACTGCCATTCAGTCATTTCCGCCCAAAGAAAGAGCAAACATTGTTCATTTTCATATACTACTGACATAGTAACAATACAAAGTGGGTTGAAAATCTGGGAAACAGACACATCACAAATAAAACTTAAGAAAGCGCTGCCCTTCCACAGTTTAACTGACAGACATTCACCAAACAAATGCTTTCAAAGTGAGTATAATAACAGGAACACAGCACTCACAAGAGACAGGCAGTTCAAGGTGGTGAATTTGTTACAGCTTGTCTTTTGATGGCTAAAACACAGCATGTTCAATCCCTCCCTGGGAAGTTTAAAATATTAAACCTAAAAAACATCTAAGTGAATTAGAGGGCCCGAAACGCTCTCACACTGAGCCTTGAGACCTCCTCAACATCAACTACTCAACTAGTCGTCCATCCACTCCACATACCTCTCCATTTCCTTCACCCTTTCCCCCGCAGTACTTCATGCCAGCGAGACAAGGCAACACACTGGGTGTGTAGGCAGGTAACTCATTACATGGAAAGGCACGGCAGCTCATTAGTCATCGACACAGACCGAGCAAGAAAGACACAGCGAGTGAAAGTGATAAAAGGGGAGACAGAGAATTGGCTTGTTCTTCCAGTGGCTGTGGGCCTGGTGATCTCTCCTCCCAGTACGAGCTCCTTATGTAAGAACTGAGGAAGACAGACAGCTGGGACTCACAAATACACACACACACAAAATCATAGCCCTGCTCCTGCCACCTACAGCTCAGCTGTGCAGTGTGAGCCGGGAATGGGGATTGTCAGCCCCATGCCAGGATCTTTCCTACACGCTAACTCTGACATTTCCCCTACAGGGGCCGTGGGCCGCAGCCTGGAGATATGAATCAAAGAAAGCAAAAATGGGGCCAGGCGTCAGATAGAAGGCTCTAACGGCAGAGCGAAACAACATTGTCGGATAAAAAGCACGAGGAGGCATCTTTCCCCAATCCGTGTCGACTGGCTGTGTTGATGGGAATGATTCATAGCCTTTTCAAATGGGCCAGTTCAATGCAATGTGAGAATTGTTATCTCTCCACCCTCATATTTACATTTACATTTAATCATTTAGCAGACGCTTTTGTCCAAAACGGCAAATGAAGAGAAGCAGAAGCAGAACAATAGAAACAAAAAAGCAACAATATGTACTGTATATGGCTGTGACAAGTCCAAGTTAGATGACATGTAGCAAGGTATTCCCACCAGCAGGGAACAGTCAAGGTAAAGGTCCATGAAAGTGATTTTGTGCCTCTTTGGGATGGCGCCACAAGCTGCTGACCACTTGTGGAGGGCACATAAGTCTGTAGTTAGTTTAGGTATAGGGGTGCAGAGTCAGTGGTTGTTCTGTGGGCAACATCAGTGCCTTGAATTTGATGCGAGTGGCTATTGGTAGCCAGTGAAAATTGATGAAGAGGGTTGTTATATGTGCTCTCTTGGGTTCGTTAAAGACCACTCTCACTGATGCATTCTGGATCACTTGCAGAGATTTGACAGTACATGCTGGAAGGCCTGCCAAGAGAGCATTACAATAGTCCAGCCTGGATAGAACAAGAGCATGTTCAAGAAGTTTCTGATAGGAAAGGCCTGATCTTCCTAATGTTATATAAGGAAAATCTGCAGGACTGGGCAGTTCTAGCAACGTGGTCTGTGAAGTTTAGCTGATCATCAATCACAACTCAAAGGTTCCTGGTAATATCAATACAAACCTGTATGATTGTTTGGTCTTTCATGGAGCACAAAAGGTGAATACAGAGGATGGTGATTTTGGCTGACAGATACAAAAAGTACCATAAAAAAAAAACATGAATGTTGTTCAAATAAACCCTTACTTAAGCCTCGTACACACCGGGACGATTATCACACGCTTATCGCCAGTGTTTTTAGAGACGTCTTTCGTGTTCATACCCAAGCGATTTTCACTGGCGATGCACAGAGTGAATGTGCAAATTCACTCCATGACAGTATATGGTGCTTGTGCTGAATCTTAGAGCAAATTAACATAAATATGATATTAATAAAATTAAAGAAGATAAAAATACAGATATAAAATGGCATATATGGCATAAACATGACATGAGGAGATGGTAGTCAGAAACTGTAGTGCAAATAAGTCACAATGACAGTAGTGCAAGTAAACGGTAGTGCAAATAAACATATTTATGAAATAGACATTATCAACTATATTTCTTGAATGTAAAAAAAAGAAAAAGAAAAAAAAAGAAGTAAAAATACAGAAATAAAATGGCATATAATACTCATCTATTGGTGTGGCCAAGAACTGGCAAAGCACCCATAGTTTTTAGGGGTCTTCCTCGTCTACTTACTTCCTCTTCGTCGTCTTGGTATCAATGTGTACTCAGCAAGACCGTTTTGTGCTTGAGCGCCACCGAGTCGTGTTTTACTGTAACTTCAGCAGCTCCAGGCACGTGAACAAAAGCGCCAATCTCATTGGTCGGCCAGTTTTTAACGTGGCGCTTTACTAATATTAAACTCTTGCCCAGTAATAATCCTTCATTACAGTGATATTCTTTTGAGCCATTTTGTATTGTGTCTTTTGTATTGTATCTTTCTTTCTGCAGTCTTTCTTCAAATCTCCCTTCTTGCTCGTTCTGTCTCCTCAATCGTCATACGCCCCCTAATGCTGATTGGCTACAAGTTTGTTGTTGGTCAGTCTGACTAACTTCCAAACAGTGTTTTTGAAATATGGCTTAGCCCACCTTTAATTTAAAGCAAATGAAATAAAGCCTATGAGGAACAGACTTTGCTGAGGACGACTTGCTGAAGCAGGTAGTGAGAAGTAGGGGTTAGAACAACTCAAATAATACAAAAAAATGCTCATTAATATTCTCTAAATTCGCATTAAAATTTATTGAAATCAGATGTTGAAATTGTTTTGGAAAATTCTGATATTAAAATAGAATTGCACGTTGTTTAGGTAGGAACATGGTTTTGAAACAACTCCAATGTCTATGGTAAACTGTAAAATGACCAGAAAAACATACAATTTGACTTTACAGATTAAAAAAAAAAAAAAAAAAAACTCAAGACAAAAAAAAAGTTTTACAAAATGATAAACCTCACATTTCGACCTGTAAATTTTTAGTTTTTTAGGAAAAAGGGACGAGTCAAAATGATAAATGATTATATTTACATATTAGACATGCCAGTATTATGTATTGCTGTATACTGCAGTAATTAGCATGCAAATTTGTATCAATGTCATGTCAAAATACTGTGAATAATACAAGTCTACCCCTAATTCCACCCCTGTATAAGCACCACTGCACTAACACACTACTTTATTAATTAGGATGAAAAGAAAAATGCCATGAAATCTTTTCTGCAGACAGTCAGTTCCCTTCAGAGAAACATTCATATAAAGCCAATTTACAAGCCAGCCTTATCCCTTACAGCCTTGTTTTCATTCATGTAAAACTAAATATGTTGTCTACCCTGACTATGGTCCATTACAGGTTCTCTAAAGCTATACAAAATTTATGCCATTATTCACAAAAATAAATGTTAGGTCTACCTGACTACAATGTTAAAATTTATAATAATGATGGGGTCTTTCTAATTGAAAGTTAAATAATAATAATAATAATTTTAATAATTATTAATAAGGCCCCAATACTTTTTCACAAATTTAGGTGCCAATGATGGAAATATTTGTACTGTTTGTACCCTGAGGAGACATGAACCACTTGGACTTGAAGAGAACAAGCTTTTCTATTTATCTCTAAATTCATAGGAGGCCAGCAATCAAAAGTTTACAGATATCAAACCCTAAACCTGGCTTCACAGACATTTTTGGACTGGAAAACATTTCTGAGGGGCTGAAGAAAAAAACATGAGAAATAATCTACATTTTTAGCTCCCAAATACCACATAAGCAAAGTGTGAACAAAATAAACACAGCAAAACACTTCTTTAAATCTGTCTGATTTGACATGGACTGAACCAGTTGGTTCCTCTGAGTAACTAGCAAAGGTTGAACCTGCAGAAGTGTGAATGAAATATGACAGGAGCAGCCTGGATATTCTGCTAAATATTTCCCATCAGCTGCATTATGCTGATGCACTCCGATGAACTTGGCAAAAGACATTCTCTTAAGCTTGTAGTCATGCATAGAAAAAAATCAGGTATACTATTTTAATACTTAGAGTAGCGAAAACACATTTGCATAAATGTTGTGGGCTAGACGGATAAAAATCACCTTGTTCAATACGACTGCGCTGAAAGGCTACAGTTGTGACTATATGCCAACATTTTTATGAAACGTTATGAGCGACGATCGATACAATAAAAAGCCTAGACCTTTAAACAGGAAACTGGATGAAAAGCCTGTTGCTATTCTGAGATGTCTTAGCTGTGAAGGCGGCATTATCAAGAACATAACACTTAGTGACAGACAGCACAGGAGGAGGTTTCTCTGAACTCCTCAAGGGCCTCAAACATGACAAAAACTGCAGGAGTCTTGGACCAGTGTTGCGTATATGTTCAATGGGGTTCACATGAGATCCTTTCACGCTTTCCGAATTGGCTGTCGGTGTATCAAAGTCAGACTGACGTATGCTCAGCTCTCGTGGTTTGTCGCAGTGTCTCTTAACAAGCCAAAACTCAAAGCAGAACACCAGATGAAGATGTTCTTCTAAACGAGTTAAACAGCAACTCGGTACCACAGAGCTCAGTGATGTTTTATTTAACATGCTGGTAGCATGACTATATTTAGCCCCGTGTATCATCTTTTGTTTAGTTTTGTTTTGTTTTTTTCATTAGGAGTGGAGCTAGTTTGCCCTGTTTAGTGTCTACCTGGAGATGTCAGAAAAGTGCAAAATAAATCAAACAAATAAGTGACACAGAATTCAGTTAATTTATTTCCTGCATTCTTTTTTTGTATATGCCCATGTAAAGTTCATATTTAAAATGCTAAAAATTTAATAACTGTTAAATGTAATATTTAGCAAATCTTTCAGTTTTAATCTATATTATAATGTTGTGATTACTAAATTCACTTTCACATTTAAAGGTGCCCTCGAATGAAAAATTGAATTTATCTTGGCATAGTTGAATAACAAGAGTTCAGTACATGGAAAAGACATACATTGAGTTTCAAACCCCATTGCTTTCCTCTGTAAATCTCATTTGTTTAAAAGACTTCCGGAAAACACGCGGATCTCAACATAACACCGACTGTTACGTAACAGTCGGGATCATTAATATGTACGCCCCCAATATTTGCATATACGCCAGCCCATGTTCGAGCATTAGACAAGGAAAGGCTGTATTAACGTCTGGATCTGTGCACAGACAAGCTAAGCAAGCAAGAACAACAGCGAAAAATGGCAGATGGAGCAATAATAACTTACATGATCCATGATAGCATGATATTTTTAGTGATATTTGTAAACTGTCTATCTAAATGTTTCGTTAGCATTTTGCTAATGTACTGTTAAATGTGGTTAAAGTTACCATCGTTTCTTACTGTATTCACAGAGACAAGAGCCGTCGCTATTTTCATTTTTAAACACTTGCAGTCTGTATAATTCATAAACACAACCTCATTCTTTATAAATCTCTCCAACAGTGTAGCATTAGCCGTTAGCCACGGAGCACAGCCTCAAACTCATAGAGAATCAAACATAAACATCAAAATAAATACTTTACTCACATGATTCGATGTATGCACACAGCATGCATGACGAACATCTTGTAAAGATCCATTTGAGGGTTATATTAGCTGTGTGAACTTTGTAAATGCGCTGTAATATAGTCGAGAGCTCGTGTGGCAGGGAGCACGTGATTTAAAGGGGCGGCGCTCTGAAAAAATCAGTGTATAGTTAATGATGCCCCAAAATAGGCAGTTAAAAAAATTAATTAAAAAAAATCTATGGGGTATTTTGAGCTGAAACTTCACAGACACATTTAGGAGACACCTTAGACTTATATTACATCTTGTGAAAAAGCATTCTTGGGCACCTTTAAAACTATAATAATAAGCATTTGCTGCAACTCAATTCGACTACTTATACTATGCCCTAAATGTATACTCTTTTTGTGAAGAAGTAGTACATGAGTGTGAAGCAGAAGAGTAGGCAAGTTTCGGGACATACTGCCACGTCATAATTGCAGTTGCATAGTTACATTACAAAGTAAACTGGCCTGTCAATCATCTTGTTACAGTTAATGTCCTTAAATAAACACTCCAGATTTCATTTCATTTACACTACTCAATTCTTCATACCGTATTGGAGACAAAATAAGTATCACATTGATCTGCCAGTTGTGGGACTTTCATACGAAGAACTCACAATGGGAAGTAGCAATTTACTTATATCTGCAAGAACTGTAATAATCGGTGAATCCCTATTATGCATTGGTTCGCAACCAAGGGGCCGGACCCCACTAAGGGGCTTTAGCAAACCTTAAATGCCCTGTCCCAAATGGCACCCTAAGCACTCATGGTCTTCCTACGAGTCTGTGCTTTCGTGATATAATTCCGCTTTGACTGTCGGGAAGATGTCTGCTGTGGAGCTAGTACAGGGCACATATCGACTGCAAAGGGGGCACTCGTGAGGACCCTTCTGAGACCTAAATTTTACAAATGGGACACCCTACGGTCTCGTGGACTTAATGGACACGCGCACGCGGCAGCCATTATAAGTCCACAAGACTGAAAGTGCTATGAAGTGTGCCATTTGGGACAGGGCCAAAAATTATTTAAAATGAAACAAAACAAGCATGAAATAAGCTAAACCAATGTTTCTTATTCTGAATCACGTTTTTTTTTTTTTTTTAGTTTTTTCGGTTTTATTTCTTTGAAGAACCACTGCCTGCTTCCTAGAAAAAATTGATTTTTAGACATGGGAAAGTCATTTAAATTAATAAAATATAAAAACACCATTGGCATATTTTTTAAATAAAGAATATACATGTTTGTAGTTATGCCGAGCTCTAAAATTATCAGGTAGAAATTGTAAGTAAAAAAATAGAATGAAAATCCCATCCTGTAAATCACGAACGGTTGGAAAAGTCATGTAAATTTATTGGTTAAAAAGAATTTGATCCCTGAAGTTCATTAAGCTTTTAAAACTTCTGTAACCCTCAAAAGTATTTCTGGGCCTTTGAATATTTTTTGTGGACAATGGGGGGCCTTGGAGTCAAAGGCTACATTCATACTTTCAGTCCAAATTTGATTACTTGTGTATCCGATAGGAATCTGATCTAAATTATTGACTGTCCACACTGTGTATCGTAAATGTTTATATCCATGCCGCTGTTTCGTTTCCCTGAATATCTGCATTGGTTTCTATGGAAATGATGTTGCATTGGTAGGTATACGACAAAAACAACAGCAAACAGCAGCAATATGGACGGGTTTGCAATACAGATGTTGTCTTATTTACAACACGACAATGTGATGTGCATTCTTTTATTTCTTTAAAGGTGCTCTCGAATGAAAAATGTAATTTATCTTGACACTGTTAAATAACAAGAGTTCAGTACATGGAAATGACATACAGTGAGTCTCAAACTCCATTGTTTCCTCCTTCCTCCTTATATAAATCTAATTTGTTTAAAAGACCTCCGAAGAACAGGCGAATCTCAACATAACACCGACTGTTACCTAACAGTCGGGGTGTACGCCCCCAATATTTGCATATGCCAGCCCACGTTCCCAACATTATGAAAGGCATTAGACAAGGGCAGGCAGTAACGTCTGGATCTGCACAGCTGAATCATCAGACTAGGTAAGCAAGCAAGAACAATAGAGAAAAATGGCAGATGGAGCGATAATAACTGATGCATGATCCATGATATCATGATATTTTTAGTGATATTTGTAAATTGTCTTTCTAAATGTTTCGTTAGCATGTTGCTAATGTACTGTTAAATGTGGTTAAAGTTACCATTGTTTATTACTGTATTCACGGAGACAAGAGTCATCGCTATTTTCATTTTTAAACACTTGCAGTCTGTATAATGCATAAACACAACTTCATTCTTTATAAATCTCTCCAACAGTGAAGCATTAGCCGTTAGCCACGGAGCACAGCCTCAAATTCATTCAGAATCAAATGTAAACAATATAACAGTATACAATACTCACATAATCCGACGCATGCATGACGAACACTTTGTAAAGATCCATTTGAGGGTTATATTAGCTGTGTAAACTTTGTTTATGCACTGTTCAAGGCAAGCGCGAACTCTGTGGGCGTGGAGCACGAGAATTAAAGGGCCAGGAGCCCTGAATCGGCTCATTTATAATGATGCCCCAAAATAGGCAGTTAAAAAAATGAATAAAAAAAAATCTATGGGGTATTTTGAGCTGAAACTTCACAGACACATTCAGGGGACACCTTAGACTTATATTACATCTTTTTAAAAAAAGTTCTAGGGCACCTTTAACATAAAAGGTGTTCAGATTCTGCCGTTTTCTACATATTACACAAACAATATAAATGCTTGCGCGCTCCTTTCGATCATGAAATGCGTCGGAATAATAATCTTTTAATCATACAAGATTAATGTTTGGAAACTTAGTAGATTAAAGGGTTAGTTCACCCAAAAATGAAAATAATGTCTCACTCTCATGTCGTTCTACACCCGTACGACCTTCGTTCATCTTCAGAACACAAATTAAGACATTGTTGATGAAATCTGACAGCTCAGTGAGGCCTCTATTGAGAGCAAAGCCATTCAAACTCTCAAGGTCCATAAAGTTACTAAAAACATATTTGAAACAGTTCATGTGAGTTCAGTGTTTCTATCTTAATATTACAAAGCGACAAGAATACTTTTTGTGTGCCAAAAAAACCCCAAAATAACGACTTTTCAAAAATATCTATATGGGCCGATTTCAAAATAGTAATAAAACAGGGTGAGTAATATATGACATTTTCATTTTTGGGTGAACTAACCCTTTAAGTACTCTATTTGTGCTCGATTGTACTTTTGTTGAATAAATCACAAAAATTCTGTGCTGCGTGCACTGCATTGATAGAGGCTAAAGTGAAAGTTGTTTTACGCTATGAAGCCATTTGAAGCTTCTGCCTTTCGAACACGCCTAATTTAAATATTGTGCGGGAAACAGAAATCCGAACGGTTATCCAGATACAGAGGCCACTTCATGTGAACAAATGTAAACATGCCATGTCCTGATTGGCAAATGATCTGATCTGCTTGATCGGATCATGGTGATCGCATGTTAATGCCAAGTGTAAACACAGCCTTTGTGTCTCAGATGTGGAAACATACCATTTGCTTATGTGGAAGTGGGGCTGATTGTGAGTGTGTATGTGAATCAGCTGCAGCTTTTGCTGTAATACATAGCAGCTTGCTCTCATTAGAGCTTAAAACCTCATCTTGTTTAATCAGCTTATACTTTGACTAGATTTACACAACCTCTTTTCCGCACACTGACATGGAGCTCAGTCTATCACAGACCACATGACAGTGGAGTCTCCAACCTCTAGTGTTCTTCTAAAAGTCCCATAAAGACCATTCTAGCTGATTCCAGCACGCAACGTTGTTTCTAATCCATTCTGGTTCTCAATCTCGGTCTAATACGATCTTTATTTTATCTCATGTTTGGGAGCTATGCCTATTGCTGTCTTTAGTGTCATGTAACAATTAATCCTTTCCCATGGCCCAGGGGCAGACCAGTACGACCCTGAATAAACTTTAATCTGGGGTCACAACATACACATTAATCATCTGGCACTGTTTACCTAGTATTAACATCCACTTTGGCCAATATGATCGAGAGAATCAAAAATGTAATTAGTGTCCAAAAGGTAAACCTATCCGGTAGTTTGATTAGTAGTATATATATATATATATATATATATATATATATATATATATATATATATATATATATATATATATATATATATATATATATATATATATATATATATATATGTGTAAAATCAGAATAAATAATTTTAAAAGCCACGTTACAACCAGGTGTAAAAAGCTATGCATCTCGCAAAGAGAATTGAGCAGGTTTATAAGAATGTATCTCTGAAGGGAACTAACTGTCTTCAGAAAATTTTAGACGGCATTTTCTTTTCCTATTACATCCATATAATTCCTATCCTATAGTATTCCATAAGCACCACCTACTGTCATGAAGTGAATTGTATTTTCATTCAGTATGTCTGCTGTTTTTGTTTTGCGCAAGTATGCAAAGCTAAAATCAGACCATGAGGTTTTTGCTTTAAAGTCCCTCTGTAGTCAATATTTTTATTCCTTAAATTCCATCTTTGATCACCAAAATTACATATTCAAACATTGTTTCCTGTGAAAAAAAAATTCTTCATGCCTTTAAATAACTTGAATGTAACTCTACACCTCTGCTTCATTTAGTATACGTGGATCTATGAATATGCTAATTAGCTTCGCCTCCACTCACTCGCACAAGCTCAGAGATCCACACGGTCAACTTACTGAGGTAAACGCTAGACAATGATATCGCTTTTTTTGTATCATCAAGCCTTTTGCTCAATTACGTTATCAAACAGCTAATAATGTGTTGCTAATGTTACACAAACCATGTTCCCGTTCGCCATCTCAGAGTCAGACAGCTGCCTTCTAACAACAAGTACCCATACAAACGCTTTGAACAACTTAGAACGTCAGGGGAGAAAGGCATAGTTCATTATATAATGAAATATACATCATAAACTAGTTATATTAGTAAATCTACTTGATTTTTCATATCAACAGAAAAAATACTGGGATAACCTGGCTTCTCTTGAGACTCCCTTGCTTCAGAGCAGTAACTGATATGCTAAAGCCTGCCAGCACGTTGACGTGATTGGTTCCAAGGAAGCTTATGACGTAAGAAACACCAGCAATTTCAACTTATGAATTGACTTATGAAGTTGCACATGGTTTGTCTTAAAGCATTTTAAAAACACCACATATATATATATATATATAACAGTATTGAAATTCTACAATGGAATTTAAATCAAAAACAGCTGCTCATGTTATAAGTGTGTAGCATCTTTGTTTGGATTGCGATTAAAATCCAGTGGTTGCCTGTCATTTCAAAAGTCCAGTTTGGCCTGTAATAACAAAAAAAAAAAACAACAACAAATAAATTTGCTTACAGAAAAAAAAAAATCTGTAACCGGTATCAGAATCAGCCCATATGCTTGTATATATATATGCAATATCACACGAGTAGCCGTGCGATGTTGCGTTTATACAACAGTTCGACGGCACAAGTGTGTAAACAAATAAAAACAACAACGGAGTGTCTTTAAAACCCTCTTTCATGCAGCACTACTTCCTTCCGCCACGGATTCAAATCTCAAGTTGACAGTTGGACCAAGTCTCCGTTACTAATTCTAAAACGTCACTTTAGAACTAGTAACGAAGGAACATTGAGTCGCTTCATTGAAACTCACTGAATTTTGTACAGTATGAGAGAGAGAGAGAGAGAGAGAGCGAGAGAGAGAGAGAGAGAGTATTACCTGTCTGATATATTGCATTACATTCATTCTTCAAGTCGATCTCCATAATAATACATCCATTATAAAAGTCCGTTTGAATGTCCGCTGAGGAAAGCGATTTTGTATTTGTCCTTTTTTACAGCTATCGGAATTTTCCAAAACATCCATAACATCACAGTGCAAAAACAACTTCCTTTGCAAAAGTTCCTTTCAATTTAAAAGTCTCTTGTGACTCACTGACTCACTAATGGCGTATTAATGTAACTTTCACTCAATCCATATTACGCACTAATGGACATACTTAGATAAAAAAACCTTTACGCTTGTATGTGGGTTTTTACAAATATTTAACGAATGAAGAGGATTTTAAAGAACTTGTGACAAAACCTCGTAACTCCATTGGATCCTCAAACTGTCAGTCAAATCTCATAAATACGCCTCACCTCGTGAATGAAGTGCCGCACTCAGTTTGGTCATCTCGTCTATGCAATGCAAAGGTAAATAAAGATCTGATGTTTGAGAAAAAAGTTTAATGTTTTACGTATTTGAAGAGCGGAGAAGAGTCTTCGTCTGATATTTCCCGTCTAGTTGTAGCCAATATGCTATATAAAGGATGTAAGGTAACATTAATTATTATCAAATTTAACATAGCACAATTCGACTTGCTCTGGAGCAAATAATAGATTAATAAGACCAAAGATTGCCCGTTTTATGTACTCAAATTGAATTATGTCTCATGTTTAACCACTATAAGTGCCAGCGGTAAATCCCCGAAGCTCTGGCCGAGATGAAGCAGTTCTCGGCGCGTACATGACCCCTTAACGGCCGCTGACGCCCTGGAGCTCACATCTCCGAAAAGGTCAAAGCAAATTGTAAAATAGGCGCTATTAAATATGAATCACATATTTCAGGTCTAATCAACTACATTCTCGTCTAAAAAACTATTAAAACTACAGTTCGTGGTACAACAAGTAGTATTCTCAAAAATTACGGTGGATTTGCTCGTCCGCCATGACGGTCACTTCAAGCGGAGTGATACAAACTGAAAAGGTAGGAGGAGTGCTGTTATCACTGAAATATCACACACATCAGCCAATCAGATTCGAGAACCAGACAGAACTGTTGTATAAATATATAGAATATATAAAATATCAGCAATCAGAATCGGCCATGAAAAAATAATAATCGGCACATCCCTGCTTAACACCAGTTGTAAACAGTGTCTCTGTGATCTGTGGGCACCTGCTCAGGTTTCACACGCTGAACAGCAGCAAAGGCTAATGAGCAGCATTATTTTCCAACAAGTGCTTCACGTCTAAACAGCCGGAGCCCTAAATACCAACGAGGAATAAATGTCCTATGCAAGCCAAGCTAAAGGCCCTCAGAGAAACAGCAGATCGAAGGAATCCTGCTGGCAGAGATCCAAAGATGTGGCTGCAGGAATGAGGGGAAGAACGTACAGAGGAGGGATGGAAAGCTGTGGCTGATGTCAGGAGGAGACGGGGGCTTTTGCAAAGTTAATTAATAGATAGTAATTGCTCTCATTAAACACTGACTGGTTTTAACAGGTTTCTGAGTGTCTGGACATTTGCGATGCTAAGCCCTGCTACGATGAGAAAGAAGTAGCTCTTTAGCTGAGAGCACTATGGCTGTCTGATGATACACATTACATGACACACACTCAACAGCACTTCTCACACACTTAAGTGGACATAGAGACTAAAGATTCAAGATTACTTTATTGGTCCCCAAGGAAATTTGTCTTGGACAAAAGGCTGCCACATAAAAACATACAATTATAGTACAATACACACAAAAACAACACAGACACTACTACTCAATTCACACTGCCTTACATCCTGAATTTAGAAGATTCACTGATAAAGAAATGAAAGAATTCTTATACCTATTCAGGTATCATTTCCTGTATTTAACCGGCACCCTATCCGCTTGTTAAGTCGTGACGTAAGGAACGCCGTTTCCGGGTCCAAGCCTCGACTCATTTCACTTGAGAATGCCATCGACGGCTGTTAATGAGCGCTATTTAGTCATATTAAACATCAATCATTTTAACAAGTTAAACATTTTAAATACTTACAGTCTACACAACAGTCTCCATGCTCACAGCGTCACAGACATTAATGTTTTAACGATTTATAAAAGATGAATCATTGTCTGGCCATCTGGAATTTTGATATTGAGATAAATGTTATGATTATATATATTTTTGTAGTATTACACCACATCGTGTGTGTATATTAGCACCATTTGTTGTTTTCTTGTGGTATGAGATGGAGCGTTAGGACCCGGAAGCGCTGCCGTGTGACGTCAGACTTAACAACCGAATAGCATCTACCTGAAGGGAGTAGTTCATATTCAGGGTACAGGACATGAGAGGGGGTCTGCTAGAATTTTATTTGCATGTTTAACTATGGCCTTCTCAAAAAGAATTTGGAGGAAAGGAAACTCCCTAACCCCTATCACTTTCATTGCTGTATAAACCAATCTGTTTATTTGTGATTTTAACTTAACTGATATGTTACCAAACCAAGCTACAATTCCATAATGTAACACACTCTCAATCACAGCATGATGATAAAATAACATCAGTACACTCTGTCCAACCCCAAACACCCTGAGTCTTCGCAAGAATTACAGTCTCTGTTGGATCCTACTACATACATAAGTGGATATTCCAAGACAGATTACAGTCAATATGTACACCCAAGTATTTGTAAGAATAAATCTGGGCAATACAAGTGTTCTGGACCAGCAATGGAGAATGATCCCCCACATATCCCGGGTCAAAAAAACAATTCTTGTGTTTTCTTAGTATTTACAATGAGATGATGGTCCTCACTAGTCTGGCTATCACCAGACCAAGCTCAATTTAAAATTGAACATTGGTCTGGGGAGTTTGCTATGTATTTCCTACTGCACAAGAGGCGTGATCAACGAGCATTAGTCACGCAATTGGATAGTCATTCAACCAATCAGATCAACGATCCGGGTGACGTACTTTGCAGAGCGATGCGAAAACTCCAGACAGGTTTACCGTGTGTCTCAATCAGCTCCCTAGCTCAGTAGTCAGGGCACTGATCAGGGAATCAGCCACATTCACTTGCATGATATACTGATTCACGACCTAGGGAACTAGGGAGCTGATTGAGATGCAGGGTTAGTTTGTATTGGTTTGTAGCATTGATCCGCGGTTTGCAGAACCAGCAATGGCATTGAGCGATTTTTGCAGGTTGTGCAAAAAAACCCTAAACTACGTCATTGTCATGACAACCAAAAAGAATTCCAGTCAGCTCAGGCGGCGCGAGATTCAAGAAGCAGGGAGACGAAACATATAGAGCAAATAATAAAAATATTGTCTACCATCAAGGGGCATTGAAGTAAAAGAGTCCTGTACTCACATCGTGAAGCAAACCACCAAAATAACAGCAGAGAATCGTTGTGTGTCATTAATCGCTGTTTGTAATCTTCCTATGAAGAGACTGTCGGATCAACGCTCTGCTACATTTCTCTCAGATAAGGTAAATGCTTAACACATTTGGCGTCACTGTGATTGTGCATTGTTATTTTGGAGTGACGGTCGTGCGAGAGACGGGTAGATCAGATAGAGTTTGAAGGCTGCTTGCCGTCGCTTCTCTATCGCCATCGTGTTATACCCGCCAATAGCGAGCAAGGTGGATAAGCCAGTCTGTGATTGGTTCCCGCAAAAGTGTAACAGCGCAGCAGAAATGAATGCACGGGTTTCCAGACTGAGTTGCAGAGGGAAATCAAATCGCCGGCAGATCAGGCTGGGTTTACTCAGACTAGGTCCTCACACCATTGTATAAACATTTTAACCTCTAAACTATAACCAGAAATATCAGTGTCCATATCCATAAGTCCCAAAATTGCAGTATCATCAGAAAACTTTACAATAAAAGTGCTGGAATGACTGCTTATACAATTGTTCGTATATAATGTAAACAAAATGGGAGAACTCGCACATCCTTGAGGAACACCTGTATTGATGACTAGACTCAGATAATGTCTGGTTCACTCTGACCTGCTGGGACCTGATGGTCAAAAAAAGAGTGATAAGACCTAATAATATATGGAATAACAGACATTTGTCTGAGCTTACTAAGAAGGACGTGTGGCTGCAGAGTATTGAAAGCAGAGCTGAAGTCTACAAATAACAGTCTAGCGTAGGCCTTGGGGTTTTCAAGATGTTGCAGAATAAAATGTAATATGGTTAGTATAGCATCATCTGTACCCCGATTGTCTTTATGGGCAAACTGATATGGGTCTAACTGTCCCTTAATGTTTGACTTCAGTTTCCACACCATAAGCTTTTCCAAACACTTCATTACAACAAAAGTCAAGGCTACTGGTCTATAATCATTGCTTTCTTGAGGAACAGGTTTTTTTTTTTTGGAATAGGTGTAATGACTGCCATCTTCCAAAGAGATGGAAGTGTATAAGAGTCAACTGACCTTTGAAAGACAGGGACCCAAGCTCCTCTGCACATATCTTCAAAAGAAATGCTGAGACATCATCAGGGCCTGTTGCCTTATTAAGTATTTATTCTTTTAAAAAGTCATATGACCTCCCTTGAACACAATCATCAGCGAGAGAGAGGTCAAAACCCTTGTACCATACTATTACTGGGATATTAATGGGACACTATATTGATGTTAATACCATGGTATTGATTAATGTACGTCGAAACACCATTTAAAGACAATATGAAGAATATTCAAAGAAGAAAAGCTGGAAAGATATAGAAAAAAGATTAGTCCAGTGTTTATTTCTACAATTTTGTTTTTCATTTTTTGTCAGTTTAATGAAAATGCCTTTTAAATGTAGTCAGTATTTCATCATGTTATATTAAAATTAACATTTTAGTCAATGAAAATATAATTTCAGTTATACCAAATAATTAAAATATTTTATATATTAATTTAAATGTAGTTCCGTTCAAAAATTGGGGGTCAGTAAGTTTTTTTTTTTTTTTAAATAAATGTAATACTCTTGTTCTCCACTGACACTTTAAACTGAACAAGAGAGATAGTAAAGATATTTATAATGTCATAAAAGAGATCCATTTCAAATATTGTTTGAACTTTCTTTTATCACAGGAATAAAGCACATTTTAAAATATATTAAAAAAGAAAAGTTATTTTAAATTGTCGTAATATTTCACAATATTCCTGAGAGCATTTTCTCTTGTTATCAGACTGAGGTGCCAACTTTCACCCGAGCATGTGGATATTCTTGTTTTTCTCAACATGAACATGTGAAACAATATAAGCATGATAATCATATGCCGACTCAAGTGCATACATTCTGTACGATAATTGCCGCAGTCTGCTTCATTAGTGTTTTTTTTTCATTCACTCTGCTTGAGCTTAAATGCTTTTGTTCTGTATATTTTTTGTTTACACAGTTTAATTGTTTTCAACTGAAAGAAAACCTCAAGATATAAATGTAAATGATTAAAAAATAACGTCTTTCTAATTAAACTTCATTTATATGAACAATTGAATATTTTTTTTTATGAGCCCAAATATTCAAATACACTATTTTTGAAAAATGCTCATCCCTATCAAAAACATTAAAAAAAAAATCTTACCAACCCCAAACTTTTTAACAAAAGTGCATTTTAAAGAGATTCTTGCGGTTTTATTTTTCGTTAAAAGTTTTAATTAAATAGTTTATCACACATTTTCCCATCTCGTCATCATTATTTTTGACAGGAACCCTCAACCTTGTTAAAGTGATAGTTCACCCAAAAATGAAAATTATCCCATGATTTACTCACCCTCAAGCCATAGGTCTATATGACTATCTTCTTTTAGACAAACACAATCGGAGATATATTAAAAAATATCCTGGCTCATCCAAGCTTTATAATGGTAGTGAATGGCGCTCAGGATTTTGAAGCCCAAAGTGCATCCATCCATCATAAAAGTAATCCATGCAACTCCAGGGGCTTAATAAAGGCCTTCTGAAGTGAAGCGATGGGTTTTTGTAAGAAAAATATCCATATTTAAAACTTTATAAACTATACTAAGCAGCTTCCGACAAACATCTGTATGCAAGTCAACTTATGGCGGAAGCATAACTGCTGACTCTTCTCCTCCTCTACTCTTCCGGGTTTGTCAATAACATCATGCGTTGCGTCAGAGGCTATGCTTCTGCATACACTTTGACTTGCGTACGGATGTTCGCTGGGGGCTGGTTATTATAGTTCGCTTCAGAAAGCCTTTATTAAACCCCTGGATCCGTGTGGAATACTTTTATGATGGATGGACACACTTTTTTGGGCTTTAAAGGTGCCCTAGATTCAAAAATTTAATTTACCTCGGCATAGTTAAATAACAAGAGTTCAGTACATGGAAATGACATACAGTGAGTCTCAAACTCCATTGTTTCCTCCTTCTTATATAAATCTCATTTGTTTAAAAGACCTCCGAAGAACAGGCGAATCTCAACATAACACCGACTGTTACGTAACAGTCGGGGTGCACGCCCCAATATTTGCATATGCCAGCCCATGTTCCCAACATTATGAAAGGCATTAGACAAGGGCAGCCAGTATTAACGTCTGGATGTGCACAGCCAAATCAAAAGACTAGGTAAGCAAGCAAGGACAACAGCGAAAAATGGCAGATGGAGCAATAATAACTGACATGATCCATGATAACATGATATTTTTAGTGATATTTGTAAACTGTCTTTCTAATGTTTCGTTAACATGTTGCTAATGTACTGTTAAATGTGGTTAAAGTTCCCATCGTTTCTTACTGTATTCACGGAGACAAGAGCCGTCGCTATTTTCATTTTTAAACACTTGTAGTCTGTATAAATCATAAACACAACTTCATTCTTTATAAATCTCTCCAACAGTGTAGCATTAGCCGTTAGCCACGGAACATAGCCTCAAACTCATTCAGAATCAATGTAAACATCAAAATAAACACTGTACTTACGCGATTAGACATGCTGCATGACGAACACTTTGTAAAGATCCATTTTGAGGGTTATATTAGCTGTGTGAACGTTTTTATGTTGTTTAAGGCAAGCGCGAGCTCCGTGGGCGGAGAGCACGAGCAATTAAAGGGCCAGCAGCCCTGAATCGGCTCATTTATAATAATGCCCCAAAATAGGCAGTTAAAAAAATTAATCAAAAAAAAAATCTATGGGGTATTTTGAGCTGAAACTTCACAGACACATTCAGGGGACACCTTAGACTTATATTACATCTTTAAAAAAAAAGTTCTAGGGCACCTTTAAAATCATGAGTGCCAATCACTACCATTATAAAGCTTGAAAGAGCCAGGATTTTTTTTTTTTTTTTTTATAACTCCAATTGTGTTAGTCTGAGAAGTTAGTCACACCTAGGATGGCTTGAGGGTGAGTAAATCATGGGATAATTTTTGGGTGAACTAACCCTTTAACAATAATTTTCATTGAGAATAGCACTGGAACAAGTGGAACAAAAAGTATATGGTAATATAAACAGGAAGTTGATGAATCCAGGATGTGATTTCAGAAGGGCTGACAGAAGAACTACCTCAAAATGAGAGATTTGTGTTAACCAGGAGAGTCATCAGACACCAAGACTTTCACAAGACCCAATCAAAATATCCAAAGCCTTTCGCTTCAACTCACTGACTCTATGCTTGCCTCCAAATCGAACCAGCGGCCCTGAGTGAGATGGAACCATTTCAGTCCCATAATGTTTTTGTAATACAGATGAATCTTCTGGGAATGTGACACTTTGAATGTGGTTCCTGGGGCTAAACATATCTCTCAATGGAAATGCTCACCCATCTCTCCACAGCTGAAAATGTCCCTCATTATTATTGAGCAGACATCCAGAATAGGACTGCTTATTCTGAGGAAAGTGGGAACATACTTTAAAGAAACAGGTGGAACATCCATCCCAAGAGATGGAAGGAAAGAAATGAAATGTTTAGTATAAATAGAAATACCTGAGCCAAGAATGAAATTTCTGTCTTTATTTACTCATCCTCACGTTGTTCCAAACCTGGATGTAGCTGGTCTCCTAGCCTGGTCTAGCTGATTTTAGCCAGTTGGTCAGCTAGTCTCCCAGCCTCCCACCTCCCAAATGTGGCCAAAACCCCTCTAAAACCGGCCTGCTAAACCAGGCTGGAAGACAAGCTAAGACAAGCCAACATCTTTTTTTTAGCAGGGCTATTTGTTGTCACAGCACATTGTTTGTCATTAAATGGAGCTGCTTACGCTCATTAGCATTAACATTATACCCAATCAAAGTGGGAGATGTGGCCAGACTCGTTCTTAACCTACACTGGACCACGATTTGTACTTTTGTATGCTGCACGGTCGGCGCAGACTATAACAAGATGTAATTGAGAAGAATAATGGTTTTGTCCACTTCATGTCATTAACTAGCGAGACCGTGATAGCTAGCTTGTGTCTGCAATTGTGTCTAATTTTCTGCTGAGCACCAGATACGGGCTATGGTGGGGAATGATGATAAGTTTTTTAATGAGCACAGAGGTCTTTTGCAGACTCAAACACTCTGCCTTTTTTTTAAACCAAGGACATCTACCCAATCCAATCCACAGTCCTTAGGTGCGCTGCATGAGGGAGACTTTGTGTGTGTGGTACTCACCTCTCAATGATGTCAGCGATCGCACAGGCAAACATCTGCAGACCCTCGGGCAACTGCAAGGCCACTGCAGGTCAAAGACAGAGAGTCCAGTCAGTGCAATATAATACAATATGAAAGCCCTGGTGTCCTGCATGTCAGTCAGGTGATGCAATAAATAAAATAAAACTCAAATAAACTAATAAATACATTTTATTAAGTTAAACATTTTATTTGTGTAGTCAACTAAATAATTTTGGGTCCCATGAGCAGTTGTCTTTGACTTAAACACTATTTTGCTTATCGGACTGATACAATAACATGTAGTTACATTTACCAATACGGCCACCAATATAACAAGCATCCCTATTATAATCTGTATTCTATCAAATTTACTCTTAAAAAAAAAGGGTGTAATTCACTCAACAAACAAGTATGCGACTTCAAAACTATTTGTCGAGATAAAAACACAAAACCTTACCTTCTGTTTAGCAGTTATTAATGAATTTTTGTGTAATGAGCTATATCACAGGAACATCCGAGCACAACTACAGCAGCTAATTATTTAAGGAAACCACAGTACAATACTTTAGACAGGGTTGTCAGCTCTCACGCATTTGGTGTGAGACATGCTATTGGCTTCTGTCTCGCGCTTTCACAATGCCAAAACACAAAAGTCATGCCTCATTATGAGCAACCAGATTCAATCATGAAGTGCAGCCAACAAATTGTACACAGAAATTAATTGGTTCAAAGAAACAGAGCACTGGCTATTTCGATCTGGCACATTGCTGACGTTGAACACAAACCTAAAAATTTCCATTGTCTCTGTGGAAAAAACAATGTTCTTCTTATTGCAGCAGTGGTACATAAAGAAATTCTGGAACATTTGCATCATTACTGTCATTACTTAATCAAACTAAAATGTTAAAAAGGGCAGAAAAAATAACTTAATCTAAACTGATATGCCACTGTAAACAAGAAGGTCTGTAACAAATAACATAATATAACATAATGTAATGTAATGTAATGTAATAATTAGGTGCATGTTCTAAGATAAGTGGTGGTCAAATTTATATGCACATATTTAAAATATTCTGCATATAAATCACATAAGCAGGTGGCAAAGTTGGCATGAAGCATAAATGCAAAGTTGGCACCATTTCAGACAAGCTAACCATTTTAACGGCTGCAATAACTCGCTTGTCACTCTAAATTTACACCATGACAAAAAACCGAGACAAAGATACACTTTCTATTTCTCGAGAAAACTCAAAACAGTGTAAAACAAAAAGCCGTAACTTAGGGTGAAAATACACGTGCGGTTAAATGCTGTGAAGGAGGAATGCATTAAATCAGTGTGAAATGAATGTGGATGAAACAAAAGAGATGATAATAGGTATGTGGACGTTATCAAAGCTGAGTGGTATACCATTGTCGGATCCATTACAATGTCTTAAAACTAAGAAAAATCAATACATTATCCCTTATTGAGGACACTGACCTTTCATACAAACCATATCTGCACTGTTAAATTCAATTAAATGATAATAATTCAATAAGTGACTACATATTACTAAAACATGCAATGCGGTTAACTTCAACATATTAACAGTGATGGAAATCTAAACATATTACTTCACAATACTCCATATGCCCAGTTTTGGAGATATTTATCTTATCTTGCATACTTTTCTAAGAAGGTGACAAATTAACTTTATCTGGATATTTAATATTGAAAAACAGCTAAAAGAACAGCTAAAGAGAGATCAGCTTATTCTATCACCAGTCTAATGAGATCATGTTCCTGCGTTGTTGTTGTTTTCCTGAAATCATTGTATCATTGAATCTTTAAATTATGTGGTTGATGAACTTCATAACATTAGACATGTCTGAAGAGTGTGGTTTTTTTTTTTCTTCCTCACTGGATGCCAACGTCATGCTTAGATATGTTGCGCTGTTGTCTTGGAAACAGACTCATGCCCTAAAATTGGATCCGTTACATGTACCATACAGACTAACAAATGAACAATGAAACAAAGGGAGAAAGAAATTTCCAGTTATCACCTTTGTACACGTCTATCAGGTCATAATGATGTTATACAAGTGTGACCAATCCAGGGAGAAGCCTTTTCTATAAGTCAATAGGCGAGAATGAAACACCACAGTTTCTATTCCATCTCACCTCATCTAATTCAACTTCTGACTCTGCTACACTAATTATAAGATATTATAAATCAAGCCAATATTTGAATATTTTCATAATTTTACATTACAAATGCCATATTTCTGGCCTCTCTTCAGTACTGAAATACATAGTGGCCTACTGTCAGTGGTGTAGTCTGCTGTATGAATTATTAAAATATGTTGGATCACTGCAGTAAAATCAATTACAACCATAATCATTCCATCAAAACATGGCATGCCCTCCAGCGTGAGAGAGTTTCTGGCCAGTTTCTAACACATCTGACCAGTGATGCATTTGGTTTTCTGTGAGGTATTGAACGCTGTTGCGTGTTCTACTTATATATATATATATATATATATATATATATACACACACATACACAGGTAGTGCTGTGCAAATTGCAAAAATAACTGTGAAAGTCATGGAAGCTTCAGTTAAAATGGTTTTAACTGAAGTTGTTTTTGTGGTGTAATGTGTTTGCACCGTATGTCATCATTTTCCAGCAAAACGGTGCTTATGAATTTATAGCAGACATGGAGTTACACAGATATATAGCTTTCAGCTATTATTAGTGGTGCTTGTGAAGCAAAGCATCACTATTGTTATCTCTCACACTACTAAATCTTTTTTGGACAAAACTTTGGCGTGTAACTCATCCTGCACCATTTGTCATAGACACATGAGGTGTCAAATTGTGCAGCTTATTGAGGAGAGGTGGGCTCTGACTTTTAAGGCCCGTTCACACCAAGAATGATAACTATAAAAGATAACAATAAAGATATAGTTCTAAAAATCATTCTAAATATACAAGAATAGCAGTGTCCACACTACAGCTATAATGATATAGAGAAACGATATCGTTGGAATCACTTTCAGGATATTTTATTTTTTTTCCCAGCTGTTGAATGATAAAACACTGACAGCCAATCAGAATCCATTCTAATTGAAGAGCTTGTGCATTTAGAATGGAAGACGACATTGCGGAGAAGTTAATCGCCAAGGTCCAGAAAAAGCCACCACTGTTTGACAATTCAAAACCCCTTTTCAAAGATAATTTAAAGAAAATGGATATCAGACATATGCTCGGAGAATATATGCCGGGCTAGCAAATGGTGTAAAATAAAATGACCTCAGGTCAGGTAGGCTATCCAGCGCTAGTTTTGACAACAATGTCTAGCTTCATTTGAAGTTGCAGTGAAAAAGACTTGGTGGTGTTTTTATTCCACTATATTCACTTCATCTAAATTCACTGTTAGATTAGATTGATTATGCTAGCTATTCACTCGAAACATAGCATGCTGAGGACATCTGCTTGTTAAAGCCATGTAAATGTTATCAAGAACAGCAAAAACATGTTGTACAAAGCTTAGAACAGAATGAGCTTAGAATAAACAGACCGTTATTGTTTGTTGGTGTGAACGCAAATATATTTATTGTTATAGTTATCTTTACAGCTATCGTTCTTGGTGTGAACGGGCCTTTAGAAGCGATCAGGTGTACAATATTCGCCCGGTGGGTGGAACAAAATTTGTGAGATCTTATCTCGGAATCAGAACGTTATAGACATTTGGGGGTGAGCTCATTTGACTCAGCCCAGCAATCAGCCAATAAGTAGTCACATAATGTCATAGCCATGCCCTAGCAACCAATTACAGCACCCTAGCAACCACCCCATAGACTTTCATTGAAAAAAATGTGAGATGGATATCTGGATCAGAACATCTTAAGGCGGGAACACACCAAGCCGACGGTCGGCCGACTAAGTTTTCTCAGTGTGTTCGCACCGTCAGCTTAAGTTGGTCCTCGTCTGCTTTTTTTCGGCCAATTCGAAATGTTGAATCTGCGTCGGAGCTCGTCGGTCCGTCGGGCCATCTGATCATTCTGATTGGCTGTTCAGATACTGCCACCTACTGGTTCGGAAAGGCATTTCATCTCACGCAGGCGCAGAAATGACGTGCTACTTGGCCGTCAGCTGTCTAGCATTGGTTTGGTGTGTCAGGCCAACTTTGGACACAGACGCTGCCGACGTGAGCCAACCCCACAGTCTGCTTTCGGTGCCACTAGTTCGTCGGCGTCGGCTTGGTGTGTTCCGGACTTTAGAGACAAGTGGGTGGCCTCTTTCAACTCAGACTGGTAAGTAGGGATGCGCGGTATACCGGTACTGGAAAAATACCAGTATATATTTTTTTTCAAACGGTACGATATCATGATTTTGCCTATTTCGGTAAATGCTGCTGTTCCAAAATTCAACACTAGGTGGCAGCGTACTACCCAAACTGACGCGAAACCGGCAAATGTGACAACATAGTGGAACAAAATGGATAAAGCAGTTGAATCTTACTCAACACGCCCAAAACTAATTAATGATGAGAGCAGTAGACGTATAATTTGGAATTGCTTTGCTTAGAAAAACGATGAAGAACCATCAAACCTTGCCAAGCATCTGTCACTTGCTCATCCTGACTTACAAGACAAAATTGACAGGTCAGTGCGTCATTCAAACTATCTAATTTAGACATTTATATCAACGCACGTACATAAAATCATATCGTTTAGATAACACGAAAGCTCCAGCTTGCATTTGAACCATTGATGTTTATCTCATATATTTGCACTCAAGTTTAGGTAGTTCTTACAGTAGTATTCAGGTACAGAGATGCTAGTTACAGAAATTAAATAAAGTAATCAAATGTAAAATAACATTGAATAGTCACTGTTAATACATTAAATGGGTAAATCCATACGATTAATTTTAAGTTACAAATGTTATTTAGTGACAGACAGCAGCATGTATTTTAGGCTTCACAGATTCGATATTGGCTACTATTACACATGCGATGACGCATACTATTAAACTATTTAAATTCACGTAAGACATAACCGACTGTGTTTGAGTTTATGTGAATACTCTCTAAGACGGACATTTTGACAATTTTGTGTGTATACTATTTGAACGTTTAAGGTTAAACAACTCAATTTGGAATGCACGAGCTCTATATAGACGACTTGCGTGTGCGTTGTTTGTTGTATAAGCGCAAAGAAACCATCTCTCAAAGAGCTACCAAGTACGTTACTACTGAATGATAAAATCGCTTGGATGTTTAAAATGGGCAAGGTTATAAAAGATGTAGGTACGTGATTTTCTTCAGTTGTCCGAAACGCGCACGAGAGTGTTGTATCGCAGGGCGCATGTGTACTTAAAGTGCTCTATTTTCGCGCACTAATTTTGTACTTAATATACTAAAGATTCTTCTTTAGTACTTCTTAAGATAATCTTAAGAACATATAAGTGTACTCAATGAAATATGTGCTTTTAATTTAATATCTCTATATTTAAAAATGTATTTAGTTAACACTTGTAATACACTATGGGTTCAAGTGTGCTATAAGTGGTAACCAATTACTGATTTGATGTGATAATCTGTGTTGATTAATTTACTAATAAACATTTGAGGTAATTTCACATTTTTTAAACGTGAAACCTGCGAGAATGAGTAAAATTATGCGCAATACCCACGGCAAAATCTAGACTCCGTATGGTATCGATTTAAAGGTGCCCTAGATTCAAAATTTGAATTTACCTCGGCATAGTTGAATAACAAGAGTTCAGTACATGGAAAAGACATACATTGAGTTTCAAACTCCATTGCTTTCTCTTTCTTATGTAAATCTCATTTGTTTAAAAGACTTCCGGAAAACAGGCGGATCTCAACATAACACCGACTGTTATGTAACAGTCGGAGTGTACGCCCCCAATATTTGCATATGCCAGCCCATGTTCCCAACATTATGAAAGGCATTAGACAAGGGCAGCCAGTAACGTCTGGATCTGCACAGGTGAATCAACAGACTAGGTAAGCAAGAACAACAGCGAAAATGGCAGATGGAGCAATAATAACTGACATGATCCATGATAGCATGATATTTTTAGTGATATTTGTAAATTGTCTATCTAAATGTTTCGTTAGCATGTTGCTAATGTACTGTTAAATGTGGTTAAAGTTACCATCGTTTCTTACTGAATTCACGGAGACAAGAGCCGTCGCTATTTTCATTTTTAAACACTTGCAGTCTGTATAATTCATAAACACAACTTCATTCTTTATATATCTCTCTAACAGTGTAGCATTAGCCGTTAGCCACGGAGCATAGCCTCAAACTCATAGAGAATCAAATATAAACATCAAAATAAATACTTTACTCACATAATTCGAAGCATGCATGACGAACATCTTGTAAAGATCCATTTAAGGATTATATTAGCTGTGTGAACTTTGTAAATGTGCTGTAATATAATCGAGAGCTCGTGTGGCAGGAAGCACGTGAATTAAAGGGGCGGCGCGCTGAAAAAAGTCAGTGCATAGTTAATGATGCCCCAAAATAGGCAGTTAAAAAAAATTATTTAAAAAAATCTATGGGGTATTTTGAGCTGGAACCTCACAGACACATTCAGGGGACACCTTAGACTTATATTACATCTTGTGAAAAAGCATTCTTGGGCACCTTTAATACTGATATACAGGTATTAGGTTGTGGTACCGTAAGAAGTCAAAAACATTTTTTTTTGTTTTTTGAATGTGCTGGAAAAAAACTTATTGCTGGAAAAAACCTTATTGCTGAGCTCAGGAGCATGTGCCCTACTTAGAATTCACATACTCTTTTAAGAAATGTTGAAATTACATGAATATGGCTCAGCTGGGATAAAACAAGCAATAAATGAGAGTGGAGAAAAGTTTAAAAAAAAAAAAAAAAAAAAAGAACATAAGCAATTTGTTTTGAGTGCAGACAAGCTAAAGAGCAGCTAGGAAGGGTGATGGATGAAACGAAGAATGTGGAATACAGCTGGGCTGAGCAACTCTCTGATAAAAGGTTAAAAGACCGGCCCCCTTCAGTTCGGACAGACACAGACAGGTCATTACCTGGGAAAGGGCGAGTTTATTAACTGTAAAAGGTTATTCAGCTCAGTACGGCCTTCCCTGACAAATCTTTCCATCCATCCATCCTCGGCCGGCCGTTGACAAGCTCCATCTCACTAAGGAGTCCAGGCACTGGCCAAGGGCTAAGTGAGCACACATTTGTACACTGCATATCCAGAAATGCCATAGAAGCTCAAGGAAATGCCAAAATGCCAGAACCCCCAAATGCACAAACACACACAGAGAAAATGTGCTTAGTGTGTTCAGCTACACCTGTTACTATGTCAAAAGGACTGACAAACAAAATGTTAGTCCTCATCAAACTCTCTGGATGACTGAAAAAGCACAGCTGCTACAATAAAAACTAATACTCAGGATGAGGTATGTTATAATTAGTTAAATTTTTGTAAATTACGATTGGTTGACACAGGAATGCATACCAGCCCTTCCAAAATAGACCACACTGTAAAAGCTATCATGCAAAACAGCAAAGTTGGGGTCGCGGGACTACATGTTTGGCCATCCAATAACAGATAGGGGGAGTGTTCTGGGAAAACCTATTTGAAAACAGCCATTATGGTCACAAAAGAAAAAACACACACTTTAGCTTTAAAGGTGCCCTAGATTATGTTTTTAAAAGATGTAATATAAGTCTAAGGTGTCCCCTGAATGTGTCTGTGACGTTTCAGCTCAAAATACCCCATAGATTTTTTTTTTATTTAATTTTTTTTAACTGCCTATTGTGGGGCATCATTATAAACGTGCCGATTTTATGCTGCAGCCCCTTTAAATCCCGTGCTCTCCACCCACAGAGCTCGCGCTTGCCTTAAACAGTGCATAAACAAAGTTTACACAGCTAATATAACCCTCAAAATGGATCTTTACAAAGTGTTTGTCATGCATGCATCGGATTATGTGAGTATTGTATACTGTTATATTGTTTACTTCTGATTTTGAATGAGTTTGATAGTGCTCCGTGGCTAACGGCTAATGCTACACTGTTGGAGAGATTTATAAAGAATGAAGTTGTGTTTATGAATTATACAGATTGCAAGTTTAAAAATGAAAATAGCAACGGCTCTTGTCTCCGTGAATACAGTAATAACCGATGGTAACTTTAACCACATTTAACAGTACATTAGCAAACGCTAACGAAACATTTAGAAAGACAGTTTACAAATATCACTAAAAATATCATGTTATCATGGATCATGTCAGTTATTATTGCACCATCTGCCGTTTTTCGCTATTGTTCTTGCTTGCTTACCAAGTCTGATGATTTGGTTGTGCACATCAATACTGGCTGCCCTTGTCTAATGCCTTTTATAATGTTGGAAACGTGGGCTGGCATATGCAAATATTGGGGGCGTACACCCCGACTGTTACGTAACAGTCGGTGTTATGTTGAGATTCGCCTGTTCTTCGGAGGTCTTTTAAACAAATGAGATTTATATAAGAAGGAGGAAACAATGGAGTTTGAGACTCACTGTATGTCATTTCCATGTACTGAACTCTTGTTATTCAACTATGCCAAGATAAATTCAATTTTTCATTCGAGGGCACCTCTAAAAAACACAGAATATTCAAAATACAGTACAGCCCCTTTGTACCTTGCTTAAATATTATATTTCTTGATGCTTCTTCAGAGAGGTTTAGCTCTGAATGAACATCGCATCTTCACTCCTTCCATCAGTCTGTTGGCAAATACAAACAGACAGCCCTGCAGACAGAGTTTGTATTTTGATCACATTTATTTCAAGATACCATGGACTAATTATTCAAACACAAGAATGAATTAATCTGGGAGGTAAGTCATCTCTACGATCCTCTGCATTCATCATCGCCATCCTTAGGCCAGAAAAACTCACAAATAATCAGTTAGGCAACCAATGCATCCTCATTATGTGAAATGAACATACAAACAGATGTTTGTGCAGCTCTGATGAAGCTTACTGAGCCAGATAAGAACAACAGAGACACAGGAGAGACAAGAATGAAACAGGAGTGATGCTAGACCTGGGCAGAAGGGATGTAGCCCAGAATCTTCAGAAGGCTCCATTTATTTGAGCAAAAATATAGACAAGAAAAACAGTAATACTGTGAAATATTATTACCATTAAAAAAAAAAAAAAAAAGTAACTTATTCATGTGATGGCAGAGCAGAATTCAGCACCCATTAACTCTAGTCTTCAGTGTCACATAATCTTCAGAAATCTTTCTAATATGCTGATTTGGCGCTCAAGAAAAAAATCTTATTATTATTATAAATGTTGAAAACAGTTGTGCTTCTTAATATTTTGTTGAAACCGAAAACCCCATTGAAAATTAATTGCTACTAGCAATTACCTTTTGCTGACCGGGTCTTGTGCCACCCCATCTCACTGCAGCTGCTTTCTATGTCTGCCCATGAAAGAAACCTCTTGACCTTCTAGAAGCCATGTTACTGCCATACAGTTCAAGTAAAGTTAATTAAATCACAGAATAAAATGCACCTTGTCTTCTAATATTTATCCTCTGGCAAAAAATTGCGATTTTACTTAGTCTTTTAAAAAAAAGTGCATATTTGAACTCAAGACCTTTAGCAAAATAATGAGCTATATGACATTACAGATTTTTCTTTATTTATATTTTAATTTTGTTGCATCATTTCTCTAGAACTTTGACCATTTGTTTTAGTAGATTATTTTATTATATTTGCAAGCATTAATAAGACTATTTATGATATTTACAGAAAATTGCATTATGACAAACTAATGGATGTGGTCTTATATGTAGAGTTGCCCACTGAATGAATCATGTTGATTCATTCTAAAAATGTTTGCAGTTTGCAATGTTAGTGCTATGCAAGTCATAACATTAAAAAAATGTTCAGAAGAACCTCTCATTTCAGACAGGAAATGTATCTCTGAAAAGTGCTGTTACTCTGAACTCTGGGGCTATGACTACATCATGTGCAACAAAACAATGATATATATATATATAAGTGTGGAAAGCTTGTCTATATATCAGGCATGACTCACTGGTCCCAGAGAACATTACAATGAAACACATTACAATACATTTAAAGGTGCCCTCGAATGAAAAATTGAATTTATCTTGGCATAGTTAAATAACAAGAGTTCAGTACATGGAAAAGACATACAGTGAGTCTCAAACTCCATTGTTTCCTCCTTCTTATATAAATCTCATTTGTTTAAAAGACCTCCAAAGAACAGGCGAATCTCAACATAACAACGACTGTTACGTAACAGTCGGGGTGTACGCCCCCAGTATTTGCATATGCCAGCCCACGTTTCCAACATTATAAAAGGCATTAGACAAGGGCAGCCAGTATTAATGTCTGGATGTGCACAACCAAATCATCAGACTTGGTAAGCAAGCAAGAACAATAGCGAAAAACGGCAGATGGAGCAATAATAACTGACATGATCCATGATAACATGATATTTTTAGTGATATTTGTAAACTGTCTTTCTAAATGTTTCGTTAGCATGTTGCTAATGTACTGTTAAATGTGGTTAAAGTTACCATCGGTTATTACTGTATTCATGGAGACAATAGAGCCGTCGCTATTTTCATTTTTAAACACTTGCAGTCTGTATAATGCATAAACACAACTTCATTCTTTATAAATCTCTCCAACAGTGTAGCATTACCCGTTAGCCACGGAGCACTATCAAACTCATTCAAAATCAGAAGTAAACAACTTAACAGTATACAATACTCACAATCCGACGCATGCATGCCACATGCATGACGAACACTTTGTAAAGATCCATTTTGAGGGTTATATTAGCTGTGTGAACTTTTTTATGTTGTTTAAGGCAAGCGCGAGCTCCGTGGGCGGAGAGCACGAGCAATTAAAGGGCCAGCAGCCCTGAATCGGCTCATTTATAATGATGCCCCAAAATAGGCAGTTAAAAAAATTAATCAAAAAAAATCTATGGGGTATTTTGAGCTGAAACTTCACAGACACATTCAGGGGACACCTTAGACTTATATTACATCTTTTAAAAACATAATCTAGGGCACCTTTAAAAGACGCCTGTAACAGAAGTTTCCTTATCATTACATGAAGTTCTCCTCTTCATAGCTGGAAATGAAAGTAGATGAAGTTTGTGCTGATGCCACAGCACAAGAATAATTGATACAAATCTAATATGACAAAGAACAGACACTGACCAGGCACAGGTAATAAATACAAACACAATTCAGCCTACTATAACTACATCAAACTGAATACACACAAGTGAAAATGACAAGACCCTGCAACTCTCTAAAAGGTTTTTGCAATCAGTTGATACATTGAAAGTGTAGTGCAAATCATTACTTTAAAGTCGGCATGAAATCAAAATTGACCCTATTTATTTTGTTAGTGCATATTACTAGTCTTGTGGTGAACAATTAATCCGTGCAAGTTAATACACAGAAAAAAAATGTAGCAGTAATCTTTAATCAAAATCTGAAAAGTTACTTCTGGTCTGGAATGGCGTTCCTTCTCTGATGACGTCAAGTTTGACGGCTTGGGTTGAAAACTCTTAAACCACTCCCCTCCAACCGTTAGTCTGCTATGAGCGAGAGATGGAGAGGAGGAGCACTAAGGTGAAAAGTCGTTTGCAACTTCCGGTTCACGGGGACTTAAATTCTAGCTGGCTAACATAGATGCAGTTTGGTTACATTTTCAAAAATCATCAGTTTGAATGTATTTGGATCACAAAACTCACTGTTCAGATCATATAAGATTGAGTCACAGATCATTTTTCGGATCAGCAAAAAAGCAATACGTATTCTTGATCAAGCAAACCGCCCATTCTAGGAAACACACAGAATAAATCTATCATGAGTCACTATGAATACTGCATTAACAGTCACATCCATTACTGTAAACCGTTAATTTTGCATGATGATGCATGCATGCTGACGCCGGTAAATAAGTGCAACATTGTCCAGCTCAAGATAAACAAACACTTAAGTTATGACAGCGGAGGAAGATCCACGGGTGGTCTATTTGTTAATTATATAATATAATTTAATATGTGGTTAGTGGTTCTCATCTATGGATCTAATATTTCACAAATAAGTTTATGTAATTGCGTAATAAGAAATAAAACCATTTTTTTAACAATGTGAACATGCATTCCTTCTGGAGATGCCTGAATGTTTCGTAAAAAACATTTGACTTGCTGTAGCCAGATTATAATAGTCATCCAGTTTAAGTTAGTATCTACAGACGTACATTATTCTGCATTGTGAAGAGCTGTGTCAAGGTCCAGCACACTTCTGAATGTTTGGTGCCAGTTTTCATAATGCATTTCAGAATGGTAGGTGTCACTTTATAATGGTTTGTGGCATTTTCTCTTATGTTAGTTTACAATTATATGAAATACCAACCTGACTGGTAAGTGTCAGTTTGTAATAGCTCATACCCCTGCTGGTTGGTACCACTTTAATTAGAATGTTTCACTTTTTTTAGTTGTGGCCACCCAAAAATATCTTTTATTATTCCAAATGACACAGCTGAACTGTCAATCCTATGCAAGTAGAAAACAAAAGTGTTATCAAACACAACCGGAATGTAATATACCCTATGTTTGAAAGCAGTGTATTATTAATTAAATGTCATTCTTCCATTAAATGCATATGTTACACCATTTACATAAGCTAATGCTCCAATGTGTCATTAGGTTATTGGAGGTATGACAACATACAATGACATGCTCCGCAACAATGTCAATGGCACATGACCCAATCCATCAGCACATAAACACATTTTAGTGGCACTCTATCTATTGGTCATCTATTGGTCATCTATTGGTACATGTGTCAATGGCTTTTGTGTGTAAGATGCCATGCCATAATGTTAATACCACCTCTCCACTATACATCCATTTTATTTCTCAACTGTTTACAATGACAGAAATAACCATCTGTGTTTACGAGAATACTTGCAGAGATGGGTATATTTGACAATTTTGTGTATGTGTAATTTCAAGTGCAAAGAGGAATCAGTTTGGTGTCTGAAACGCAGCTCTCTTTAAGCGCACTTTGGGTGCGTGAGGCCGAGCACACAGATAACAGCATGCGAGTACCAAATTCAGTTCTCTTTTGCCTCTTCTTGCACTTGAATATGTAAACTGCCAAGGCAAAGCACATGTAAAAAATAAACTTTCACTCTATGATCGATGGTTAAACTTTGCAATAAATACGCAAATCACACGTGTGCCAAACCGTGGGGCTGTACGGATCAATTACGATCCATTACACTCCTAGAATGTAGTGAAAACTATACACAAATAAGTAATGTTTTGCATTTTAAACCATCACTTTCCAGCAAAATTGTGTTACATTGTAGTGGTTTAATATTTTATAGCTTGTTAAAGGTTTCCTTTTTGTAAATTATATGAGTTTAATTTGTTATTTTAGTGAATCTTGATATATTTTGAAATATTTAAATATTTCTCAGATACTATTTAAGAAAAATAATAGTGAAAAACACAGAAGAGAGAGGAAAACGTAAAAAGAGAGAGAATCTGGTCAAAAATTATCTTTGCCCATTGAGTACACAAATAAAGGGGGCTTTTAAAAAAAGAAAAGCTCCACAACAAAGAGCCCAGCAGACTGTAGCATTCTCTCCAATCCCCATGAAAGTACTTCGCACAAGCCACCTGCTAACACATTCAGCACATCAAACACTTGTCTGTTGTCATTCACATCAATAGAGGCTTGAAATTGGGCATTTCTCTGGCACATTATTAGGACTTTTCGTGATTAAAGATTGGGCATCGCTGTAGGTCTGAACTCCTTATGGTGAACATGTATCCAGATTTACTGAAATCAACTGAAGCCTTGTTCTGCTTTATCTTTTTCCCTCGTCTTACTGTGTAATGGCCCATCCTGAAGACTCTTTGACACCTGTACTAGAGTGACAACAGGCCCTTGGGACGAATTTCCATCAGACAGTGATGCATGACCAAAAGGATACGAGGTCGGTCGGGTGAGAGTGACAAAAATCACAATTAGAAGCCCAAGAAACATAGAAGGTCACATAGCAATGGCACTTTTTGAAACAAAACTGTGTGTACATACAACTCCACTACTGGCTTATTTTGACTCAGCTGTTCTGACATGTCAGAGACAGTGTCATTGGTATAACATGTTTGGCTTGCAGCGCACGGACATCACAACGGTTATGACAAATTAAGAGCGCAGGCTAAACAAGCAAAGCCAAGTAAGAGCCAAAGGGTTGCTGGATCAAGACCCACAACTCTAAGCCGCGGCACCCATGACAAGGCCTTCAAGCTGAGTCAATTCATCATCAACGCAGAGATAAACAGCTCTTGATTGGACGCATCAGACTAAATGAGGATTAAATTTGCATAACGATAAATGATATGGCTCGAATAATAGGATTAGCATGCTGCTAGCTGTGATTTCACCATCTTTTTATGCTATGATGAAATTCTCAGAGGTTAGCTTAAGGTGGTGAAGTATGTGCATTAGAATAAGATGTAATTACTTCCAATAAAAGGATTATTTTACAGTAAAATGTTATAGTGAGACAGCTTGGGCCAACCCTGGGAAAACGTTGACCACTTATAATTGCTGAAATCTCACTAAGAAACTGTATGACATCTCATTAGAGCATTTTAAAACAAGCCATAAGTGTTGCTTTCCGGGGGGAATAATTTCACACCAATCTGACAAGATCTTATGGAAAAAAAACACTTATGGAAGTCACTACAGAGGATATAACATATTTTGATGCAAAACAGCCCAGACTAAGGGACTTTTTAAACAGCATTTATTAATCTAGGTTCAGGTTTCTTTATAAAAATACTATTATTCATTGTTAATTCATGTTCATTCATAATACATGAACAATTTATAGAGCTTACATGTACAAAAAAAAAATAGAATGTGTAGAAATTAAAGGGATAGTTCACCCAAAAATGAAAAATTGATGTTTATCTGCTTACCCCCAGCGCATCCAAGATGTAGGTGACTTTGTTTCTTCAATAGAACACAAATGATGATTTTTAACTCCAACCGTTGCCGTCTGTCAGTCAAATAATGCTAGTGGATGGGAACTTCTACTATAAGAGTAAATAAAACTTGCATAGACAAATCCAAATTAAACCCTGCGGCTCGTGACGACACATTGATGTCCCAAGACACGAAACGATCAGTTTGTGCGTGTAACCGAACAGTATTTATATCATTTTTTACCTCTAAAACACCACTATGTCTAACTGCGTTCAGCACTCGGTTAGTGAGGTCTGATCGCGCTCTGACAACGGCAGTGATGTCTCGATCTCATTGAAGTATATGCGCGAGACATCACTGCCGTTGTCAGAGCGCGATCAGACCTCACTAACCGAGTGCTGAACGCAGTTGGACAATTATGGTGTTTTAGAGGTAAAAAATGATATAAATACTGTTCGGTTTCTTGCACAAACCGATCGTTTCGTGTCTTCGGACATCAATGTGTCGTCACGAGCCGCAGGGTTTCATTTGGACTTGTCTATGCAAGTTTTATTTACTCTTATAGTAGAAGTTCCCATTCACTAGCATTATTTGACTGTCAGACAGCAACGGTTGGAGTTAAAAATCATCATTTGTGTTCTACCGAAGAAACAAAGACACCTACATCTTGGATGCGCTGGGGGTAAGAAGAAAAACATCAAATTTTCATTTTTGGGTGAACTATCCCTTTAACATAAACCAAGAAAAATTCTGAAAAGTTCATTACTTAGGTACCATTAGATATCATGAATTAACAAATTTAATCTTACTGTAAAGTGTTACAGAAATCTGAAGAAAAATCAAATACCAAGATAATATTTCAAGCTGCTGTGCTCTGAAAAATACAAGTCATTCTGACTGTGGCAAATGCGTCTTTGCCATTCAGCAGAATCAGTTGATGGTTAATGAGCTAATGACCATATCTTCCACATTTTACTGAAGCAAAGTTCTTCAAAATTAGGTAATTATGCCTCTAAATGTCATCATGAATTTCACCAATTTTCCCAGTTGGTTTAAAGCAGCCCTCTGCAGCAATTTAAAGCTTGCACTTTGTTCCAGAGAACAGCAAAAAGACCACAACTTAATTTATGCCTGTGTGGAAACCTCCAAGGCAATTCTGCTTTTTAGTTTGCTTGACTCTATCCATATAACTAAAAACACAATAGTGAAGAACATTAATCTATATAATGCAGCCTGTATGCTCTCATAAAGGCAATAAGCTTGAGACATACCTTATGTAATGTTGCTGCATTATCCTGCAAACAGAGATGAACTTTAAAGCAATTTAATTCTCTATGGACAGACAATCAGAAAGACTAATATTCTGGAACTGAAAGTGTAAGCCTAATAACATAAAATACAACACACAACAACATGCTCAAACTATCTACAATATATAGCCTCTTTTGCTGAAGTAGGCAGCAAAACAAAAGTTTATTTGCACACTTAGAGGAAGTAAATAGCTCAATATAACATGAACTGCATAACCTAATAGCTTAATATAACCTTAAACACAACAAACCGATTTTAAATGTACTCACCCCTCTTGGCTTTGGCTTGTCGCACCCTCCATATTGTTTTGTGGATCTCAAAATTGTAATTCGCTGGCAAAGCCTTAATTGCCTCGTTGAGCTCTGGATCTTTGAGGATCTCATCAGGAATCTGGTTTGCCACTCTCCTCGGTCCTCGCACTACATTAAAAAGACAATATGAGAGTTAATTCGCTTAATTTGCTTTAGAGATACTGAAGGCTGAGTTTGTTGTAGGCATCACTGAACTCAAGTGTGCTTTAAGACACTGTTGTGCAATGTACAACATGTGCAATTGCAAATTGCCTTAGCAAGTGCCACTAAAAATCTCATTTCATTTTTATGAGAAATTGATTGCACTATAGCCTATATAATAAGACAAGGAAAGCCCATGCAATCATTTCTTAGATCCAAAATTAATCATCACACAAATCAATCAGCACACTGTCAGGACAGCAGCTGAACTGAGAGGTCAGCCATCAGCAGAATGAGTCTGTCAGTGACATTCATTCATTCATTTTTGAAGTCTATGACAGACAGACCATCTGTAATGCAAGCTCTAGCTAGCTACATTCCTATACACAGTATCCATAAAAACATGCTTACTTATTTTCCAGCATTAAAATAACAATAGACATAACATTTTTTGCCACTGATCAACAGAAAAAAATCTAATGTATTATGATGGACCAAAATGAACACTAGTGCAGTCAATTGGTTTAGAAGTCACATAAATAGTTAACCGGTGTGTAGGCTTGCTGCAGTAGTTGGTGTTAGTGGTGTTACACAGTGTTCAGCAGTACATGATTACATTACTTGGCACCGCCCCCACTGTTGTATTGATTTTTTTAATAGAAATAAAATCCATTTAGTTCAGTTGGATAATGACGCTATAATTACAAACTGAAAGTGCCTGCTCTGCTCCATACAGCATGAGCTGCAGAGTTGCAGCAAAGTGCAGCAGGAGAAAGATTTCAATTAGTAAAGCGAGATGACTGACAAGACGATGGCGTAGGATTTAGTGCGCAAGAGATCCTGACCGTCACTGACAAATATCTTATCTTGTAAAATGTGTAGTCAGTACCGCGACTCCCTATACACGGAGTGCACATGATCGCCAATTCGGAAGCAAAAGTGAAAAGCGAGCGCACATTCAAAAGCGATTTCAATACTCACATATTGATAGCGGCTCCCTGATGCCCGCAAATCATATACAATATCTCCCCCTGGTGTTAATACCGGTGTTGTCGCAAGTTTATTTACCGGTGTGTAAATTTTAGGGCTGTCAAACGATTAATCACAATTAATCGCATACAAAATAAAAGTTTGAGTTTGCCTAATATATGTGGGTGTACTGTGTGTAATTATTATGTATATTTAAATACAAACACATCCATGTATATATTTGAGAAATATTTACAAGTATATGTATTTATTTATATTTTTATATAATTTATATTATATATAAACACATTTTTTGTACATAACATATTTCTCTTAAATATATACATTAATTTGTGTGTATTTATATATACATATTATTTACACACATTACTCACACATATATTATACAAACTCAAACTTTTATTTTGTATGCGATTAATCGCGATTAATCGTTTGGCAGCCCTAGTAAATTTCCTCACCGTGACATCCCTAACTATTTGTGTAACGGCAGTTTTATGGCAGAAAATTACACAATGAAGAAAAAAATAACAGCTCCAAGAAAAAGTAACTGAAAAGCACAAGGTTGGGGATGTATGGAATATTTTCAACTCGTTGAATATCCTTGGGAGCAGTGCGAAGGGAAAAAAAAGTGACACCAGAGTGTCCACCTCGGTTGAAATCGCGTTATGGGGGGCAGTCAGAGTACCGGCAACATGTGAAAAGTGCCAGTACGCAAAAAAAAGTGAGGGTATGCTGCAGGTTACAATACAGAAGTGCTGGTGTTGTTATCTGATTGCCTAATCCTAACCCCACCCCTAATCCTAACCCCTCCCCCCACACCCAATCCTAAACCTACCAATACTAGAGGGGTAATAATTTGGTGGGGGTAGGAATTCGGCACAACACCGGTATTGCATACCAGCCCACCCAGAAAGTTAGTATTGCTAAATCAATAATTTAAAAAATGGAAAATGTATGGCACAGTTGTAGATTTACAGTTGTAAATCTACATATAATCTTATAACAGACAGACTACAGCCTCAAAAATTGAATGACCATGCCAGAAAGGGACTGGTAAGGGACCAATGGTTGTTCAGGTGTTTCACAAGTTTATGGGAGACTGGAAAAGAGAAGTAAGTATTTGAAAATAAATGTCATATTAATATCTACAGATTGCCAAAACTGAGCTTCAGACTAAACATCATGTTCATCATAAACCAAAAACTATGCAGAAACACACAATTCCCTATCCGCTTGTTAAGTCGTGACGTAAGGAACGCCGTTTCTGGGTCCAAGCCCCGGCTCATTTCACTTGAGAATGCCATCGACGGCCGTTTATGAGCGCTATTTATTCATATTAAACATTTAACATTTTAAAGTTAAACATTTAAAATACTTACAGTCTACACAACAGTCTCCGTGCTCACAGCGTCACAGACATTAATACATTAACGATTTATAAAAGATGAATCACTGTCTGGCCATCTGGGATTTTGGTATGGAGATAAAGGTTATGATTATAATTTTTTTGGTAGTATTACACCACATCATGTGTGTATATTAGCACCGTTTGTTGTTTTCTTGTGGCATGAGATAAAGCGTTTGGACCCGGAAGTGCTGCAGCGTGACGTCAGACTAAACAACCGAATAGTGAAGCATGCTGGTGGGAGCATCATGCTGTGTGGATATTTCTCCACAGCAGGCCCTCAAAGTCTTCTGAGGGTAAAGAGTAAAATCCAAAAATCCTGGAGGAAAATATGGAGGAGTATTGAGTATTGTTTCAGCCTCTTATGCAAAATACTGCCCTGAAAGGGGGTGAACACTTAAGCAAACAACTATTTAAATAAGTGTAATACATTATGATAATATGCTAATTGGAGTCAAAAGTTCAGTGCTTATTATAGGCACAGTACAACATATATTCATTAGATACATAAAAAAATTACAATATTTCTTATCATAATAATATCCATTTTCAGCCAAAAAAACACAGCAATGTTCAGGCAAGAAACCAAAACAATGTTTACAATTTTTTTTTTTCTCCAGTGATTATTTCTATATATAGCTTCCGTGTTTTTGAACACCGAGGATGCTGGGAAGAGGGGTGGCAGTAAGAGGACAGACATGTGATCTGAGTGTGGCAGGACTGATGGGAACACAGGAAAACATGATCATTTTTCACAAGCCCACTGCAGCCAAGTGATGCTGTACCGTCTCATGGACAGGAGAGAAGGAATAGCTAAAGAAACCACTTAAGTTCTCTTTAATTTAAAAACAAAAACAGTGCTGATGTCAAAAGAATACGCCTTCCAAAACATATATGCATTTAATGTCCTGTCTTAGTTTATGTAAACAATAAAAAATTTCACGACAAAAAAATAAATTCATGAAAAGGAAACTGAAGCATGAAAAATATCAAATCAATGTTTTGACCGACATAAACTACAATTTATACACAATTAAGTGTTTGAGGTGTATGAAACCAAAATAAAATTACTGCTAAATAAACTAACATTTGTGCTTGAGACATAGCCTTTGTGACAACTAGCCCCGGTAACACATGCAATACTTTAGATCACATTTCTGATTAAATAAGCCACATAGTGACAGCAATATATCCCATAACACAAGATATACATTTCACTTAGCATTAGACAGAATTACCACCTACAGGTTTATCGCGACGTTACTTTAAAACACAGATCTTGATTTTTATAGCTGATAGACATCGCAACCGCAACACGATGAACTATTAAGAAATCAAACTAATAGTACTCACCATTAGGTTTTTTCGCAGTAAGCACTTCAATCTCGCTAGTGGGAGCCGCCATCTTTCCCCAAACAAGTGCACGTGGAGTGAAACAGACATTACGCATCGAGCACAGAGCTGATGCGAGCAAATCAACTGTCGATACCATTGATATGAACGACGTATTGAGGGGCAAGGAAAGTTTTCAGACATTTTGAAGCCAAGGAGGACCCCTTTCTTATAATAAAAAGGCCACTATATATTAACTTTATAATAAATCAAAAGCAAGTTGAAATGTTGTTTCCCAAATTAAATGCATTGCTTTTATATTGGCATTGTACAAAAGTTTTGAAATTGTCACTGTGTGACATTGAGTAATTGTAGATGTAAAAACTTTCAGTTAACCATTTCAGTTAACCATTCAGTTAGCTACTTTGTAAGACTAAATGCACATTTAGGGAATCCCTGCATTAGCCTCCTGTATGCATATCTGAAACTTATAGGACTGAAACTATAAAAAATGTCAGCATTTAACAAAATTAAGCTTTCTAAACACAAACAGGGTCGGTGCTTAGGTGTTGTCATGCTCACAGCCTGCAGTCCCCTCATTAATCAAATTCGTTCATGACTCCTCATCTCCATCTGTGCTCTCTCGCCTGGTGTGTCTGCCTGTGAATGGAGACAGAAGTGCTGTAGCTTGAGTCACCAGTCTCCTTCACAGTGAATGAATCAGTGGTTTCAAGTGTTCCTGTGTATGCATGTACAAACTACAGGTGAAAGGGCCAGACAAATAAATTATCTTGGATAAAGATAATAGTTATGTTTACATAGCCTACCATTTATTTTACTAAAAAAAACTATTTTTCAAAAGATGTCTGGCCCAAATGGCAGCCTTTTAGCATGTTATTATGTAGCCTTATTTTTTTATTTTTTGTAGTAGAGAGGTAGTAAGTCTATTAATTAAATTTGATGTCTACTAATGGTAATAATACATCTATTAATCAACTCCTCACGCATGCTGTAACGATTTAGCTGTGTATATACATCATGATCACACAATGAAGGAGACTGAGAGTAAACAAAATAATCTTTATTAAATCCACTGACAGAAACATGGGAGGTCTCTGGAGAATAATTTTAGCACAACCACTTAAAGGTGAAATATGTAAGAATTTTGCAGTAAAATATCCAAAAACCACTAGGCCAGTGTTATATATTTTGTTCACTTGAGTACTTACAATATCCCAAATGTTTCCAACTATTTGAGAAAATTGCAATTTTAACCAAGGCTGCGGGACGTGTGAGGAGTCACCTGTCAATTGCATCATACCCGCGTTACCCTCGGTTTCCGGTTTTATTTTGTAGAAACCATCGAAACACCAAAGACGCTTTAATATTTACATGTTTTAATAGATAAGGGAACAACTGTTTTGATATATTTGTAGATAGAAAACTAATTATTGTCATCTAGCTCAACACGTTTAGTCTTATTGTTTAAATAATTTTCTTGATGTTTTTTCAAGTACCATGCTTTTACCGTGCCTTAGAGAAAAACACTATTTTGTGAAGTAGCTAACATAGCATAATCAGATGATCAGCTTTATTTTTAGTAACAGTAATGGAGAATTTTCTCCATCATACAATATGTTTTAAAATTAATTGCATGCTATTTATCAACACAAGCCATCCAGCATTTAATATGATATTCTAAAATCGATCTATTTTACTGCAGTGTGTCTCAAACAAGTGTCTCACAGCAGTCGCCGAGCGAACGCACAGAGTAACGTTATAACATTTTCAACACACTCAAATATATCAAATATGATAAACAGAGCTGTGTTACCTCATACTCATGACCGGAAAAGCGGAAGTGGCGCCGGCGACTGTGACATAATAAAAGTTCCGCTGCCCGCGGCGTATTGCACAATCGCTCCAGCGGCCTCGTTCAGCTCCCACAACACTTGGTCCTGCTCTGCTTCATACTACAGTAACGTTAATAATCGCATGAACATGATTTCTTCCTGAGTCCTATCCCGATTATTTCCACCGGCCGTTGAGGTGAAGACCACATGTCCCAAGATTCGGCTCTCAAACATGGCGTCATCAAGCTACGCCTTTGTTTTGCATAGGCCTCTAGCAACCTCTAGCGGACAGAAAATATTACATATTGCACCTTTAAAAACGATGACTGGCAACAAACTGAACCAAGGTAGTATTTATACACAAGGAACATGAGGGAACTAAATGGGAACAGCTGGACAAGGACTAACTGCTTAATAACCATAGAGACTAAGGAGAACTAATACGGAAATGACAGGAACGAACCAAATAGAACATAATCGTGACATGTGCATGGGAGGATTAAATATTTTAATGGAATTGACATTCCCTTAGAATACTGACCAAAATTTACTTTAAGTTGGATAATGATGTGATTTAGTTTAACATTATATTGTCTAATTATTTTATTATAGTTTATATATATATATATATATATATATATATATATATATATATATATATCATGAAAAAGTTTTTTTTTTTCTGTAATTTAATCAAAAAAGTAAAACTTAAATATATTCTAGATTTATTAGACATAAAGTAAAATATTTCCAGACTTTTTTGTTTTCATTTTGATGATTACAGCTTGCTGCTCATCAAAGTAAAACAAAAAAATTTGTTTCTCAGATTATTAGAATATTTAATTTCAAGTTCTATTAAATTACCATTCTTAGGGTATAAATACTGGGTTTAGGTCAGTAATCCCAACAGCAGTAATGGGGAAGTCTGCTGACTTGACAGTTGTCCAGAAGACAATCATCAAGACCCTCTACAATGAGGGTAAGCCACAGAGGGTCATTGCTGAAAGAGCTGGCTGTTCACAGAGTGCTGTGCCAAAGCATATTCATGGAAAGTTGACTGGAAGGAAAGATTGTGGTAGGAAAAGGTGTACAAGTGAAAGGAATGACCGCAGGCTTGAGAAGATTGTCAGGCAAAGCTGATTTAAGAACTTAGGAGAGCTTCAAAAGGAGTGGACTGAAGCTGGAGTCAGTGCATCAAGAGCCACCACACACAGACATCTTCAGGAAATGGGCTACAACTGTCACATTCCACAAACAAAGCCACTTCTGAAGACAACGTCAGAAGCGTCTTACCTGGGCTAAGGAGAAAAAGAACTGGACTGTTGCTCAGTGGTCCAAAGTCCTCTTTTCAGATGAAAGTAAATTTTGCATTTTATTTGGAAATCAGAAACATGTTGCTTGAATCCAGTGTGAAGTTTCCACAGTCAGTGATGATTTGGGCTGCCAAGTCATCTGCTGGTGTTGGTCCACTGTGTTTTCTGAAGTCCACAGTCAACACAGCCATCTACCAGGAAATTTTAGAGCACTTCATGCTTCCTTCTGCTGACAAGCTTTATGGAGATGCTGATTTCATTTTCCAGCTGGATTTGGCACCTGCCCATACTGCCAAAGGTACCAAAAGCTGGTTCAATGACTATGGTGTTACAAACTAACCTGACCTGAACCCCATAGAGTCTATGGGGTATTGTCAAGAGGAAGATGAGAGACACCAGACCGAACAATGCAGATGACCTGAATTCATGCAAAAGGAGGCCCAACCAAGTATTGAGTGCATAGAAATGAACATACTTTTCAGAAGCCTGACATGTTTAAAATCAAATTTTTTTATTGATCTTAAGAAGTTTTCTAATTTATTGAGATAATGAATTGGTGGGTTTTTGTTAATTGTGAGCCATCACACTTAAAAGAACCAAAGGCTTAAAGTACTTCATTCTGTGTGCATTGAATTTATTTAATACATGAGTTCCACAATTTGAGTTGAATTACTGAAATAAATGAACTTTTCCATGACATTTTAATTTATTGAGATGCACCTATATATATATATATATATATATATATATCTACAGCACAGTCCAAAATTTTGGAACCACTAAGATTTTTAATGTTTTTAAAAGAAGTTTCGTCTGCTCACCAAGGCTACATTTATTTAATTAAAAATACAGTAAAAACAGTAATATTGTGAAATATTATTACAATTTAAAATAACTGTTTTCTATTTGAATATATTTCACAAAGTAATTTATTCCTGTGATGGCAAAGCTGAATTTTCAGCATCATTACTCCAGTCTTCAGTGTCACATGATCCTTCAGAAATCATTCTAATATGCTGATCTGCTGCTCAAGAAACATTTAATGTGTACAATTGTACAAAATATTTGTGTACAATATTTTTTTTCAGGATTATTTGATGAATAGAAAGTTCAAAAGAACAGTGTTTATCTGAAATCTAATCTTTTGTAACATTATAAATGTCTTTACTGCCACTTTTGATTGATTTAATGCATCCTTGCTGAATAAAAGTATTCATTTCTTTAATTTCTTTTCAAAAAAATAAAAATAAAAATTACTGACCCCAAACTTTAGAACGGTAGTGTATAATGCTACAGAAGCTTTGTATTTCAGATAAATGCTGTTCTTTTGAACTTTCTATTCATCAAGGAATCCTGAAAAAAAAGTACACAACTGTTTTCAACATTGAAAATAATCATAAATGTTTATTGAGCAGCAAATCAGCATATTAGAATGATTTCTGAAGGATCATGTGACACTGAAGACTGGAGTAACGATGCTGAAAATTCAGCTTTGCATCACAGGAATAAATTACTTTGTCAAATATATTTAAATAGTACACAGTTATTTTAAATTGTAATAATATTTCACAACATTACTGTTTTTTACTGTATTTTTAATTAAATAAATGTAGCCTTGGTGAGCAGATGAAACTTCTTTTAAAAACATTAAAAATCTTAGTGGTTCCAAACTTTTGGACTGTACTGTATATATATATATATATATATATATGTGTGTGTGTGTGTGTGTGTGTGTGCAAGATTGTATTCAATGTTTGCCAGCCTACTACATTATTACTACTACCATGATTTACTCACCCTCAAGCCATCCTAGGTGTATATATCTTCTTTCAGACGAACACAATCAGAGATATATTTAAAAATATCCTTAGTCCTCCAAGGTTTATAATGGTTGTGAATGGGGGGGGGGGGAAGGGGGATGTCGCATCAAAATGAATGCATCCATCCAAAAAAAAGTAATCCATTCGACTCCAGGGCAGGGCCGGGTCTAGGGGGGGGGCTAGGGGGGCATTGCCCCCCCAGAATTTCCTTGTGCCCCCCCAAAAATGTGCAGCCAACAATAAAAATGAATAAGCCTACATAAACATTAAAAACGTCTTATCTATTGAATAAGGATCGGCCACTTTAATCACAGAAAAAAAAGTGAATATTATGCTTATAATGATATTTAATCTCACAAAAATGGACTTAAAATCCAAAAACATGCGAACTGGGAAGTAACGAACATTAATCAGAAAACACGTCGAAAACAAGTGTACACCTAATCTTCAAGCAAGTAGCCTAAAAAAAATATCACAATGAGGATCACATCTGCATCAGCCGAACATATTTTCTGCATGCTGAGATAGCTGTCAGCGAACATTTCCTCAGTAATTTCGTTAACAATGAATAATTTGAACATTATATCCAGGGGCGGCGCTAGGGGTGGGCTAAGGGGGCTGGAACCCCAAATGTTTTTCCAAAAGCCCTGAATCTTTCAGGTTTGAGGTTTCTGTGCTGCGTGTTTTAAAGAGAAGTGTGCATCCGAAAATACAATGTAGACTGAGACTCTATATCACAACTAAAAAGATGTTTGAGCCCTCTTTCATGACCAGGTACAAATCAATGCTGTTTCTTTGTTCCATTTGCACTCTGTACATGGGTTGAAGCTCTCAGTTTTGAGCTTCCAAAGTGCACCAGACTGATGCATTTAACCTTAAAATACACAAAAATTTCTTACCGGGGGGCATGCCCCCGGACCCCCCTAGATGATGATATATAATGTACATTTTATGAACTTTAACCAAGAATACTACAAAAAACGCTCCTTTCATGTCAGTAAATTAAAATGTCATTGGACAAATATAGATTTCGGTTAAGCCCCGAATGTTTACAATGTCTGGCTCCGCCCCTTATTATGTCCATAAATAATTCACATGGCCTACATAGCCAGTAAAAATTAGGCTATAGCCTATAATTTGTTAGCCACAAGACAATTCTTGATGAATCAAAAAAACAAAAAGTTAGCTATGAATATTAGCCTAGAAAATGCTGCCCTACCAAAATTTTTGATTGCCCTCCCAGTCCAGCAAGCCTAGTACCGGGCCTGCTCCAGGGTGTTGATAAAGGCCTTCTGAAGTGAAGCGATTCCTTTTGGAAGAAAAATATCCATATTTACAACTTTATAAATTCAAATAACTAGCTTCCGGCAGACGACCGTACGCAGAATGTGCAAGACGACTTGCGCCAAATAAGTAATCCGCTGACGTGATGTATGACGCAGGATGTAAGAGTATTGTAGCTTAGACGCCTCTCACGGTTCAAACAAATATGGCTGTGCAACAAATTTTAAGCTCCTCTTCTCGTTTTAGACTTCTAATTTGTGACCGGTGTTTTGTTTTGCTCTCTCCTCTGCGCCTCCGTGTTTGTCATTGCATCCTGTTAAAAGGTTGCTCTTCTGCCCAAATCGACTTGTGCATTCTGTGTACGGTCCAGAAGCTAGTTATTTTAATTTATAAAGTTTTAAATATGGATATTTTTCTTACAAAAATGCATCGCTTCACTTCAGAAGGCCTTTATTAACCCACTGAAGTCGTATGGATTAACCTACTTTTTTTTAAAAGATGGATGCATTATTTTTGACAAAACGCAGCCCCCCATTCACAACCATCATAAACCCTGGAGGACTAAGGATATTTTTAAATATATCTCTGATTGTGTTCCTCCGAAAGAAGATCGTCATATACACCTAGCATGACTTGAGGGTGAGTAAATCATGGGATCATTTTCATTTTTGGGTGAACTATCCCTTTAAAATTTCAGTTAAAACAAATATGACGATTTATTATCAACAGAAACTCAACATATTATGTCATCTGAACCACATTAATAATCTAAGTTGACTTGACAAAAGAAAAAAAAATTGTGATAACAAATCATGAAAATATTTTTTTACAGTGTAGAGACCGAGAGAGAGAGAGAGAGAATAAATCTAAACAAGAATATATCAAACACTAAACCAACACATGGTAATGTCAGATTATTTTGGGGAGAGAGGGAGAGAGAGGAAGAACAGACCATAAGTGAATTGAGAGCCCCATAAGCTCTGAGGTATCACAGGCACGCGCATCTCTCAGCTGGAGCGCATCATCTGTTCATTCCGCCACTCGACTCTCGAGCCACTCACTCACCGCGCTCGATATGTGAAGGTGTAACGCTCATGTATGTGATTTGTCTGTGTCCCGAAACCCGAAATATCTGGACGAGATGCTTTCAAAAAGGTGGATTGTTGGAGATTTTGTATGGAGGCAGCGGGACACCTCCCCATAGTTCGGCATAGAGTGTCTCTGAAGAGTGCACGAGAGACCGTCACCAGAGTTGCCGCGGCTCGGATTGAGGACCATCTGCTGAAATTACTCAACAATCTGTGTTTTAGAGGGATAACCAAATTTCAAACGTGTCAGTATCTCGCTATAAGAGCTTTTAGAGCATTTTGGATAATATACAACAATACTGCTTGTTTCGTGAGGGTCGCTGAGAGCTGAACTACACCACCAGGTGCCCCTGCTTAATCTATTCACTGGATAACAACAATTAATACTGCAGAATGTGTTCCTCTCCTTTTGGACTGCTCTCAGTTGCATCTTGTGAAATATTTGCTCGGGACCACACAGGATGAAATGGACATCAGCACTGCAATAAATTAGCCTAATTGAAATTCAGTGAGAAGTCTCCTCTGAGCTATAGGAGTACATACATTTATGTATTCTGATTAAATCAGACAGCGTTTGATAGATCGCTTGGCATCTTACTGACAGTGTGACGTCTGGAATACAAGAATAAATGAACCTGAGTGGACAGACAGAGAATTAACAATATCCAACATGTTTAAACGGGGTAAGTGCCATTTAAAACTTTTATCCCTGCTGTTTTTAAATAGACAGAAGTTGATTTTTTATTTTGAGAATAGCCTATTTATCCTAGATAATAATGTTTTTTTCTAAATAAAGATGAGAGTATATAGGTTGTGTGGAATCACTCCATGCTAGGTGGATATTTGTAATTAATACATATATTTTTTTTTATTCTTATTTTTTAAATATATGTTTTTATTTATGTTTCTATTTGAGCTGTTCTTCATGTCATAAAGGGTTTTTATTATAGATTAAGATGCTTGTTGCAGTATTTGCAAAAACTATAAAGTCTTAATTTTTTATATATATATATATATATATAAATTTAATGATTTATTTTTTTATATATATATATACATACAAATAAGGATGCTTGTTGCAGTATATAAGGTTTTGAAAGTTTATTTAAAAGGCTGCTAAGTACAGATCTCATCCATGATCATCTTTCCAGAATCATGTGTGTCTGCCCCCGGGTAAGCTCAGCGTAAAGCAGATGTGTTTAAAATATTCATCATCATATCATGAAATATTTTCTTAAGATGCTAGTGGTGGGTGCCGCACTGCAGTTTATGGCCGGTTTTTCATCTGAAAGCATTGTGCTGTCTGCCTGGCTACAATATATTTCTCTTGGTGGGTTAAACAGGTTTGGCTCCGACAGTCTGTCACAATTATTTATGGACATTGTTTATGATCAAATGATGAAGTGTAAGGAGTCAATAGTATGTCTATAGTTTAACTGGTTAGTGATGAAGCTGTCAGTGGGAGACGGTTCAATGACCTGCAGATCATTGCAAAGACTTGTTTTCACTAGATCTGTGATTGTCAGTCCTGGTCCGGGAGTATCCCAGCAGTGATCCTTATTTAACACACCTGATGTATATCGTCGGCTCTTTAGTAGAGGCTCCAAGACCTGAAAAGGGTGTGTCAGATTAAGGAGACTTAAAATGTGCACTGCCAGGATCAGAATTGACCACCCCTGCACTAGATCAGATCATGTGCGATTAAACAGATCATAAATCTTACTGTTTAAAGATTACTATGACATTTCAATTCCCCCACTTTTAATCATCTCTAGATCTTTTGCATGGCATGGCACTATCACAAGCTCTGAGGATGCTGACTGCTATAACTGTGTATAGCGAGTCAGTTAGGAAAACTGAATTTCCTTGGAGGAGGCCCAAAGCTTAACACAGAGACAATTGTTATTTCAATAGACTTGACGTAAGAACAAAACACATCTATCAAGCCTCTCACCGGCATGCTAAAGACCCCTTATGAATGCCCGTGAGGAGCCTGTGGTGCAGATATGAGAACAGTGGTTGGTTTTTGAACTGATTTAGATCTGATTTTCATTTACCTCGAAATAAACCGCCACCTCTAGTGTAGGTTTGCAACATCTTTTTGGAGACATTTGGTCCCGCATATTTTGGGACATACTGTAATCATTCTTTTTACCAACTCATTGAGAAGTCTCATTGAGTTTTTGTTTAAATGGCTGTATCGAAATGAAGTCGTTGTGAATATTATTAACTTCAAACTTGCGAGCATACACACACATTGGGTTGCCAAGTTTAATGGGGACTTTACATAGACATAATGATTTTTATACTGTACAAACTGTATATTCCAACCCCTAACCCTAACCTTACCCACAAACACAACCCTTGCAGAAAACTTTCTTCATTTTTACATTTTCAAAAAACATCATTCTGTATTATATATAAGCTGTTTTCCTCATTTGGACCAAAAAATGTCCCCACAAGGTCAAAAATGAAAAAAAAAAAAAAAAGTTTTACATCTCACCCATGTGTTACAATGCTACTCAGTATCACCAATAAATAAGACCTGTAAATTGGCTTCAACAAAATGGATACCACTGGCAACAATTATCAACCGCATGACAAATGATAAGGTCATCCAATTGAGTAACTGTGTTGGGTTTTATTATTTGTTTGGTTTGGGTTTTTTATCATTATGAAGAAAATTTGTTTTTAAAAGTCAGATGAGTTGCTTTTAGGCTAATGAGGTTTCTTTGCTCTGTTGGGTATTAATTGGTCTTTCACTTCAGAGTGCATTAGAAATTACGGAAACATTATGCAGTAGTTTTCTGTTGTGTCTATGTCTATAAGAAAATAGTGAATTTATTGGACGCTTTTAACTGGTGTGAAATTTTTTTAGAAACGTCCGGCCTAACTGGTTGTGTGGCAGTGCCCTGTGTGCCAGTCTCAGCAGGGCTGTGCTGTTTCTTCTAGTAAGAGGTCCAATTTCCTGACATTTTTCCTCAATTTCCCCCCAAACCAACTTAAACACACAGGCATGTTTTGGTCTCGGTTGGTTTAATATAAAAGTGCAGCCACACTTATCCTGCCCAGTCTGCCTCCTATTTTCTGTCTTTCTGTTTCTCTCTATCTTCTGCTTGCACTTTTTCTGACAGCTGTTTAAATTGAAACATGTATATATGATGCTACATGGTACTGTATATTCAGATTCCTGAAGCTTATCTGAAGGCAGTGCTTCAGACTATAATTGGTTTGTTGTGCTGAGTTGTCAGTATAATGGCCTCATTTCAAAATTCAGCCTTGAAACATTGTCAGGCTCAGAAATCCAGCCTGATCTACATCTGGTGACAAATATAATCTGTGCTCGAGTTGATCCACAAAACAAAAAACAGGCATAACCCACACCTGCAAGCAAACCAAGGAGATTTTCCCTGCAAAACCTCTGCAATGAAATGAGAGAAATAACTCTTGTGAATTAGCTATGATTATGCAGCTGTGAGTGGAGAAAGTTGGTATTCAGATGTGATCCTAGACAATGTTGTTATGGGCAGATGGATGGGAGAGGGAAGCGGCAGTTGGTAAGCAAAAGAGGGAACACCTGTGGCCTGACACCACTCTCCTGCACAGCTGCTCATATTCTCCATTTCTGAGACCTTCACTCATCACCACAAACACCCCCAGACTGAAATTCAGAGTAACTAGAGACAACCTTTACAGCCTGCACCTGCTCAGCTGTTATTTGGGCTACCCCTTATTATTTGTAATTTCCAGCACCAATGAAACCGCAACCGCGATTGTTTTCAAACAGGTTTCTGAAAGACTCACCTTTGTTCTACCAAAAGGTAGTCCTGTCCAAAAAAAAAACACACTCCATTGGTTGAGCCAGAAGTTGATATGTCGGACAGCTCAAAGAGCCACAGAGCCAAAGTGTTTATGATGGCTTACTTATAGTAACTGTAATATACATTAACAATAAAAATGACATACTTCACATTTAAAGCTTAAATGTTTACCACAATCAATCTTCAGCATCATTTTCTCATTTTCACAACAGTGTCATTCAATAGTAAAAGAGTGATAGCAGTACATTTTCCTTTGCCATAATCGATGTTATAGAGTGCAACAGTTGGGTTCTTGAAGTTAAAATCCCATTCATTTTCTCCACAGGGAAATTGATTTTTAACTATAACTTATAAACCTTTACTGAGAGAGTTACTGTGATCTACAAGGTTGTTAATCGATGGTATATGCTTTTGTTGAAGCCATCAGACTGCATTATTTAAACTTATTTAATAAAAAATTGTTTAACAGTGGAATTTCTGGTGAAATACAAACCTTTTTTGCCACAAAATCTCCACCAATCAGAGAATTGCAGCAAGAACTCTCTAGCGTCCACCCACCATAAAACACTGCAAATACGTTCCCTACATTCTCAAAATACTTAAGCATTTGTATGCATTATATGCATATTTTGCAAAAATGTAAAATATATTGTTCTTTTTAATATATGTAATCAATGTTTAGATCAATAATTTCATATTTCTCCATCGTTTTTTTATGATTGTCATTTGCAAAGCTTTATGGGATTGTAGTTTTTTCCCTCATTAAAGCTTTTAAATGGATGGTTGATTATGATTTCATTTTTTTTAACTTTAGTTAGTGTGTAATGTTGCTTTTTGTGCATAAACAACATCTGCAGAGTTACGACGCTCAAAGTTGAATGCACAGGAACATATTTTCTTTTAAAGAATTTGCTGTTTAAATACTAAACGGCTGGTATGAACTACAGCGAGCTTCTTCCTGGGTTAGTGACATCACTAACGCTAAAATTTACATAAACTCTGCCCCCGAGAACACGCAACAAAGGGGGTGAGGCCATGTTGGGCTGCTTTAGAGAAGAGGAAGAGTTGTTGTATTAGAGTGTTGTTAAGATGCCATCATTTTATGCCGGACTTCTTCACAAACGAGGGTCAAATCAACACTGGATTTGCACGAAAGATAAACATGATGGCACATGCTAGTCGATGAGTTGAATCAACTCTACAGCAACTACATAAATTTATCCACTAACAATTCAGAAATGTCCAGTTGCATTCTAAAAGTTGTAACTTCTTCCTGAGTCTCTCCATCAGTGTTTGAACAATGACCGTTACTGACAATCGTCATTTTGGCTGCGTGAGATTCTCCAGCTTTGTTGTTGTTGAGCAACTGAAGCGCGAGCTGTTAAAGCTCTGCCATCTTTTGGAAAGCGGCCGGGACACACAAAAACGGCAAGTTTTTGCTCACACCCAAATAGGGGCAAATTTGACAAGCTATAATAAATGATCTGTGGGGTATTTTGAGCTGAAACTTCACAGACACATTCTGGGGACACCAGAGACTTATATTACATCTTGTGAAAGGGGCATTATAGGTCTCCTTTAAGTACACATTCTTTTTGTCCAATTTTCAAATAATTTTTTGCTTCAAATCAAAGTATGTAATGTCGTGATTTACTTTGTAGCTGGTTGGTTTGGTTTGTGGCTTGTAACTCTTAAATGAAGACTTTTTTAAAAAGAACTATGGGAGAAATATTTCCAGAACCAAGGCTGCTAAAAGTGACATGTGGCCAAGTATTGTGACCCATACTCGGAATTTGTGCTCTGCATTTAACCCATCCAAGTGCACACACACAGCAGTGAACACACACCCGGAGCAGTGGGCAGCCATTGCTGCGCCGCCTGGGTAGCAGTTGGGGGTACGGTGCCTTGCTCAAGGGTCTCACCTCAGTCGTGGTATTGAGGGTGGGGAGAGCGCTGGATATTCACTCCCCTCACCGACAATCCCTGCCGGACCTGAGACTCGAACCCATGACCTTTGGGTTACAAGTCCAACTCTCTATCCATTAGGCCATGACTGCCCCCAAAAGAGTGGATGGGTACTCTTGCACTCTATTACGCAGTGCTCTGGAATACTTGATTCTGGTCAATCTGATATTTCATCTATTCGTCATCCACAGGTCAATATTATTTCCCTTAAGCACTGCAAAGTCCCCAGTTTGTCAAATATGCACATTACTCTTTATTAAGAAAAACATAAAATGTTAGCAACTTTTTTTTAGATTGGCTAAAGATATTTTTTTATTTAACTTAGGAACCCTTCTGAAGCGAAAGAAGAAAGCATAATATGTAATTTTTTTTCTTAGCTCAGTGTAATTCAGTAGTGTATTAATACATATGCTCTGATCACATCACTGGACTTCAATTACCACACAGCTATGAAACATGCCTCAGACCTCTTTGCATGCCAAACAGCTCATTTCCTGAAGGACACTCACTGAATGACAAAAGGATGAGCGCAGAGGCCAGCAAGCAGCATCGCCTGTCATCTTACCCTATCCCATGGGACATAAATTCTTATCATTCCAGCTTTCGGTAATTATAAGTAATTAGTTGCACAGGAAGTGGTATTTTAATGAGTGTCATTTTCTACTTATGCCCTCATCTTTGTGCACCTTTTGACCGGGCACAGGACACACTTGGTTAGGATGAATGTTTTATTCTAATTGTATGCGCTCGTTTTGCTTCTACATAGACAAATGAATCTAGTTTTTTAACTCCATAAGGGTGACTTCCACTGGCATTAGAATGATGACTGTACATTATAAGAATGAGTGTGCAATCTGGATGCCTGTACCTGACATTTTGTCTTGCAACAATGTTCTCATTAACTCATAATTCATACACAAACTGTAATTAAATACACATTTCCTGGCTGCTGTGGTGTCCAGAAGGGAGGAAGTCTCCAGCGTAGCACGTGGCATCTCTAAGTGCCCTTTACCAACACCTGAAATCTCAGCACAAATATCTCTCATCTGTCTTTGGAGTGGAAATGAGATGCTGGCTTGGTCATTAGTGGATGATAATGAGGTAAGAGAGACAAACAACCCTAAGCCCTGTTGGTTTTGTTAATATTAATAATTAATTTCTGATTAAGTGACTAATTGCGGTGGAAAGGTCAATGTCAACGTAAGGTCCGTTGATGTTAGGAGATGAGTAGAGTAGAAAGGAAGGGAGGTGGGAAAAAAACGTCATCCCCTTTCAACTTGGGTACGTGCCATCAGATTTTTGAACGAAGGATTGTTTCAGCTTAATGTTGCATGAAAAGTATATAATATTTATATAATATTTAAATATTTATATATATATTAGGGTGTGATGGCACATGTATTCATCCCGAACTGTACAGTACGGACGCCACGGTTCAGTTCATGGAGTTAGACAACAAATACAGTCAGTCACAGGTGATCCACATTCCAGTCCGGTAATGCAACAATGTTTGCTAACCACCACAACAGGAAAAAGAGCAGAAGATGAACAGCGCATGTGCGAATGACCGTTTGAAAACAAGTCCTCTAGTACATACGCGTCAAATGTTTTTTTCTGTGCTCACGGACAAAGGCGCTCTCAACTGTGCACGAAATGGAGCATTGGGCTTAAGCTTTGAATGTTTAAATATAGTTTAAGTGGAGCAAATTGTAACATTTGTTTATTTTGTACTTTTATAACACAAGATGCTTTTTAGTTTTATAGCTGATTGTGACCAAATACCTTTTGTTTTTTATCAGCCCTGCAAAAAATATTTGACCTATGCAAGAGTACATTCTGTTTACTGTTTAGTGCTTAATACATTAAAGCAGGCTGTACTGTACCAACTACTTCGGGGTACTAAATGCCGCTAGGTGGAACAAACTGTAATTTGCACTACTGTTCTTTCAAAATTAATGAAAAAAAAAAAAAAACCTAGATTTTTCCCTTAACACTTTAGTTTAGGGTCTAATTCTCACTATTAACTAGTTGCTTACAAGCATGCATATTACTAGGATATTGGCTGTTTATTAGTTCTTATAAAGCACATATTAATGCCTTATCCTGCATGACTTTATTCTACATTCCTTAATCCTACCCACAATACCTGAACTTAACAACCTTACTAACTAAAAAGCAGTAATTAGGCGTTTATTGAAGCAGAAGTTAATAGTGAGAATTGGACACTAAAACTAAAGTGTGATAATTTTTCCTATTGTACCGAAACCGTGCCGATCGTGAACCCAAAACTGAGGTATGTACCAAACCATGACTTCTGTGTATATCTTATCTGGACTACAACACTAAGTAAGCCAGAATTACCACGGGGTCCCCTTCAAAAAAAAAAAAGGTGCATGATGGCCTGAAAGGATATGACAGTGCAACAGTGTTGACAGTCATCCCAAGCGTTCTAACGCTCCACTGACAGATACGCCCGAGAGATGCTTTCAGTCCCATAGTGCCATGACCAGTGAGTCCTGAGACAGGGATGCTATCCTCCCTGCAGGCTTTGGCTGGCATCTGTCACATTGCACTACTAACACATGACATGTGGATGGCGCTGGCTGAGGAACTGGATAATCATCGGGGATGCACGTAAATTCTAGAGAGAGCATGTGTGAATTGAAGCAGCCATGCAAAGATATACTGTACGGTACAGTGCATAAATCAATGTATATGCAAGGATAAGCTCACACATTGACACATATGCCTAGTCATGACAAGTCATGCTCTCTCTTTTTTATTATAACCGTGTTCTCAAAGTGTCCTTCAGAATCTGTTCATTTCTCGTGATAATGCTGGTTTTATGTTCCTGCTGTGCCGACCATAATGCAGATGATGGAAACAGTATCAGCATAGCAATACAGTGCATTTTAGAAAAATCTTTGCCTCTGATGGAAGTCTTTTTTATGGGTTTGTTTAATTATAAAACTCTCAGTGTGGAGCTTATAATAGCCAGAGACTATGAACTGACCGTAATCTTCCAGAGTCATTTTTAGACATCCTTTTGTTTGCCTCATTTCACTCTCTCACTTCTCTCCTGGTTCTCTACTTCTATCCGTGCTTTCTTCTATGAGATGAGACATAATATAGAAACTGGATGTGAATTGGATAATACTCACTTTCTTTATGTTGAGACAAACCTGATCATCATCTTGGATCGAGGCCACAGAAGGAATCTCAGTCATCGCTGGGCATTGTTTTACATTTTGCTTCTTAGATTGAATGAATCAGTGAGTGATTGAGGCCCTGAGAAAAAGAACCAAATAAGAAGCAATTCCTCTGTGTTATAAGGCCTTCTCTTGCCTGAAGGATCTTCATTGTATGATTGAAGCCAATTCAAAGATCAGCATTCCCTCCAAGATATTCTATCAATAACTCTACATTGGGGTGCCAGGCGCAAAGTCCTCCTGGGGGTAGAATGAGCCTGTTTATCTCCTTTTAAAAGCTAATATGGCCATATCCATGTTTAACCTTATGCACGGAGGAAAAAAGCTGTATGAAAGAAAAATAACAAGTGAGATAAATTTAACATCTCAAATGCATCGCAATATGATTAAATGGAGATTGAATGGAGAATCTTCATCCAAGTAATCTTAGTTTAAAATAGTGGTTCTCAACTAGGGAAACTTCCAAGTAGGCCATAGGATGAATTAAAGGGATTGTTCACTCAAAAATGATATTTCTGTCATTATTTACTCACCCTCATGTTGTTCCAAACACGTAAGACCTTCGTTCATCTTCGGAACATCCTAACCAATTTAAAGGCCCAGAAAGGTAGTAAAGACATCATTAAAATAGTCCATGTGACAGTATTGGCCGACACTGTGCATGTGAGCAGCACGACACATGCGTGTGATGCTGACTCAGGAGCTGGCCAATAGCGAGCCGGCATTCTAGCGTAGAACCCGGAAGCGCCGCACTGTGTTTACAACGTTAACAGCATAGGAGACTGACAGGGAAGAGATTGTTGAATAAAGTCATTATTTTTGTTTTGTTTTTGTGCACAAAAAGTATTCACATTGCTTCATAACATTAAGGTGGAACCACTGTAGTCACACGGGTTATATTAACGATGTCTTTAACTGGGCCTTGAAATTTGTTATGATGTTGCTGTCTAGGGAGGTCAGAAAGCTCTTGGAAAGCTCTTTGTGTTCTGAAGATGAACGAAGGTCTTACGGTTTTGGAACGACATGAGGGTGAGTACTTAATGACAGAATTTTCATTTTTGAGTGAACTAACCCTTTAATCATTTAAATAATCTGAAGAACCTTTTTTCTACTATAGAACCTTTTGCGGAATGGAAAAGTTCTATGGATGTTAAAGGTTCTTCATAGAACCTCTATTTTTAAGAGTGCATACTCCACATTTCTGTTAATAAAAAAGTTTTAAAACAATCAATTTTGTCATAATTATGGCAGAGGTACTGAAAATATCTTAGCCTATATGTGGGGAGACTGGGGGACCTTTGAATATTATGTTGGAGTCAACAAGGTTGAGAACAACTGCTCTAGAAGAGATTTTAACAATATTTCAAATTGTTCAGATACTCCCTAGATTAAAATCTATCAAAAAAATATATATATTTGAATATGAGCTAAAATGTTTCTAATCAAATTCTTCCAAAACCAAATGCTATGTTATCCATTCCTTTTATAGCTATTTACTCTTACTGTATGTCAACATTTGTGTCAAAGGGATTTTTTTTGGAGAATCATCTGAGACTAAGTTCTCTGTTAGATTTCAAGTTAATACATTTTCATTTGATTGTTTATAAGACGATATCACAGGATTTTATAAGGGCTTGATATACTTTGCAACTGAAAAGTCAGAAAACACTAATATATTTACTACGTTGATAGTACAAAGGTACTGCTGCAAACATCCACTCTTAGATTGTCTTCACAAGCCACTGTATGCTTGCGTGTCTCATATGTTACCATTTTGACATTAGAGCAGGTCATAAAATGTTAAACTGCTTCCTGTCCAAATAAACAGTAGATTAAATCTCCCAATGCATACTGAGTTTGGCAAATATTGCCACCCAAAACCAAACCCCTGGAAACCTCTGTGCCCTTTATACACACAGTTGCGGCACACACTTGTGTTCCGTTTCAAATCTATGTTCTACTTTATTTGATTTAAATTTGTATTAATTTCTGTATCCTGTTTGGTACATTTGCTAATTTAAAAGACATTCTCAATTAAATTGTGAATGCGCAACCCTGCCCTGAATCAGTGTGCATGATGTCAAGGTCTGAATTAAGCTCTCAATAGCAGTGTGAAGGCCACATAAAGAGATATTCCTGCATACAATACCAAAAAGCTACAAAGAAGAGATACTCTGATTTACTGTGGATTCAAAATACAGCTAATGATACAATTACTTTTTCAGCCACATTCTTGACACCCAAAACACACATTGCAGTATATCAACAGTGAACAGATTTGTTGAATTCCTCTATATTTATAGACACCAGAAATTCATATTACAACTGGACTGGTTTTCAGAGTATTGCAAGTTAATCAGTCTGCCTTGTATCCCATTCTCTTTATCTCTATATTTCTGTATCTTTGTGCACTCTCTAAACACCTGATACCTTTTAATAAAGGATGCAACAAAGCAATTTTAGCTTGTAACAATAATGAAAATCCACAGAAAAAGCATGCATCTCTTATCTTTTCATCCCAAACTACATTGTTCTCAGAACAAAAAGGCATTCAAATGAAAGCATACATGCACAATGTTTCTTTCCTTGGATATGGAGAAGGTTGAAAATGATATACAGATATGTAATCAGCTTTTTCATTAATACTGGAGCCCACTCAGCTAGAGATTGAAATGAGACTGCAGTAGTTTCTGGAACAGTGTGAGATATTCATTGCGTACATTGCTATGGGAGTGCAATCCTCCCTGTGCTACCTGTGACTCACCTTTATTGCAATCCATATCTGATGACCACAAAAATCATAGAAACCTGTGGATGGGCTCTTTTGACATGGGCCACACTGTAAAAAGTAGTATGCTATATCTACATACAATTTTGGCAACAGATTACAAGCAAAAGGCTATTATTAATTAAATTCTACAAATAGAATTGAGTTAGAATTAATCAAAATTAATTCCTTGAATGTCTACCATTTAAAACAAGTAAAATTTAAGTGAAATTAAATATATATATATATATATATATATATATATATATATATATATATATATATATATATATATATATATATCTGAATAACAGACAGACATCAAAGATGAATTAAGAACTTTTTTATTTTCTATTGCCAACATTCCTGATGATAACAAGCAGAATCACTGATGGAAAGAGAAACAGAGGTTACAGATGTTGATGTTGATTTTATTGAAAATGTTTGGTCACTATTATAGTGATCAGTGTTTCATTTAGTTGGGCAGTTTGACTCTTTGCTTTTTATGTCAGTTTGTGGTTTTTTTAATGGTGTTTGCTAATTGTACACATTTTAAATGGTTGACTTTTAAGGAATTAATTTGATTAATTCTAACTCAATTCTTATATGTTGAATTTAATTAATAATATTGCTTGTATACAGTTCCTACAATTTTATTGAGTAGACAGAGCATATTACTTTTTATAGTGTAAGAAACCACCAAGCAACCATATAGCAATGCACAAAAATCCCTTAGAACACCCTGGCAACCACTTACTACATTAGCATTGTGGCAGTATGGAAAAGCAACCGATATTTACTTCAAAATTACTTGTCAAAATTTATTTTTAAAATAATTGTATTAATTAATAGATAATATAATCTTGAATTACAATTATTATTATTATTTTTATTAGTAGTAGTAGTAGTAGTAGTATGATTATTTTTTTAAATTAAGATGTGTACATTTTATTTAAATTTTTATTTTATTTAATACTACTACTACTACTAATAATAATAATGAATTCATTTTGTATTAATATAATTTATTATTGTAAAATATTTTTAAATAAGATTCATACATTTTATGTAAAAAAAAATCTTTTATGTACAGTAATAATAATAATAATAATTTGAATTAATAAGTAATCTAAAGGCTATACTGCATGTTGCATGCTTAGACCATTCAATTTAAATGCTATAAAAAGACATGACCTAGATTCCAGCTGTAATTGATTTGTCCTGTAGTGAAGCTTTTTATTTACTTTCATTACTCTAAAGTCTTTAAACTCTATTTCAGTCTAAGTGTGATTGAAGCTTTTAGTGTCAGGACAACCTCTGGGAGAGCCATTGGTTTAGCAGATTTGCCCTTGTCTCTTGTACCACAGCCATATCAGTAATTCATCTAGTATAAACAACAGAAGAGCAAGTGAACACTTTGTGCCAACCAGCTCATTTACACTTCCATATTCCCATATGAATGTCGTGCTTTTAGGCCACAATAAATCCTGTTTTATCCCCCATCTGTGTCTCTTCATTTAAACCACAAAAAACACCTCACCACAGAGCTAGAGAAAGAGCAATGTAATGCAATGAAAGAAAAACATTGCAACAAAAGAAAGATGCCACAGAGATGCATATTTTGTAGTGGATTAACATATTTTTAGAGGAGCCAAGGAGAATGTATATAAAATGTAAATTTAATGGAGAGAGAAATGAAAATGAGGCAAAGGCTGCAGCTGCAAGGACAGGCAATAGCTTATTTCGGGATATTAATGGAGGGAACTGGTATTCTTTGTCACGGTTGCTCTCTCCCATAATAGATCAGGAGGTTATGGCAGCCTTTTGCAATTTGCCGACACCACAAAGCCCAGCAACCAACCTCAGCTGGCCAATCAGAAGGCTGTATTCACCAAAGCCTTTGCGCCCATCTTTGGGCTTGACATCAAGACCTTACGTTACCAAGGGAGCTGAGAACTTCATTTCAATCACTTTGATTGTATTTGCATTTTACTTTGCTTAATTCACATCTTTGAGAGTCTTCTTTAAAAGTACACGGCACAAAGAAATTATGAGATTCACTGGAGGGTCTTCTATCAATGGAAATTTAAAGGAATACTGGAAAAATCTGACTAGTGGAAAGAAGTGGAGAGGAAGTTCTGATTGCAGTATGCAGAGGCTGATTAAGCAAGGACAGAGGGTCAGTTAAGGCTGTTCAGTTTGGTTATAATCATGTGTGTCTTCTAATACTATTCTAAAATTGATCAATTGACAGTAAAGACATCTGTAATGTTACAAAAAAAAACTTTTTAAAATAAATGTCATGAAAACAGAATAATATTAAGTATAAGAACTGTTTTTAACATTGATAATAAGAAATGTTTCTTGAGCATCAAATCAGCTTATTAGAATGATATCTGAAGGATCATGTGACACTGAAGACTGGAGAAATGATGCTGAAAATTCATCTTTGCTTCACAGGAATAAATTATATTCAGGAAGAAATTTATATTTTAAAATTTTAAAAATATTTCACAATATTACTGTAAGATGACTATAAAAATAAATCTGCATTGTTTATCCTTTTGATCTTTAATTTGTAAAATTACCAAAAATCTAACCTTTCATTGAAGGAAAGGGAAAATCACATTATGAAATAAATGTTTTTCTCCAAAACATGATCATGATCATGAACATAAAATTGTGCAGCCATGACTTCCTGTTCCACAGGAGAACAAATATGTGTAAACACAAAGGCCAAATTCCCTTAAAGGATCAGTTCACTTTCTAATAAAATTTTCCTGATAATTTACTAACCCCCTACGCTTTCCCTATTCTACTTACGGAACGAACGCAGCGCCGGTTCCATTTTTTCCGTAAGTAGAATAGAAAGAAAGACATGAACATCTTGGATGACATGGGGGTGAGTAAATTATCAGGAAAATGTTATTTGAAAGTGAACTAATCCTTTAATCATTCATCACAATGAGTAAAACCAAAGAATATAGTTCTGATGTGCAGCAAAAGATTGTTGGGCTTCACAAAATAGAAAGTGGCTGTAAGAAAATAGCTAAAGCATTGAAAATCCCAATTTCCACTATCAGGGCAATAATTAAGAAGTTCCAATCAACTAAAGATGTTACAAATGTACCTGGAAGAGGACGAGTGTCTAAATCGTCCTAATACACGGTGAGGAGGAAAGTTTGAGTGGACAAAGACTCTCCAAGGATCACAGCTGGAGAATTGCAGAGATTAGTTGAGTCTCAGAAAGCCTTAAAAAAATGGTCAAACAGCACCTACATCCCCACAAGTTGTTCGGGAGGGTTTCAAGAAAAATCCTCTGCTCTCATCCAGAAACAATCTCCAGCATATTCAGTTGTCAGACAAGACTGGATCTTCAAACTGGACCGGCTTCTATGGTCGGATGAAAATAAAAAAAGACCTTTTTGGCAGCAAACCCACCAGATGGGTTTAGTGCACACATGGATAGAAAGTACCCCACGCCCACGGTTAAATATACTGCTGGATTTTTAATGTTGTGGGCCTGTTTTTCTGCTGGAGGTCCTGGACATCTTGTTCATGGTATCATGGATTCTATCAAATACCAACAGATAAAAAATCAAAACCTGACCACTTCTGCTAGAAATCCAATAATGGGCCGTGGTTGGATCTTCCATCAGGACAATGATCCAAAACAAACATCAAAACCAACACAAAAATGTGTCACTGAGCACAAAATGAAGCTTCTGCCATGACCATCCCAGTCCCCTGACCTGAACCCTAAAGAAAATGAGTGGAGTGAACTGAAGAGAAGAAGCACCATCATGGAGCTGGAATCTGAAGGATCTGGAGAGATTCTGCATGAAGGAATGATCTCTGATCTCTTGTCAGGTGTTCTCCAAACTCATCAGGCATCAGCTGTTTTCTTGGCAAAAGGAGGTTATACAAAGTATTGAATAAAATGGTGCCAATAATTGTGGCCAACGTGTTTTGGAGAAAAACATTTATTTCATAATGTGATTTCCCTTCACATTCAGTTCTTTTCCTTAAATGAAATGTTAGATTTTTGGTAATTTAATGAATTAAAGATCAAAAGGATAAACAATGCAGATTTATTTTTACAGTCGTCTTTGATCATATATATCAAGGGTACCAACAATTTTGTCCACGTCTGTATGTGTAAAGCACTCCTTTTGAAAACCTGTACCATAGAAAATAGTTTTCAAGATAGCTGCCATCTTGTCAACTGTGAGCACACAACATACAGCAGGGATTGTCCTGGACTTCAATGAATTGAGCAGATTTTTTTCCTACTGAAAAGAAAAGCTATGTTTTCTATCCTCCAGTCCTTTCCAGGTCACATTTTTCTCTGTAACGGTTTCATTATTTAAGCTTCTCTTCTATTGCTCTCTGCCTTTGGGGTTCAAGAAAAATGTGCAATGCTTTAGTGAAAGAGAAACTACCTTGTGCTTACTCTGAAACTATACTATACATTATTCACAGCAGGTTAGGGTCATCGAAAGGGGCCGTTTAAGCTTTTACACACAAATGGAACCAAGATGCGACAAGGCCTTCTTTTCCTTTATTTTCCAACTTTAGCTTCAGTTTACAGTTAGTATGGCACTGATAGTCAAAGGAAGTAGTGAAAAATCAAATACATATTTAATTGCTATGAAATTGCTAGGAAATTTTGAACTCCATTAACATGCTACTAAAAAAGCTATCTAAAACCAGTTTACAATGCTAGCTGGTTTGACAGATGAAGATGATTTAGCAGATTGATCATCTAGCAGGTTGAAGAGCTTATGAGCTAACGTTAACCTGGCAGACCATTTTGGTTAAACTGTTCGGGATATGGCTTACCATCTTCCACAACATAATTGAGCTTAATAGCAGGGCATAGTACACTCTTAAAAATAACGGTTCCTTATTGGCATTGATGGTTCCATAAAGATGGAACCTTTTCATTCCACAAAAGATTCTTTATAGTGTAAAAAGACTCTTTAGAATATTAAAATGTTCTTCACACACATACAAAAAAAAAATGGTTCTTTGAGAATTATCACTGAAATTATTTTATGGCATTGCTGTGTAAATGCTATTTTGGAACACTAAATGTTTATCATACTTCAAGTGAATTTACATTTATAATGCTTTTCATTTCCTAAGATATTGTTCAAACCCTGCTAATATTGTTATGCTAATGAACTCACACAACCCCTAAAATTCCCCATGTCCCATATCACTCTTGTCTAATGGCACATGAATGAATACCGGCACAAACAAACAAAAAAACACAATAACAACCAAGACAAAAACCTAGCAGAAGGCTGTGGTCCACACATGAAGTCTCTCAATGCTGCCGCAATTATCTTGCTGATTGGCAAGGACACTGGCTTTATGCAGATGCAGCTGTGGTGAAGCAGGTGCATTAGCTGCGTGTGTGTGGCTGCGCTGGTATGAGTCCATCCACGGGCCCCATCTTCTGCAGAATATGACAGCGTCACAAAGCAGACACTGCAGACTGTTGTTCTGGGAAGTGGCCAGTTGGACAGGTGCTAGCGTTTAACATAAACAAATGCTTTAACCTACCCCATCATATGCGGCTCACCCTCATTCGGTATTTATGGCTGTTTTTGGCAGATTTTATTGGCTTCTATCCAGCTGCCTACATAAACATGCTTTCAAAGACTTGAGATGCCATTGCGTTGAGATTTAAATTGTTTCGAAATGTCACACTGTGACAGTGAACTTTAGAAAGCCTTGTTTGTTAAAATCTCCCTTTAGACTTTGCTCATCATTAGCCTGTTTTAAAGGGGTTATATGATGCTATTTTAAAAGTTCATTATTTTGATTATTGGGTGTAATAGAATAGGTTAACATGGGCCCTATCATATACCTGGCACAATGTGATGCCAGACACGACACGCGTTTTTTGCTAGTTTCAACCCAACGCAGTTATCATTTTCACGTCCAGCGCCAATGTTGTTTAAATAGCAAATGCACTCGCGCCCATCTGTTCGCCCATGGGCGTGCTGGTCTGAAAATGAGGTGTGTTCAGGCGCATTGTTGGCGTATTGCTATTTCGAGGCAACTGAAAACGACTGGACTGAAACCTGGTCTAAAGTCAATGGTGCAGTATTTTTTTTTTGTTATTTAAAGGGCGCATTAGTAATATACGCCTATAGGCGGGTGTACAGCGCGCGTACACACTGCTTGTTACACACACAGGGACACGCAGCAGCACACAAACATGCCAGATATTACAAATAAAAGGATTACAATGTAAAAGATTATTATTGTGTACATAAAGATAAAAATGCCTACATATCATAATGATTAGTCATTGCATGTATCAGAATTATTAGGGATGCACTGATATTTTGGGCGATACAGATAATTCTTTATATTTGAAAGCCGATAACCGATATATAGGCCGATAAATCTAAATCCAAATTTTTATATTATTTTTGAGAGCCTGATTACAAAGACAAAAGTTTCATAATTAAAAGCCATGTCCCAAGCACACAATTATAATGTTCTCATTATAATTTTATGTAGCCTATATGACAGATTTGCACTGCACATGTATTTTCCATTTTGAAGTGACTCCGATCACCACACTCCAATCACTCCAATTCAAAACCATCATGGTGAACAGTGCACATCTGAAGTGTCTCAGCTGAAGGAAATAATCCATTATTTATTGGCTTTAATATATCAGCCAAATTTTCTTATTGGGCTGATAACGACAACAGTAAAAATGAACATATATTGGCCAATACCGATATGGTGGCTGATATATCGTGCATCCCTAAGAATTACCTATTTGCAGTAATAATGAATGAAATTAGCTAATTATTTGACCAATCGTGGCAATACACACATGTATTTAAACTGACTCTTCAGGTTGAGGGTGTCTATATTCCGCCATGTAAATAACAATCTGCCATGATGCAAGTGCACCTGGCTTTTAAAGGGAATGGGAGATGAGATTCTGATTGGTTTATTGCACATTACGCCCAAAACACACCCATAACTCATTAAGAGACTAGGTACTACCCTTTTGGACCATGCGCCAGGCGTGCTGACCATTTTTTTCTAGCAAAAGTGGATTTGGACACGCCCTAAGTGCATCTGCGCTTCAGTCCACGTGTTTAGATAGTTAAAATTGGGTCCTTAATGTTCAAAAACATTATTTTTTATTATACTGTACATTATTGCAGCTGCTCTATTCCCAGTCTGTCTGAAACATGCTGATTTCTACAAAGCCCCTCCTTCTGAAAAGCTCAGAGTGCTCTGATTGGCCAGGTGACCCAGTGTGTTGTGATTGGCCAAACACCTCAAGCGTGTGTCTGAAAATATAACAACCCTTACCATAATCGCGAGCTTCAGCTTCTAAGGCTTCTAAAGCACATGTAAACACATTATTATAAAATAATAATAACGTCATCGGTTTTACCATATCATGATCAAGCCGACTGAACGGAAGCAACTTTGCAAGCACGACTTGAGTAGAATGTTTCACAGTGCTAAGTAGTCTTAGCCTGCTTTGTACTCTCCCAGGTTAGGAAGCTGTCCTCTGTAAAATGCAAACTTTTGGATTATACTGCTCAGGACACTGCTGGAACTTATCATTTTTAATGTTTTGCTGAGTGATGGTTATAGTTCATCAGTGTCTGAAACTGACAACGACAATGTGTTATTTCCAGTAGAGCACACACACTCCACTCTTTTTTCCATGGCTTGTTGGTTTGTTTTGGTGAAATCACAAACCAACAACAAAAATGTCTATCTATCTATCTATCTATCTATCTAAAAAACTATATTATAAAAATATTAAAAAGTATACATTGTTCACTTTTTAGTTTTTAACTTGAAAATGTGAATATTTTGCTTGAGATCTGTTCTGCTGATAAATACATTACATAGTTTATTTGTTTATCAAAGCCATAAAAGTTTGTTAAATTATTTGAGCATAACCTTATTAATATTCATGCAACATATTCTCTATTTTGTGACATCACAACCAGCACATATGCACTTCCTCTCCCAACAACTGTTCCTTCCACTTTTTTTAAAACAAAATGCCCATGAGTGAATTTCTCCTTTGAGTAAAATAATGCATGCTAAGCAAAGTTACACATACTTAAGTGTCACTGAGGCTTATGTCAAACTGTCCAAAAAAGCATGTTGGCAGAAAACATCTGTCACTGCGGATAGCTAATTATGGTAGGAACGTGCCTGAAGGTGTGTCAGAAACTCTGTGTTATCTTTATAAAAGATTGCCAGCATGCCTCCATCAAGAAACACAAGACGATCGCCAAGTAAACACATTGCAATTCAAAATGATAAATGGCCTGAGAAAGAATAAAAAGAGAGCAGAGAGATGCGATTGATGCATTAATCAGCACAGTACAGACACATCAATCTAACGGAAGAACTCCCCATTAATCCCAAACTTGATGCCTCTATACCCAGCTGAGGATCGGGATAATAGCAGATGGACAGTACGGCCCATCAGGCCTAAAGTCTTTATAGTAGTGTCAATACTACTGGAGTCCCTTATGTCTTCAGAAGTAATGAGACAAAAGCCCCAACCCTGAAAGAGTAATATCATTCATTATCCATGGCTAACAGGCTCTCTCTGGCTCCAGTGAAGGGCTGTTCCTGCATCCTGCAGTCTGCTGTCATTAGCCGGATGTCTTCATGGACTCCTGATGCAGAGACAGTGTTGGGAGGGTGGAGGACTATGTCGCTGGTGGGCTGGACTGGACAAATGGGTCCTGACCTCCACACATGGTGTCAATGACCACAACTGCTGCCTTAGTACACTGGGGGGAAAAAGAAGAAGAAAAAAAGGTTTTGTCACCTAAAATGCACTTCATGTAGGAACATCCAAGATTTATAAATTCTTTAAATAAGACTTCTCTTTTCCTGTTTGGACAAACATGAAGTCCCGCCCCAACTCACTGTACTGAGAGAGATGCCCCAGAGCGTTCTGATTGGCTGAAATGCACAAGCCAAATGTTTTTTCCCCCCGGTGTTTATAGACCCTATGGCTGTCACAATTGTGACTTCTCCGTATTCCCAATCCAGTGATATCAGCCAGGATGTAGTGCCATTATGTGTTTCCTAACAAGAAAGGAAACAACTGCTCATTTTCAGTATTTACAGCAAAAACACAAACATAAAAACACAAATTATGATATTACAGAAGCACCCCCACAAAACACGCAACCCACGTGCTTGTAAACCTTCGGGGAAGACCTCCTACATGCATACCCATGCGCAAACACTCTAAAGCACGGTAGGTTAACGCTAACCTCTATGAACATGCAGAGGTGCTATAAACATTTGCACCCACACATGCAAGCAAACAAGGCAGTCTGGCAACAGCAGTCACATGCAAGAGGATGCCAGCTGCTTTGCTTTGCACCAACAGAATGCTCGGGATGCGGAAAATGAAACGAAGTCTTCTATCCTTTGACCCATGTATTTACATGTGTCCTTCATTTCAGTGAAATGTTGCTCTCATAATGAGCATACATGAAGAGTGAGATACAATAAAAATACAGACAGCGCCATTTTCAGCTTCCTCCGTTTCAAGGCCTCCGGCAGGGATATTGCTCGGTTGCTTGCGATTGAGTGAGTGTGCATGTGTGCGTGCTCGGCCTCGAAATAAATAATTGATAGAAAAGGGAATTGTTAGCAAGTGGAGGATAATCACAGAGGCTCGGACTAATTGGAGAGTGTTTTTCACCTTGTTGCAAGAGCATTTAAAAAAAACCTAACCGGAGGGGATGTGAAATATGGACCTAAGACAAGGGAACAGGAACAGGAATGCAAGACCGACTGTTCCATTTATGATAAAATTCAATTAAAGATAGACTTCCTTCTGAATGGGGGGGAAAAATTACAATTGCAAGATGAATAGTGCTAAATGCAATTTGCATGCTGCAGACAATCACAATCTGGCATAATTTACAGCATTGCTCCACAACTGCAATACACACACATGAATTGTCTCTTTAAAATGCAAGTGAATGTCTAAAATATTTAAAAAAATATTTAAATAAAAGAGCGCCACACACCATACATCAATCGTGTCATATATATTTCACCATATAATGACTGTATTAAACATTCAACACACACACACACACACACACACACTCACACACACGTGTGTGTGTTCTTGTATACATGGTTTATGAGGACACAAATGTGTATAATGACATGGGTATTACAACGTAAACATGGTTTATGAGGACACTTCCTGTGTCGTCATAAACCGAATGGCATAAAAAACACTAAACGGTGTTTTTTGAAATTCAAAAAATGCAGACAGTTTTCTGTGATGGGTAGGTTTATATATACATATACATATACATATACAGTAAACACAAACATACATATAGTATGTGATAGCTGAATAACGTGGATGTAGAAGCACCTAACCCTGGTTGTAAGCCTAAAAAAAACATAAAACATAAAACATAAATTTGTCTCTCAAATATCCAGGAACATGTTGCATTTGTTGAAATCATGTTCATCTGTAGGGTCCATTTAGAAGTGTTGATTTGGGGATGAAACTGTTCTGCTTTGTATCTTGTACTTTGATAAGATTAGTTTAGGCAGAAATTGCCTTTAGGAAGACATCAAGTTATGGCTGCTTGAGCTTTTTTGACAAAAATCTGGCCTTCATAGCATAGCTTGCAGTGTACATTAGATACTGAAGGAACTCAGTAACAGAGCAGGAAAGAGCGTGGTATTGTGTTACGAGTAAACCGTGTTCCACCGGAGAGTTCAGGCGAACAGTTATTGTGTCCTGTGCGTTTAAGACAGCTCGATGATACAGAACTTACGATGGTGTTTTCAATCTGTGCTTTTGCCACTGCCTGTTGGCTTGCTGCAGGATTTGCTCTCTTCTCTCCTCTCTTCATGTTGAATTATTAAAAAGTGTTTTGATTCACTGAATTATTGTGAATTTGGGGCTGCGTCTCTCAGCAGCGCAGTCGCACCGCTTGTTTTTCATTCTTCGTTTCATTCTTCTTCAGCACCCAACCCCTTTTCCAAACCCTGTTTAGTCACGAATCAGCCCTCTTTTTCAGGGAATTGCTACCTGTCATATGGGGTAGGCGTTTTCCCTCCAAAGATATACCCTGATGTCTACCCCCTGCCTGCATGCTGAGCTATTTCTCTACATCTACATTCAGGTCAGCCTATAGTGAGAAATAAATAAATAAAACAAATAAATAAATAAATGCAGGGAGTGAAAGGGAGAGAGATCTTTTCATTCCCAGAATGCACTGGGAACTGCTTCCAAAATGGCACAGGATGCTTAAGTACTATCCCTGGGGATTTAAAACTCCTTCCCTGTCTTTCGATGAAAAAGGAATGGAAAACAGCATCAAATGTTCCTTGCTTTCCTTCTCTATCTATCTATCTATCTATCTATCTATCTATCTATCTATCTATCTATCTATCTATCTATCTATCTATCTATCTATCTATCTATCTATCTATCTATCTATCTATCTATCTATCTATCTATATCTATGTATATATCCATCAGTCTATTTATCTATCTATCTATCTATCTATCTATCTATCTATCTATCTATCTATCTATCTATCTATCTATCTATCTATCATCTGTCTGTCTCTATCTATGTATATATCCATCAGTCTGTCTATCTATCTATCTATCTATCTATCTATCTATCTATCTATCTATCTATCTATCTATCTATCTATCTATCTATCTATCTATCTATCTATCTATCTATCTATCTATCTATCTATCTATCATCTGTCTGTCCCTATGTATATATCCATCAGTCTGTCTGTCAATAATTCTATCTATCTATCTATCTATCTATCTATCTATCTATCTATCTATCTATCTATCTATCTATCTATCTATCTATCTATCTATCTATCTATCCCTATGTATATATCCATCAGTCTGTCTGTCAATAATTCTATCTATCTATAGGCCAGAAAATTCATTCATTCAGATAAAATGTGTTTTGTTGAATTTTATGGCAGCATAATTATGTCAGTAGTCAATAACTTTCTCTGATGGTGGCAAAAAAGAAAAAAGAAAGCAGTTTCAAGACTTTCAGCAGGGTATAATTATGATTTTAATCTATATTAATAAGTCTCAGTGCACTTTAAATAACATATTATATTTATACAGTTCTCAGTACACAATTGCAGCCTAGTTGACAACAACAAACAAGCTCGTATTCATAAAAAAGTAAAAATGTATATATGCATACATTTTATACTGTATATATATGGAGTTGGCCCACCCTTTGCAGCAGTAACAGCTTCAACTCTTCTGGGAAGGCTTTCCACAAGGTTTAGGAGTGTGTTTATGGGAATTTTTGGCCATTCTTCTAGAAGCGCATTTGAGAGGTCAGGCAGTGATGTTGGCGAGAAGGCCTGGCTCACAGTCTCCGCTCTAATTCATCCCAAAAGGTGTTCTATCGGGTTGAGGTCAGGACTCTGTGCAGGCCAGTCAAGTTCCTCCACACCAAACTAGCTCATCCATGTCTTTATGGACCTTGCTTTGTGCACTGGTGCACAGTCATGTTGGAACAGGAAGGGGCAATACCCAAACTGTTCCCACAAAGTTGGGAGCATGAAATTGTCCAAAATGTCTTGGTATGCTGAAGCATTAAGAGTTCCTTTCACTGGAACTAAGGGGCCAAAAAATTTACATTTTGGGTTGTACAAAATATTTTGTATTCATTGCAACTGGCCCCTATGGACAACACCACCTGGCTGGTGGCTCCAGGTAATTTGAGTTTGAGACCCCCGTCCTGTGATCTTTCCTGAACTAATGCAGAATGCTGCCTTGAGCCTGATCAAAGCTGTGAGCACAGTGATATTATTTTGTTGTGTATGCTGCTCTTCATGCTTATGTTGTATTCATGTCAGCACAGGGAATAAAACAAGATCCCGGTAGACACTACAATGGCTAGAGTTAAACATAGATAACAGAATGTTGTTACTCACAGCTGCTTGTTCAATACATCATGAACTCAAAGCAACTCGTTTGACAAGCAGACGGTGAATTGCGTTTACTGGCCAAATTAAACGCATCTGTCACGTAATTGGGAAGGAAAAAAGACATGATGTGAGCAGCAGTGTTGTTTTATGAGAAGGTGGCAGTAGCGTTTCCTGATATTTCTCAAACATGGCCTGAGGCCCGTACTGTTGCATGAACATGAGGCAGTGATATGTCACGTACTATAGGGGTTCTCAAGGGGACAGAGGCTGCGTGGAGTATTCTCAGTCCAACCGATGACTTCACATGACAGTGACACAGGTTGTCCTGAAGAAAGAAGAATTTTCAATGTCAGTAAAGAGTTCATGGGTTGATTCCATGAATGATGATCACAGATCCCATTTCAGATATCAACAATAAGGACTTTTTTCCAAAGAACTGGTATTTACATGAACTGTCAACATTTTCACTGGCCCCTAATTTATTTTGGGCTTTTATTAGGCAGTGTAGATGATATGGGAAACAATGAGGAGAAGAGAAAGGGGAACAAATGTCTAATGTTGGGTTAGATCCCATTGACTTTCACTGTACAGGCTATTCTTATTGTTGAGCCGTGTACAGCCTCTTATTTGCAATGAAAACACTGAGCTCTATCGAAGGCATTAAGGTCAATGATCCTGCTTTGCTCAGTCAATATAAATCCCCTCTCCTGGGCCAGCCTTCACTTTCTGAGAACTTATATCACCCATCTATGTCGCCATTTACTAATCAAGCCTATCCATTTAGACCCCATCTGCACTTGATAAAAAGCTCCATTTAAGAAAACAAGGCTTTACTCTTCTTTTCGCCAAAAACTCCTGTGTACTTCTATTCACCATTCATTCAGTGCTGCTCAGTGATACTAGTGTAGTTGGACAGCGGTGCGTCTTATTCATCTCTGCCAAGGGATGTCTTTGAGGGCTCGGTAGTCCGTACTGAGTCACATAGTGTCAAGATGGTCAATTTGGTAATGCAACTGTAAGAATGGAAGACTTGTCTTTCTTTAAAAGAGCCAATCAACTTATTGGTAAAGGCATCATTTGATCTTTTGAATGCACATTAGCTTGACCGAACTGAAAAACATAGCTTTTCAGTTATAAATTAAAGAAGACACTTTTATGATAGCATTGCTGTCAGATTTTAATAGTGATTTGAGAAGTTATTTTCAATGGAACATTTTTGAAGATTTAGATCTTTGCCAAGCTGTCAAGGTTTGGCAAGTTAGCATGGCTATGTTGTAACTACAGCATTTGTTTGGTTCTGTCATTACATTTACATGTATTCATTTAGCAAGCAAAGCGACATACAAATGAGGAAAAATCTCCTATCAGATTTTTCTGTCTGCAATCTTAAACATCATGAGCAAAGCTAGTGGATTCAAAATTGCTTATGTATGGGGGTTAGCGACTAGCATCTGCCATTGAAAAGAATTGGAACGGATAGCTTTCTGCAGGCATTATAGACCTCCTTGTGCTTTTCCTATTAAAATTTAGGTGCTGTATGACTAGACAATAACTGCCCTGAGGTGTTTCCAAGATGTCTGCCAAGTAAACTGACTTACTTAATGGGCTTTGACTGAGCTAGTGTGAGAAATATCAAAATACATTATCAGATATTGACCTGTGGTCGAGGGGATGTGCATGCAGGGTTGCTATGACCACCTGTTGAAAACTTTAAAGCTCCCTGATCACCAGTCTGTCTGATAGAGTGAAGGAGAGTAAGTCCTGCTGTAATATGCTGCATTTTTTCTGCCTCACATTCACACACATTACAATCCAAACATTTGTTTTGACATCTGACAACAACTGAAAAAATCCAAGATGTCAAAAGACCCTGGAAGACCGTTATTTATTTTGAGTGCATGAGCAAGAGAGGGAGAGAAAGAGGCGGTAGAAGAGTTTATCTTGGGGCAGTATGGCAATAGCATAGAAATAAATCATAAGCCTACAATGATTTTACTGTCTTCATGGTCATGTATATACAATAGTGAAATATCACAGAGCAAAAACTCTTTCTTCTGATCCTCTTTTGACAAAGATCTTACATGAACGGAATAGCCTCTTTGATGTTTCCTGAGAGAAAAGATTAATAAGATGGGATGTGAAATACATTATTCAGGTCCCCCAAAATGCCTTACATGATAATAGTAACATGCTAGGTAGCACCTTTAAATGACTTGTATGTCTATTGTTGTATTGGAAATATTGGCACGCAAAAATAATTGGACACTTAACCAGTTTAACCAAAAATGAAAATTCTGTCATTATTTAGCTTATGTCATTCTATGATATGTCTTAGTTTTTGTTTATTTGTGTTTTTGTACATACAATGAAAGAAATATTGTTTTAGACTCCTTTGACTTTCACACTCTAAAAAATAGCTGTAAAAAGACTAAACAAATTAACACAGTAAAAAATTGCTTTCCATTGAAACAGTAATATACCGTAAAAACAATGCATTCTGGGTAATATTATTTGTCATTTTTAACAAATATTACCCAGAATGCCCAGAAAATGACAAATATTACATAGAATGCCCAGAAAATGTGAAATATTACCCAGAATGCATTGTTTTACGGTATATTACTGTTTCAATAGAAAACTGTATTTTACTCTGTAAATTTGTGGGGACAAAAACAGGTAAAATGTTCTTCAAAATAGCTATGTTTGGAACAACATAAGTAAATAATGGCACAATTTTCATTTTAGGTGAATTAGTTCTTTAATAGTCAACATTCCAACTGCAAGTTTTGGATATATGTATTCACTGAGCTCATTACAGTGAGTTCTGGAATTGTGTTCCACAATTAGATATCTTAGAACACAGTATAATTTGCCTACCTAGAATTGCCCTCACATTGGGAGCACACCTATAACACCTAGCAGCTCACTAGGTTTTTGGAGCAGTGCTAATGTCTGCACGGTCTTTCTTGTTTACCCAACTTGGCCCCATTTCAAATTCACCAAATGCAGCCCTTGCTGCCGTTGCTTCTAACCACTGCTTCTATCCTCCCGAAGAAACACGTTTAAAAATAGCAGCTGTCACCGAGAAAAAGAAAAGGGATATAGTGGGAGACAAAAAAGAAAGGGGAGTGAACAAACACTTCAGATTCAAAGCAGCGCACAGGGTCCTTCAACAATGGATGCTCGCTTCACAAAACCGAAGGTCGACCCTCTAGGGACAATGCAGGTATTGTAAACAGCAACAGGCACACGTGAACATGTTCAGGACCCTGTAGAGCTGATTAATAGAGAAATGGCAGAGAGAAAGCGACACACAGATGCCATGATGAAGTGTCGGCGTGTGTGAATAGGAGCTGGCGCCCTCTTGCATGCCGTGCCCGTGTGTGTGGTGATATCCTTGAAGCAGCGGGGGAACCGTGTCGACATCCACACTACCATTAATCTGTTGATGACCTGACTCAGCCCGTATAATGAATCAAAACACCTCACTATGTGTATGTGTATCTGGTTATTTAGTCTGACGTCACACGGCAGTGCTTCCGGGTCCAAACGCTCTGTCTCATACCACAAGAAAACAACAAATGGTGCTAATATACACACACACTATGTGTTGTAATACTACAAAAAAATTATAATCATAACATTTATCTCCATACCAAAATCCCAGATGGCCAGACAGTGATTCATCTTTTATAAATCGTTAAAATATTAATATCTGTGACGCTGTGGGCACAAAGACTGTTGTGTAGACTGTAAGTATTTTAAATGTTTAACTTTTTAAAATGTTAATTGTTTATTATGAATAAATAGCGCTCATAAAGGGCCGTCGAGATGGCATTCTCAAGTGAAACGAGTCGAGGCTTGGACCCAGAAACGGCATTCCTTATGTCACGACTTAACAAGCGGATTCTAAAAGAGGCCCTAAATTTCTTTTTGGACACTTAAGTCACATTAAATTTTTTTTTAATGTCATTACATTAGATACATAATATCAAACCAAGTGGCATCTACAAACAATTAATAAAGTCATTTACATTTCCACCCACTTAATAAATACAACTTCTTTTACTTACCATCATGTCATTCCAAGTGTCACGTTATGAGTCCAAAGATGAAGGTTGAAGAAGAAGGTCAAAATAATATAGTTTATTTAAACAAAAATAACCAAGGTAGGTAAAACAGGAACTGAATCACATTGAAAATTAAACCAAAACTGAGCGTAACTGTTACACTAAGCCTGTACGAATTTTTTTTTTTCTGTGGAACATAAAATATATTTTGAAGACAGTGACAGTCAAGTGTGATCCAATGTTGTTTTGACCCCATTGACTCTCACTGAAAAAAAAAACTACAGTATCCCATTAAATGCCACTTATAATTCATTCACAACTGAAAAGTATCAATAAAAAGTTTAAACCATTATTTTAACCCAAATCTGCTACATACACTAAAACATTATTTTCATGATTTGTCATTAGAACATTTTTCTTTTGTCAAATCTACTTAGATAATTGATGTGGTTCAGATAACATAATATTTTGAGTTTCTGTTCTGCCTTCATTGTATTAACTCAAATTTTTTATTTCAATGAACTCAAATTTGTATGGCAACCAGGTAACTTACTTTTTAAGTTAAACAAACAATTCTTTTTTTTTTACCATGTAGATTTAGTTACAAACCTTATTATTATTTATATACTATTATAGTATTTAATATTTTGAATTCGCTTTTATTTTAATATTTTCAATTTTCATTTTAGTAATTTTGTTACATGTTTTTGTCATTTTTATTAGTTTTTTTATATTCTTATATAGCTTTAATTTATTTTTATTTCAGTTCTAGTCATTTTAAACTTATTTCAGTTTGTTACCAAGGCAACATTTCTAATTTTCTTTTAAGATTTTTACATTTTTCATCTAATAATTAGGTTACACTTTATTTTAAGGTGACGTAGTTACATTTACTTACTCAAATAAGTACTGAGTAATATTAATTAACTATGAACTTACTATATAGTTACAGTTAGGGTTGGTTACTTGTAATTATGCATAATTTACTGCTATTACTATAGTGAGTACATTTAGTAACGTGTGACTACTTCACCTTAAAATAAAGTTTTTTAATAGGTTTAGTTAACAATAACAGCCCCATTTTAAAGTATTGTGTTGTTCCTCTCCAGTTACTTCTATTGAAATGCAATGAGTGTATAGCATCCTAAATCAATCACTTCTGAGGTTCCATTACAGTTTAGGATGCTGCCTTAGAAGACAGCTGCCTTTGTAGGCAGCGAGGCCTCTTAGATTTTTTTTAACAGAGCTTTTGTTCTCAGGTCTAGCTGAATAACGTTTGCCAAAGATGTATGAGTGTAATGGCTGGTTTGTCATGGTACATGCTGTTGTTTGACTGTAGAACCACGTAACATTGTTTTTTGACAACAATACACGTTGCCATCTGTTTCTAAATACAGCCCCTGGCAATGTGTGGAGCAGATACAGGATGTTGTGACAATAAACAATCGAACACTCATTATAACCAGTGACAAACAGGACAATGCACTGTAAATGAGCTTTCAAGTGCTTTGGGTGTTCTTGTACTTCCAAGTTAATCTGAATGCAACTATGAATGTCCGTAGGTGGAGTGATAACTCAGACAGGGTCACCACGTATGACGCGCTCTCTCTGGGGTCGTGACTGTGAGTGGGATAGACCACTAGCCAACTTTTATCCATAATTTAGTCTCAGACAGAAGCCAAAAAGATGTGAAAGAAAGCAAAAGTCTAATTTCTCTGTTAAAGAGGTCAGACTCTGGATGACAAGAAGCGTGGATATTTTCTCCTGGTTGCAGACAGCGCTTGTGCCTGTGTGGGTACCTAGATGACCCTGGAGGAAAAATAACACAATGAGAGAGGGAGAGAGGGAGAGAGAGGATATAAATACAGAGAGAGGAGAACCTCTGTGAAGGAGCAGATGGTGCAATTGGTCTGCCAAATCTGTGTCCTCCCTGCCTCAGTGTGAGGGAAAACAAGAGGACATCCACTGCGTGTGTGTTTGTGTGTGAAGGTATGTCAACAAGACTGGGCAGACAACAATTTTGAACCCCTCGACCCCTAATCCCACGAGCAAGGAGGAAACCCACCGATATTTATCATTTTTAAGGGGCATTTTACCCATTAAATGACAATGAAAGTCTCAGAGGTTATAGGAAATGACTGACAGAAGAGTGAAAGGTGGGACTGCAGACAATTTGAACTCAAGGTCAGTCTTTTACTGGGTGCAAAACACTTCTTTTCCTACAAAATGTCACTGTTTTTTGTTGAACTGCATAGTTTAGCCACTGTATCTTTTAAAATCGAAATTTTAATAATGTACTAAAGTTCTCTGTATCAGTGTTTGCAGACTTATTAATGCAATGCAATAAAAAGTACCATAAAACAGCTGTCCTCTCAGACTGCATGCAAAAACACACATATAGAGACCAAATGACGCTTATGAGCAGGTTATTTTTAATAAATCAGTATACATACAACACAACCATTGTAGACTAATTCAGAAACATATGAGTATTTTGAACCCATTCTTTTTACTGAATCGAAAAGATACAGCTTGACCAATGCAATTATCATCTAGTCACTTGTGCACAACATAAAAGCAATTTCTCATTCTTTTGAACAAATTGCAAATGCTTTTGTACAGTCATGAAATTGATTATGTCATGTTTATCAAAATATATTACAAACCCAATTCCAAAAAAGTTGGGACACTTTTCAAATTGTGAATAAAAATCTCATAAACTTATATTTTATTCACAATAGAATATAGATAACATATCAAAAGTTGAAAGTGAGACATTTTGAAATGTCATGCCAAATATTGGCTCATTTTGGATTTCATGAGAGCTACACATTCCAAAAAAGTTGGGACAGGTAGCAATAAGAGGCTGGAAAAATTAAATGTACATATAAGGAACAGCTGGAGGACCAATTTGCAACTTATTAGGTCAATTGGCAACATGATTGGGTATAAAAAGAGCCTCTCAGAGTGGCAGTCTCTCTCAGAAGTCAAGATGGGCAGAGGATCACCAATTCCTCCAATGCTGTGGCGAAAAACAGTGGAGCAACATCAGAAAGGAGTTTCTCAGAGAAAAATTGCAAAGAGTTTGAAGTTATCATCATCTACAGTGCATAATATCCAAAGATTCAGAGAATCTGGAACAATCTCTGTGCGTAAGGGTCAAGGCCGGAAAACCATATTGGATGCCCGTGATCTTCGGGCCCTTAGACGGCACTGCATCACATACAGGAATGCTACTGTAATGGAAATCACAACATGGGCTCAGGAATACTTCCAGAAAACATTGTCGGTGAACACAATCCACCATGTCATTCGCCGTTGCCGGCTAAAACTCTATAGGTCAAAAAAGAAGCCATATCTAAACATGATTCAGAAGCGCAGACGTTTTCTCTGGGCTAAGGCTCATTTAAAATGGACTGTGGCAAAGTGGAAAAACTGTTCTGTGGTCAGACGAATCAAAATTTGAAGTTCTTTTTGGAAAACTGGGACGCCATGTCATCCGGACTAAAGAGGACAAGGACAACCCAAGTTGTTATCAGCGCTCAGTTCAGAAGCCTGCATCTCTGATGGTATGGGGTTGCATGAGTGCGTGTGGCATGGGCAGCTTACACATCTGGAAAGGCACCATCAATGCTGAAAGGTATATCCAAGTTCTAGAACAACATATGCTCCCATCCAGACGTTGTCTCTTTCAGGCAAGACCTTGCATTTTCCAACATGACAATGCCAGACCACATAGTGCATCAATTACAACATCATGGCTGCGTAGAAGGAGGATCCGGGTACTGAAATGGCCAGCCTGCAGTCCAGATCTTTCACCCATAGAAAACATTTGGCTCATCATAAAGAGGAAGATGCGACAAAGAAGACCTGAGACAGTTGAGCAACTAGAATTAGACAAGAATGGGACAACATTCCTATTCCTAAACTTGAGCAACTTGTCTCCTCAGTCCCCAGACGATTGAAGAGGGGATGCCATACAGTGGTAAACATGGCCTTGTCCCAGCTTTTTTAAGATGTGTTGATGCCATGAAATTTAAAATCAACTTATCTTTCCCTTAAAATTATACATTTTCTCAGTTTAAACATTTGATATGTCATCTATGTTGTATTCTGAATAAAATATTGAAATTTGAAACTTCCACATCGTTGCATTCTGTTTTTATTCACAATTTGTACAGTGTCCCACCTTTTTTGGAATTGGGTTTGTATATGGTTTCCTGTTGAATAGTCTTACCCCTCAAAACATCAAGGCATTAGTTCCTAAGTCATTAAATGCAAAAACTAGTTGAACTAGTTGTCATAAACTGTCTATCATATTTTCTAAACATTTCTATTAGACTTTTTGCAAATATGTCCGAATTGATTAATTGCGGAGGCGAATTCTAAATTTCACTAATGAAGGGGAATGTAAAGTATTAGATCAACCAATGATCAACCAGTTCTCTAAAATAGCTCAGAGGTGCGTCTCATGAAGCTTCCTATGGGAAGCAGATATAGACAGAGTGTTACAAATTCTGACAATGAAAGAACTATGGAAATAAACGGGGTCAACAGCTGAGAAGAAGAAGAGGAGTAAGGATGTGTGGTGGAAGGGTACAGAGGCAAAACAGTGGAAGAGGTCAAAATTGTAGACATGTTTCTGATGAAATAAGGGTCACAATTGTGCACCATGTTCTCAATCATAACCTTATGCCTGAACTGGGTCAAAAGGTACAGTTGAATGTTGGAAGAACAACTGTGTAAATATATATCTCCAAAAGCCAAGTTACCATTTTGAATCAGTCTGAAACACTGCCCTGTATATGTTTTGTACATATGTAAGCAAAATGGACCCTATATTGAAAAAAGAAAAATAGAATCAGAATCAAATCGAATTAGAGCTTGTGAATCCGATTTAAACCGATTGATTGATTGATTGATTGATTGATTGATTGATTGATTGATTGATTGATTGATCGATTGATTGATCGATTGATCGATCAATAAATGGTGCAGCCAGACACTACACCCCCTCTGCTGGGTATTTTCAAGGAAAAAACAGAGGAGATGTTACATATTCTGAGAATGAGACATGCAGCTTGAGTGTGCGGTTATGTTGTCTAATCAGGTCTATGTGGAACACTTCAAACATTCCCTCTCTCTCTCTTTGTAATCCACTCGCTTCCTCGATCATTTGCAACGTGACAGTACTAAAAAGAGGAAGGGGGTGAAGCGTCTCGAGCGCACATTTTGCCAGCTCCCCATTGCGTGTAACATCACATACACTGCCACCGAATAAAAAAGCGACTCAGCCCGGTGAACTTCACATGTGAGGCTGTAGTCTTCCAGTGCTCAGCAAAGTCAACAGGGTTACAGTATGCATAGAAATCCCATTCCCTCCCCACTGTAAGCTCCTGGGCACCAGGCCTGAATCCACGGACCTCTGCTTCCTGATCCGCCGTAATGGATTTTTTGAAGCATGCAGCAGCGAGAGGATGTGCAGCTGCCCACAGTCGTGATAAAAACAGGCAATATGTAGCCACAGTGATGATGAAAAAAGTCCATGCAAAGAAAATACACACACCAACAATCACATAAACGCACGCATGCACACCGGCGGGAGATTTTCGCGGAAAAAGTGAGTATGTGGGCGGAATGTGAAAGGAGTGAGGCAGGACAGAACCGAGAGAGAGAGAGAGAGAGAGAGAGAAAATAAAGCGAGGGAGAGGTACGGGAGCAAAGAAAGAATACAATCACAGGTAATCAAAGCATGCACTTCAAACAAGCCAAGACATTTGTTATTATTTGCAGGGTTCTTTTCATCTGTTTGTTTGATACTTGCAGGGTATTAAAAATGATTCGCCTCAATCACCAAAAGCAATTTTCCCAAAATACTCTTTCATTTCTGATGACTATGAAGCCGCTTCTCCAGGCACACCAGGGAGTTGCCAGGGGCGAATCTTAATGTTTAGGGTGAGACCCTCTCCAAACCCTTTGATTGGTAACAGCTATTCATGCTATTCATTCAGTAATCAGCAGCAATCAACACACAAAACAGCATTGATTGCACAGCTTGACCCCCGAAAATCTCACTTCTAATGACTATTAGTAAATGGGCGGTTTATAAATCATACGCGACACTCTTTATGCCATTTGTTTAAATAATTTTTTGTTTTTACCTCATAATGCAGAATGTCAAAACACTGGAGAGATACGCGTGGGCAGGTAATTCAAAGATCTGTGTTTGACAGTTACAGGATATTGTGAATCACGGAGAGGGAGTGAAAATGTGTTTGTGAAAAAGACTGAAACAGACAGACAGAGGGAGGAGGTGGTTCTGCTGGCATTTAATCAAGCAAGTGTTCTTGTGCTAATCTGCCAGCCCACCTGATCAATGACTGAGCCCTCTGTGTCTTGTACCAGATGACCCACAGGCTGAGACACATATTATCTTCAAGCCCCTCAGAATAATGTACCACCTTAAATACACAGACACGCACACATTAATACACGGCGCTACTATGCTTTTGGTTTCTGATTGGTCAGTTGTGGCATTCTGTGCTAATATGTTGTATAATTGACAACTCATTGCCCGCTGTATTAGGTACATCTTGCTATTACCAGGTTGGACTCTGTTTTGTCTTCAGAACTGCCTTAAAGGATTAGTTCACTTCTGAATGAAAATTTCCTGATAATTAACTCACCCCCATGTCATCCAAGATGTGCATGTCTTTCCTTCTTCAGTCGAAAAGAAATTATGTTTTTTGAGGAAAACATTCCAGGATTCTTCTCCATATAGTGGACTTCAGTGGGGTTCATCAGGTGGAAGGTCCAAATTGCAGTTTCAGTGCAGCTTCAAAGGGCTCTAAATGAGGAATAAGGGTCATATCCAGTGAAATGATTGGTCATTTTCTAAAAAAAAAAAAAACATTTATATACTTTTTAACCACAAATGCTCGTCTTGCACTAGCTCTGTGCATTACGTAATCACGTTACAAAGGTCATGTGTGATGTAGGCGGAAGTACCGATCCAGTGTCTACAAAGCGAACGTGCAAAGATTAAGCCAAACCCCCTTTACAAAAAAAAAAGGTAAAACAACGATATTGGACGATTTTGAAGTTGGAGGAGAAAATTACCCCTACCGCAGTACTTCTATCTACGTAACGCGTGACCTTTCAACATAATACGTGGCGCATTGCAGAGCAGTGCAGGACAAGCATTTGTGATTAAAAAGTATATACATTTTTATTTAAAAAAAAAAAAATGAAAGATCATTTCGCTATACAAGACCCTTATTCCTCGCCTGGGATCACATAGAGCCCTTTGAAGCTGCACTGAAATGGCAATTTTGACCTTCAACCCAGTGAACCCCACTGAAGTCCACTATATGGAGAAAAATTCTGGAATGTTTTCCTCAAAATCCTTAATTTATTTTTGACTGAAGAAAGAAAGACATGAACATCTTGGATGACAAGGGGGTGAGTATATTATCAGGAAATTTTCATTCTGAAGCAAACTAACCTTTTAAAGGTGCCCTAGATTCAAAAATTGAATTTACCTCGGCATAGTTAAATAACGAGTTCAGTACATGGAAAAGACCTACAGTGAGTCTCAAACTCCACTGTTTCCTCCTTCTTATGTAAATCTCATTTGTTTAAAAGACCTCAGAAGAACAGGCGAATCTCAACATAACACTGACTGTTACGTAACAGTCGGGGTGTACGCCCCCAATATTTGCATATGCCAGCCCATTTTCCCAACATTATGAAAGGCATTAGACAAGGGCAGCCAGTATAAATGTCTGGATGTGCAGAGCTGAATCATCAGACTAGGTATGCAAGCAAGAACAATAGCGAAAAATGGCAGATGGAGCGATAATAACTGACATGATCCATGATAACATGATATTTTTAGTGATATTTGTAAATTGTCTTTCTAAATGTTTCGTTAGCATGTTGCTAATGTACTGTTAAATGTGGTTAAAGTTACCATCGTTTATTACTGTATTCACGGAGACAAGAGAGCCGTCGCTATTTTCATTTTTAAACACTTGCAGTCTGTATAAATCATAAACACAACTTCATTCTTTATAAATCTCTCCAACAGTGTAGCATTAGCCGTTAGCCACGGAGCATAGCCTCAAACTCATTCAGAATCAAATGTAAACATCAAAATAAACACTGTACGCGATTAGACATGCTGCATGACGAACACTTTGTAAAGATCCATTTTGAGGTTTATATTAGCTGTGTGAACTTTTTTTTATGTTGTTTAAGGCAAGCGTGAGCTCTTGGGGCGTGAAGCACGAGAATTAAAGGGCCACACACCCTGAATCGGCTCATTTCTAATTATGCCCCAAAATAGGCAGTTAAAAAAATGAATTAAAAAAAATCTATGGGGTATTTTGAGCTGAAACTTCACAGACACATTCAGGGGACACCTTAGACTTATATTACATCTTTAAAAAAAAAAGTTCTAGGACACCTTTAATTCTTCATGGCATAGATTCAACAAGGTGGTGGAAACATTCCTCAGAGATTTTGGTCCATATTGACATAATAGCATCAAGCAGTTGCTGCAGATTTGTCGGCTGCATATCCATGCCTAATGACCGTCTGACTGTACATTATCCTTTACATTGGTATATGTGGTTTATGGGGACTCTCCATAGGCATAATGGTTTTTATACTGTATTAACTGTACATTCTATCCCCCTACACTAACCCTACCCCGAAACCTACTCATCACAGAAAACTTGTTGCATTTTTTAATTAAAAAAAAACAAAAAACAAAAAAACACAGTTTAGTATGTTTTTAAGCCATTTGGTTTGTGTCCGCATAAACCATGTTTACATTGTAATACCCATGTCATTACACACATGTGTGTCCTCATAAACCACATATGCCAGAACACACACACACACACACACACACACACACACACACACACACACACACACGCACATTAATACACGGCTCTCTGGAATACTTTTGGATTCTGATATTTCTGATTGGTCAGTTGTGGCATTCTGTGCAAAATGTTGTGTAACTGACACAATATAAAAACCCACTGGCCGCTTTATTAGGTACACCTTGCTAGTAGCAGGTTGGACCCCGTTTTGTCTTCAGAGCTGCCTTAATTCTTCATGGCATAGATTCAACAAGGTGCTGGAAACATTCCTCAGAGATTTTTGCCCATATTGCCATAATAGCATCACACAGTTGCTGCAGATTTGTTGGCTGCACATCCATGCCTAATGACCGGCTGACTGTACATTATTCTTTACATATTTAATCAAAAACAGATGTACAGGGTGTCTTGCCCCTGTTTACATACAATATGCCAAAAGATAGCTGCGATTTTCTGCTCTCTCTCCCTCACTCATTTGTACATCACTGCGCAGAACTCTGTAACCCCAGATGCATTTCTGTAATAAAACAGTGCGAGAAATTATCCTCTGTATTTTCACTCAGCCCATTGGGCATCATTATCCTACCCAGCATTCCTCTTGTCACCTGTGACACTAAGTGGAAGAAAAATTACACCCTTGAACCTCTCCGGTTTCTCTCCCTTTCTCTGTCTCTACAGCAAAATTCTAAAGAGGTTGGGGGCAAAATAATAGACAAGAAAAAAAAAAAACAATTAATTTTAAATTGCAACATTCAAGCACTCAGAGTACTTCATCCTTTCCCCCAAAATTACCGAATCACAAATGCAAGCTGAGCCACCGCTGCACACATTGGGCTGATCCCAGGGCATCTGCGAGCTCTACTCAGAGTGCCTCTCTTTTTTGGCCTCAGCATGTGCTTTAAGTAAACCCCTTCATTATTTGTACCAGAGTATACTACACAATGCATGCTCCGACACGATAACCTCTTAACACAGGCAATTACGAACTAATCGCTTGCCGAATGCAATTGCTCAGCCATGGATATCTGGGTTTTTCTCGTAGTGAATTACATCCCTTTGCCTCTAATAGAGATGAGGTTTAATCTGGAATGTATCAAATGAGCCAGTAACTTTGTTTATTGCAATAACGGCCTTGATAATGCAGATTTGTGTGCATATTTGATCTGTTTACATGTTTAAACAGTGATACAGTGCCAGTTTGGATGTCAAAGTGGCCATGGTCGATTTGGACTGGTGCACTGCTACATCCAAACCCACCAACAAAGGCAGCTCTAATGGGCTAATGCCCATGCCTGTACCGACACGGCTCGGCCCTGAGGAATGCAAGACACTTGAACTGTATAGGACGGCACCACAATAAGCTTCACTATGTCTGCTTCAGAGGCAGAGCTGGGCAAAGTTTCCCTGCATTGGCCTGCTATTAATAGACCACCAACCCTCTAGAGGAACCACACTGGGGAACACAGAGAGAGATAGAAATATGGAAAAAAACATGGAAAGATTTTGATGGAGAAACTGAAAGCAAGATGTTCAGTAGTGTTGAGCAAGATTCTACCCCCCTTGGAGCCCACATGGTAGCCACTTCTGATTTCTGCTCAAAAATGTGCCGTGTTATCCTGATATACTAGCGAAACAAATACGTTTTTCATTTTAGGATATGGACTCCATATTGATCTTGTTTTCCTGAAGCAATTATTAAATAATACTAATAAACTTTTAGGTTATTTTATATATACTTTATATACCATTCTATAGTTTGTGGTCAGTAAGATTTTTTATGTTTTTGAAAGAAATCCCTTATGCTCACCAAGGCTGCATTTATTTGATCAAAAATATGCCAGTGATGGCAAAGCTGGTCATTACTCCAGTCTTCAGTGTCACATGATCCTTCAGAAATCATTCAAATATAATGATTTGGTCCTCAGGAATCTTTACTTATTGACATCAATGTTGAAAACAGTTGTACTGCCTAATAAATATAACAAACAGTAACTTATGTAGAGTATATAACAAGCTAGCAAGCTAGCAGTATACTGAGTGATGGGTCAGTAGCAGTATGCTAATGGGTTTGCTTGCAGGCTACATTGAAAAGAGCAAGAAACAAAATGTTTAATTTGACAATTTATAGTTTCATGATATTAAATATGATATGTGACCTAATTTAAGCCATTAATTAGCATATTCACATAGTTAAGACAACATACCATTTGTAGGATTTTACCCATTAGGTTCTTACCCATTAATTTCTTTTAGCCAACAGAATCACTTTGCAGTTCAATGGGGACTGGTTTGTGCAGCACTGGCTTCCACCCAGGCCCAAATGCTCTTCTCTGAGGACCCAGCAGGACCAGTTTAGATCCTGCCAGAGTCCAAGGTCATCTTCTCTCTTCAACAAGCACAACCATTTACCTCTGTGTGTGCTCCCAGCATCCCCCTGAAGAATAGCATTTATAAAGTGGCTGAGCATCCCTGCGACAGAAACATCATCATAGCACAGCAATCCGCCACCAGATTTATTTTAACATTTTATTACAACACATTTAATAATTGAGGACCACATGGCTGGTTTTCATTCACATAATGCTCAATGGATTGAGGCTCCTCACGCAACGTGCCTTTAATGTGATCATTTCCCCCCCACGATGCTAAATAATGTCACTGTCGCAACGTTATCTACTGCCATAAACTCGGCACTTCAGAACAGCATACAACACAGTTGTATTTTCCACTCCCTCTCTGTCGGGAACTGCTGTAGTGGAATAATTACTACCCTTCTTCTAGTGCGCACTACAAACAGGACATGAGAAAAATGCCACGCTCACATTGCTAAAACACGCGGCCACAGCATCAAAGATTAATTTTGTATTAATTGAAAATAGCCTGTTGTTTGACAAGCTGTAATGCGGCCCCGAATTAATCCTCAGAGGAGATCAAAACTTGCTTCCAATTAAGTTGCTGATAAGGTCACCTGCGCTGTGAGCAGCGTGGGGTAAGACACAGGTTTAACTGCTAAGTCTGCACAACCTGACCTCTGCAGCCACCCCCTCCATCAGCCAGGGCGTGTTCTTGCTGCGCTTTAATTAAAGCGAGACCGCTCCATTCTGCCGTAATTATCTGATTTCACACACAGATACGTCTACCTTATTACAGAAGTGAGCGGCTTGTTGAAGGTACATTTGTGAACGCTGAGTTTGGAAATTGATTTAATAGTCTTTGATCGTATTTAATAGCTAATTTAAATGTGGATTAGTGTTTGAGCACCTCAGAGGAGCTATTTTATGGCCGGGGCTTTTAGAGGAATTTGCGAACCGCCATCATGTGTTCAATCGAAATCTTCTAGGAGGACAAAGAAGCATCTTGTAGGATTAATGGAAAGTCAGTTAGAAAGTGTTTTAAAGAGAAATTTGTCTAGACTATGAGCCACAGAAATACTTGTTTTTCTTTCTTGTATTGGATGCGGTTCAAAAGGCAACACACTGAAAATGTATTGCCAGCTTACAAACCTCTAATGTATTTCTAACATAGTCTCTGTAAAAAATGTGCTTTGGAGTCCAATTCAACATTGACAAAATATCAAGAAAGAGATGTATTTTTCCCCAGACTCCATGGCTGTCTTCATTTCAAGACTTTAAAAACAAACCTGAGATCTGAAATACAAGATCACCCATTTTCCAATAGCTCCTCTCCCCATCACACCTGCTGAGCAACAGCTATGTGAGTTCCCTCTCAATTAACACTGTGTTTGCTGCTCACACCACACGGCCTCCAGGGAGAGGACCGCCGTTCCATAAAACCATACTAGCTGGTGAGGCATCCGCTCACAGAGCTCCCCGCTAGGCCTGCTAAACCACAACAACACAATTTTCTTTGCTATACCACCAGGCCTTAAGAGACCTAGCTGTGAATCCGTGATCCTGTGACAGGTGCGATGCTGAATAATACCGCCATGGTATACTGTCAGCTTTCTGCCCTCTACTGCAGGTTTGTGCGCCATTCAGTGAATAGAGAATGCCTTTTAATCCTGAATTTGAATTGAAAAATACTGAAAATGAATTGCAACTAATTTGAAATTAAAATAAAATTAAACTGAAGATTCATATAACTTTAATTATAACTTGACAGCTTGATAAAGCCTTGTTTGAAGATTTTGGAAAAAAAAAGTTAAGGAAGACAGAACAACTAGCGACAGACAGACAGACAGACAGACAGACAGACATACAGACATACAGACAGATAGATAGATAGATAGATAGATAGATAGATAGATAGATAGATAGATAGATAGATAGATAGATAGATAGATAGATAGAAAGAGACAGACAGATAGATAGATAGATAGATAGATAGATAGATAGATAGATAGATAGAATGACAGACAGACAGACACAGACAGACAGATAGATAGATATAGATGGATAGATAGAATGACAGACAGATAGATAGACAGACAGAATGACAGACAGACAGACAGATAGATAGATAGATAGATAGATAGATAGATAGATAGATAGATATAGATCGATAGATAGATAGAATGACAGACAGATAGATAGACAGTCAGACAGACAGACAGACAGACAGACAGATAGATAGATAGATAGATAGATAGATAGAATGACAGACAGACAGATAGATAGATATAGATCGATAGATAGATAGAATGACAGACAGATAGATAAACAGACAGAATGACAGACAGACAGATAGAATGACAGACAGACAGACAGATAGATAGATAGATATAGATCGATAGATAGATAGAATGACAGACAGATAGATAGACAGACAGACAGACAGAATGACAGACAGACAGACAGATAGATAGATAGATAGAATGACAGACAGACAGACAGACAGACAGATAGATAGATATAGATCGATAGATAGATAGAATGACAGACAGATAGATAGACAGTCAGACAGACAGATAGATATAGATCGATAGATAGATAGAATGACAGACAGATAGATAAACAGACAGAATGACAGACAGACAGACAGACAGACAGATAGATAGATAGATAGATAGATAGATAGATAGATAGATAGATAGATAGATAGAATGACAGACAGACAGACAGATAGATAGATATAGATCGATAGATAGATAGAATGACAGACAGATAGATAGACAGACAGACAGACAGACAGACAGATAGAAAGAGACAGACAGACAGATAGATAGATAGATAGATAGATAGATAGATAGATAGAAAGACAGACAGACAGACAGAGACAGACAGACAGACAGACAGACAGATAGATAGATAGATAGATATATAGATAGACAGACAGATAGATAGAATGACAGACAGACAGAGAGATAGATAGATAGATAGATAGATAGATAGAATGACAGACAGATAGATAGAATGACAGACAGACAGATAGATAGATAGATAGATAGATAGATAGATAGATAGATAGATAGATAGATAGATAGAATGACAGACAGACAGACAGATAGATAGATAGATAGATAGATAGATAGATAGATAGATAGATAGATAGATAGATAGATAGATAGATAGATAGATAGATAGATAGAATGACAGACAGATAGATAGATAGATAGATAGAATGACAGGCAGATAGACAGATAGACAGACAGACAGATAGATAGAATGACAGACAGACAGAGATAGACATGACAGACAGATAGATAGATATAGATCGATAGATAGATAGAATGACAGACAGACAGATAGATAGATATAGATCAGATAGATAGATAGACAGATAGATAGATAGATAGATAGAAAGACAGACAGATAGATAGATAGATAGATAGATAGATAGATAGATAGATAGATAGATAGATAGATAGATAGAATGACAGACAGACAGATAGATAGAATGACAGACAGAGAGATAGATAGATAGATAGATAGATAGATAGATAGACAGATGATAGATAGAATGACAGACAGACAGATAGATAGATAGATAGATAGATAGATAGATAGATAGACAGACAGACAGATGATAGATAGATAGATAGATAGATAGAATGATAGATAGATAGAATGACAGATAGACAGACAGATAGATAGAATTACAGACAGATAGATAGATAGATAGATAGATAGATAGAAGATGATAGATAGATAGATAGAATGACAGACAGATAGATAGATAGAATGACAGACAGACAGACAGACAGATAGATAGATAGATAGATAGATAGATAGATAGATAGATAGATAGATAGATAGATAGAATGACAGACAGACAGACAGACAGACAGACAGACAGATAGATAGATAGATAGATAGATAGATAGATAGATAGATAGATAGATAGATAGATAGGTAGAATGACAGACAGATAGATAGATAGATAGATAGATAGATAGATAGATAGATAGATAGATAGATAGATAGATAGATAGATAGATAGATAGATAGATAGATAGATAGATAGAATGACAGACAGGCAGACAGATGATAGACTCATTCCTTTCCTGTTAAAAAAAAAAACATTTTAAGCTTTCAGAAGTGTTTAGGAATGTGGCTGGTTTCTAGCTGGTCAAAGCCATCTCCAAAAACCAAACACTCCAGAAACACCTTGAATGACCAGATGCTAGTCGGTTTGTTGTTGGCCCAAATTACCATGTTCAAAAACAAAGCTGCCAGCATGAGCTGTATTGTCCAGCAGGGTTATCTACGGCTGTTTTGTATCCAGCACCTGATTTCCCTGGGCATCTCTTTTTACTCATTGGTCTGGGAATGGGGGCAGAAATGCCTGAAAAGCAATATGATGATTAATGCTAACCAGCTCTCCTCTGCTACGAAGCCTCTTGGTTTTAATTGACCTTGGAAGAGTCTTCCTGTTGGATCTGCATTATGAACCCTGCAGTGGAACACCAGGATGTTTCAAATGCAGAGAGTAGCAGTATTCTGTAGGTTGGAGAATAAATTATTTAAGCACCAGGTAGGGTCTAGAGAACAAGCAGAGCCTCTGAAAAGCAGCTAGCCAGAAATTAGAAGTCGAAGAAGCCATTTTAGCAGCTGGAGCCCATTATGGCATTATATGCATTTCCTCTTTGTCATCCGTTCACCCGGTATAGCCATTAAATGACCCCGGGAGGCCCGACGCGGTCCCCTTTGGTTCTTCTCTAAGTTTTGTGCTGCAGCACAGCTCCATGCAGGGTTTCATCAGCAGAGCTTATTAAGAGACAAAACGAACATGACCACTGCTACTGTGTCTCTCATCACAGCGTCTGTAGTCACCAGATCCTCATTGGAACGTGGTGAGCGAGATATGGGCATTAATGATCGCCTTTTTGGCTTGACAAAAGGCAGACAGATTGGCGAATTAAGCTCTGTTTTGATGGACTTAGAAACAGCACACTGTCATTCTTAATGACCTGAGGACCTATAGAAATGAGAGCAGAGAAACTGTTAGCCTGCACCTGGTAGCTACAGTATTGTTGCAGCTAATGTTGTTACATGATATTCCTTTTTCCAATATGTGAGATAAATAAAGGGAGCGAATGAGAAATGGAGGAACTGATACTGGCGTATTGACCAGCACGGCTGCAAAAAGAGAATTAAACACTCTGCAATAAGCGTAGGCTCTGCCTGTGTAATGCGTCAAGTCTGCCTCTCCTTAAAGTAACTCGGTAATGAGAATCCGCATTACCCGAGACGGCCAATTGTACTCTGTCGGTCCAGAATGCCGTATGGTCCGGCAGTTTGTTGGGCAAGTGGATGAGAGGCTTAAATCTGATTCCATCTATTGCTCTCCATTGCACCATTCTGACTGGCACTGCTTCTGAATTCAAATGTCTGGCCCAGCATTAGTGCAACACAGCATGCCAAAACCGGCTTTTTCTCCCCATTAAGATTTGGCCCCCGAGAGAGATCGTGCAGGAGAGAAAGTGACAAAGCACACACAACCGGCGACACTCAAGGCACGATTTGAAGTAAAGAACAGGCCTATTCAAATTTCTTCCTCCTCTGTTTATGTGCCGAGAAGTGGGCGTGAATCCAAAGTGGCAAGGGTGAACGTGCTAATTGTGGCTCATACAACACAAGAATGGTGTTTGTGTGTTGCCTAACCGAAAGAGTGGGCTGGTTTTTGCAAAGCCTGTGGACTCTGTTGCCAGTTTTAAGGTGAGAAGTATCTCTTAAAAATACCTTGAGAGACACCTTATAAGGGATGGTTGACTAGTTTTGTCAGTAAGTGAGGTTTTTTATGACTTTCTTCTTTGGAAGACAAAAGATATTTTGCCTTTCATTACAGTCAAAAAAAAAAGAAAAAAAAAAAAAGATTCAAAATATCTTATCTTGTGCTCCAGAAAGAAAGAAAGTCATACAGTTTTCTGTCAACTTAAATGGACTAAAAAGAAAGGGTTAGTTCACCCAAAAATGAAAATTCTGTCATTAATTCCTCACCCTCATGTCATTTCACTTTCGTTCATCCTCGGAACACAAATTAAGATATTTTTGATAAAATCCAATGGCTCAGTGAGGCTTCCATTGACAGCAAGATAATTAACACTTTCAAATGCCCAGAAAGCTTCTAGAAACATATTTAAAACAGTTCATGTGAGTACAGTGGTTCAACCTTAATGTTATGAAGCAACGAGAATACTTTTTGTATTTTGTATTACTTTTTGTAAAAAAAAAAAAAGACTTTATTCAACAATATCTAGTGATGGGTGATTTCAAAACACTGCTTCATGAAGCTTCGAAGCTTTACAAATCTTTTGTTTTGAATCAGTGGATCGGAGCATGTATCAAACTGCCAAAGTCACGTGATTTCAGTAAACGAGGCTTTGTAACATCATAAGTGTTTTGAAACGTTTCTAAATTTCAATGGTTTGCGTGACTTTGGCAGTTTGATACACACGCTGAACCACTGATTCGAAACAAAAGATTCATAAAGCTGCGAAGCTTCATGAAGCATTATTTTGAAATCACCCATCACTAGATCACTAGATGTTGGATAAAGTCATTATTTTGTTTTTTTGGCACACAAAAAGTATTCTCGTCGCTCTATAACATTAAGGTTGAACCACTGTAGTCACATGAACCATTTTAAATACGTCTTTAGTAGCTTTCTGGGCATTTGAAAGTGTTAATTATCTTTCTGTTAATAGAGGCCTCACTGAGCCATCAGATTTGATAAAAAATATCTTAATTTGTGTTCCGAAGATGAACGAAGGTCTTACGGGTTTGGAAATGACATGAGGGTGAGTAATTAATGAAAGAATTTTCATTTTTGGGTGAACTAACCCTTTAATGAATCTGACCTGATAAAATAGTGACTACATGTAAAGGATATTTGTGTCAAAAGACAAAAACTATGACTAAAAACAGTGGGAAAATGAACTGTTTGAACACATATCTTTGAATGTCTGAGTAAACACCTCTTAAGAAATGCATCTGATTAGGGTCAAGTGAATTGAAAATAAAAAAAGATTTGAAAATATGTATTTTTTTTGTGCATCTCTATTGCTGGCCAAAGTGAGTGCAGACAGTCCCTTATACAAAACCCTCAATAAAGAACACAGTGCTGCAGCCAGCATGTCAGTGTTGGGATATGTGCAAATAGAAAGAGAGAGAGGGAGCATGAGAGATCTCTTTCATCTCCTCCTGACATCTTCAAAGACAATGAGAATCACTTTACTTTGGAGTGAATTAACATGCAACACACACACACAAACCTTGTTCAAACACGAACACCAAGGCAACTGACACCAGCCTGTCTCTATATCCACTCCATCAGCAGTCTATTCTCCACGTGCCCTTTGTTTGGCTGAATGTCAGCTTCGAGACTATTAATAACAGTGGCAGTGCTGGGATGGTTTGAACTGATCTCCTCTCCATCAACACCCTGACTGCTCTGCACACACATCAAAGGGGTGACGGGGTTGTCGTGCCCATGAAAGCGGGCGGAGGATTCGTGAATGTAAGCTGGCAGGCGGAACAAATTCGACTAATGGTCTTTTTTATCTTTATTGTGGGTTTAGCTTCTGTCTGAAAACAAAAGCCACATCGAGCATTTGGCCCTTGTGTTGACATGAAAATCTTACCCTAGTGTATCTCGTCCAGTGTGAGGGAAAGCTACAGTTTTAGCTTACCCCTTAAAGGTACAGACATCATACATCATAAGCGCGTTTCATGTTGTGCAGTGTTTATGTAGACAGGCCTCAGTCACAGAGCACCACAACCAAAACAGCAGACACCTTTTATAGTTCCTATACTGAATCAAAACAACGAGCTTATGCTGCGTTCATGCAAAAACTACCATAATTAAGAGATGGCAAACCGTGACACTCTAACCGAAGCTGTTCACGTCCTCAGACTCGGAATTGTGTTTCAATGTCAACAGCATCAACACTGAAATGAATCTGCAGCAGTCAGGTAAAAGCTCTCTAAGTTGTTTACGTTCATTATTATTTGTAATGTTATGCACTTTGAGATATGAGGTAGTTTAACGCCGTCTCTTGTGACGCTTTGCCGAGAGCAGCTGTGTGTGTGTGCTCATGTGTTTCTGAGGCAGCGTGGATTTGGAGTGCGCTCTGAAGGGAGGGTGGGATGTTGTGATTTGAAAGATAGCTCGCTATTGCTAGCCTCTTTGAAAATGTCCTATTGGACCTTTAACGTGTTGACATTAAAGCTGCAGTCCATAACTTTTTTTGGTTAAAAATGATCCACAATCAATTTTTCAGCAAGTACATAACCAGCCAGTGTTCAAAAATCTCCTTACCTTAGCTCAATTCACAACGGTAAGCATGTAATAATGTTTTCTAATTTGGGTGGTACTGGTGGGTTTCTGCAGGAAATTCGAGCATGCAGCCGTTTGTCTTTGCATCATTACGTCACGTCTGTTTACATAAAGAAGGAGTCCCAGCTAGTAGGCTATATGGCATGAGGAGGATCATTTATAGCCTTTTCTCACAGTAGCTGCAATAATTAAACTTATCATTTTGATAGCGGATTGTAATCCAGAAAGGTCCAAATGACAATCATCAGTGACAACTGGACATTCACCTGTTGTCAAAAGCAAAAGACTTCGGACTGCAGAGTGGTTACAGAAATCTACAGGTAACGCTAATACACACTATATACACAGTCACTGTTGTTTTTAACATTACCAATTTGAGAACTAAGTATAACAATAATAATAATTTGCATGGTTTGATGTGATCCGAGCTAAGCGATCGTTAGATTTAAATCACCATTGGCAGTGCGATTTATTGTAATGCTTTTTTTCCCTCAGTTGGTCAGAACAAAAGTGGCAGACATGTTACTTACGCTGCATTCACACGGGGCGCCGACGTTAACACTTCTCATTTACTCTGAATGGGTGACGTCATGCGTTGCCGAACTGAATTGTGGGTTCCGTCGCGTTGCTTCACTCACGTTACAAGCGGCAGAAGTTGAAGATTTCCCAACTTTTCAAGCGCCAACGCAGGCGTCATCCAATCAGATCGCCCTATGCAAATACCCTAGAGCAGTCGCTAGCCAATTGCGTTTGTGCAACACTGGAAAGTAATGTGATTGGCTGTTATCACTATAACGGTCGCGTCAACACAAGCTTCAGACACGCCCTCCGTCAAGCGTTGACGCTGACGCCCCGTGTGAATGCAGCGTTACTTGTTCAGATGACATTTTCTGGTGAAAATTCTTATTTTGGTCACACTTCCAAGATGTAGAATCTGTGATTCGGAAGTACAGTATCAACACCAGTGCGGTGACTGACAGTAAACATTAGATTCATCCATGCTGTGGGTCGTGCCGATGCATAACCCACTTAAAGATGATAATTCCGCAAATAATTGCAATTGCAGGTTTCAAACAGAGATGGCGACAAAGAGGCAAAACTTACAGACTGCAGCTTACATTAAAATTACATTAAAGGATTAGTTTACTTTCAAATGAAAATTTCCTGATAATTTACTCACCCCCATGTCATCCAAGATGTTCATGTCTTTCTTTCTTCAGTCGAAAAGAAATTAAGGTTTTTGATGAAAACATTCCAGGATTTTTCTGCATATAGTGGACTTCAATGGAGCCCAAACGGTTGAAGGTCAAAATTACAGTTTCAGTGCAGCTTCAAAGCGTTCTACACGATCCCAGACGAGAAATAAGGGTCTTATCTAGAGAAACCATCACTCATGCCATTTAAAAATGTAGAAATTTAAACTGTTGTGGGGAAAGTAGTTTGTTAATGGAAAAGCTACTGTATTCTGAACTGCTGTCATGCTACTGAAAAATATAATCAAGTTTGTAGCATTGCCTTGAGAGTTAAATCACATCTGCCTTGGGAATTACCAGATACTGGGTCTGTAATGGCTTTAACATGAACTAGACAGTCCAGTTTGACTGTGAACGTCCAATAGAGCCTACTGCTTAATAGATTCGACCCACACTGTGATAATTGCCTAGGATGGAGTCAGAGTGCTTTGCAGGACTGTCTTCTCGGTCCTGCATGGTTTCACATTTCTTCTTTTTTTTTTTCTATTTCTATCGAAGTCGAGTTATTTATATGTCATTGTTTCAGTTTCAGAGAGAGGCTTACAGTTGTGTGGCATTAGCCAGAGCTCAAGGGCCTGTACACTTGGCAGCTGAGTGTGCTCATCAGAAAACTTGTTTTTCTTTGAGCGCTGTTTCAGAGTATGCTGCTGTGATAGACGGTACATGCTGTCGGGCAGACTGTGTGTGTGTGGGAGGGTGGATTTCAGTGGGGGGTGAATGTGTGTGTTTATCACACACAATTTGAAATGCATCAAGTCAACACAACAGCGCTGTTTAAAATGAACCCTCTTTCGTTTCTTATTCTATCAAAGTTATTACGAAAACGATGCAATTACGATGCATTCGAAAAAATGAACTGTGCATGATTTCAGCTTTTAGAATGTGATTATTGACATCAATTTTAGAAATGAAAGAGCTCCACCATGAAATACTGCCTTGCCCCTTACATACTGCACAAGTGTGTGTGTATTCATTCGAGTGTGTGGTCTACGTAATTACAGAGTAATCATCTGTAGCCATTATCTAATAAAGCGAAGAGGCTGTTTTGACTGTATCTCTCTAAATTGAGCTTTCTGAGCAGTGAACAACACTTGTGTTTAAAGGAATATTCCGGGTTCAGTACAAGTTAAGCTAAATCGACAGCATTTATGGCAAAATTATTTTGACCCCATCCCAAAAGGTTATGGTTATGGTGAGTCACTTAAAATGAAAGTGAATAGGGCCAGAATCTGAAGGATTTAAAAGCAAAAATATATAATTTAATAAAAGCACTTACATTAATAGTTCTATTAAAAGCTGTTTCAATCATAATATTTTAGAGATGTTTCAGGGTTTATAATGATCTGTTGTTATGGGAAAAAAAGTTATAAAATTAACTTATAGTTAAGACAGAATATTCCTTAAAGGGATAATTCACCCCAAAATTAAATCATTTAAAATCATTGTGACCATTCACTGACCTCATGTCGTTCCAAACTACTGTCTTTCTTTTTTCTGCAAAGAACAAAAGAAAATATTATGAAGAATGACAGCTATCTTGAGGACTCTGTTGTCAGCAATGTCACTGAACCTCTCAAGATCCAGAAAGGTACTAAACACAGTGGTTCAGAGCGCCAAAGTCACGTGATTTCAGTAAACGAAGCTTCGTTTATGCAATCCAAACCACTGATTCGAAATGAACGATTCGTAAAGCTTCGAAGCAGTGTTTTGAAATTGGCCGTCACTAGATATTGTTGAAAAGTCGTTATTTTGTTTTTTCTGCGCACAAAAAGCATTCTTGTCGCTTTATAATATCAAAGTAGGAACACTGTACTCACATGAACTGTTTTAAATATGTCTTTAGTACCTTTCAGGATCTTGAGAGGTCCAGTGACATTGCTGGCAATAGAGGCCTCACTGAGCCATCGGATTTCATCAAAAATATGTAATTTGTGTTCCGAAGTGTCTTATGGGTGTAGAACGACATGAGGGTGAGTAATTAATTACATAATTTTAATTTTTGGGTGAACTAACCCTTTAACCCTTAAATGCATACCTCGGGTCTTTAGTGACCCGGGACGTCATTCATTACCCTCCTCCTCCTTCATTTTTTAAAGTTAGACTTCAACCTTCTTGGTATTCCTCAATCAATTCATTATAAAGAATTAAAAAAAAAAAAAAAATCATAAAATTATAAAAGAATGCCTATTTTTGTATTCATTTATTTTTTTAATTCTTTTTTCTGCACAACAATAATTGAATCTTAGATGACAGAATAAGTGCAATTCACCATTATTCCACAAGGTGGCAATGTCTGATACACAATGCTGAAGTGACGACTCATTTAGACAGAAAACGAAATAATAAGAGAAACATGAAATGGCTCAGCGATTTACTGCAGAGCAAGTACTGAACGCAATCAAATATGACTGTAACTGTCACTGGATGGCTCTGGTGAAGCTGTTAGCGATCGAAATATTGATTTTGAAGATGTTGAAAATTATTTCGTTCTGAGAATACGTTTGAGATCGCGAATGGGCTCAAACATAAAACTAGCCCATTATTTGCTGAATTTACTGGGAAATGAGCTCTGACGAGGACAGTGATGATGGCATAAAACATCTGCTCAAACGGAGCCCTTTCAAGCTCCAAAAGGTAACAAAATATGATTTATTTTATTCTTCTGTAATTGTTACTCTAATATCAGAGGAGTTTTATATTATCGCGACAGGTAGAGATCCTTCCGTGTTAGATATAGATCCGGGTCGATAAAGACCCGAATATGTAAGAATGATTGGCGAAACAGTCAGGAATTTAAGGGTTAATGGAGATGTGTCTTCAGTATGCGCGGTGAGTCACAAGAAAAGCGATGGGAAAAAAATCAGCGAACAAGAACAAGCCCATAATAAACCGAAATAAATCCAAATGCTTTATGCTGAAAATAAGAGCAAAATATCGCGAATTGTGACTGCTCACTTTAGTGACTCCATAAACCCGATTGCTTTATGAGCCAAGCTTAAACAACAAGCCCAAAAACGCTTATGAGTGTTTTGTCATTGTAATATTACTTATCACATACCAAACATGCGAGACGCCAGAACGTCGCTAAGTTGGTTTCCAAGCTGTCAATCATCGGAGTTCATCGTGTTTCGTACACACAGGTAACGATAATTATTTTAGAGGATTCACTCCCGCATTTAAATACGGTTGTCACTCCTGAAACGCACAGTGTGTATACGTGGCCAATGAAACCCAAAACTTTCAAGGTACAAAAAATAAGATGTCCATGGGCCTACGACTCAACTGATATAGGCTACTGTATGTTTTCTGAAGCAACACAATCACTTTGCGTGATAAACAGATTGAAACTGAAACGTTTATTCACTCTAAAATCAAATCAAAACATTGATCGACGTCACTCAAGCATACATAAACAGACTGTTCATTTTGGGGGAATACTTTATTTATTTTTGTCTTACATCCTACATGTAGGGCACATTTGGTCATCTAAAGCTAAAGTAGCTGAGGCATAGACACAGATACAAAGTACTCAGATACAATTTCAGATAGCCAATATCTCAGAGCGTCTAAAAGCTCTTTTTTTTTTTTTTTTTGCCCTTGGGATTGGCACAGAGTGTATTTTTCCATGCAGAAAGGTCTCTGAGATATATTTCAGGGATGTGTATTTGTTATGGATGGGTGTGTAGCAGTTTGTCATGCTGGCTATGGTGGCATCAGTGTTATCTCTGCCTTTCAAAAGCCTGTGTGTGTGCTGTACCTGCCTGAACCGTGGGCACTGGGGCACACACAGCCCATCTGTACTTTTGGTTACTGCAGCAAGGTTATTTCAAAACACACACATGGGTTTGTGTGCACATAAACACATGGGCTATTTTGCTAAACAACAACATTTGCACAAATTTCAATCACAAACCTCCAAATAAGATACGATTTATTGTGGTAAAACACCTGACACTAGAGGGCATCTGTTGGCTTGATTAATTCAGCAAATTCCCCCCACTCAGTGTATCTAACCTCTAGGAAGAACCTTCTGTCGTAAGGACTTGATCCAATCCCTCGTCCAGCTCCAGTGAGATTCTAGTCCACAATACCTGTTAGTGTAGGTTGAACTGAAAGCCCCCCCACACAATACAGAGCCTCTGGGGTCCGATAGTCATCATAAGCATGTGGTCTTTCTCTTTCTCTATCCCTCTGTGGTGGTGAATCTGATCAGAGAGCCAGCCACTCTCAGTGTGATCAGCCTGAAGGCTTTGTCTGACCTTTAGCAGATTAACAGCACTGGCAGTGCAGACTGACTGCTGTTGATATTCCACCACTGGCTCTGATCTCCTATCATCTCCATTCATTGTGAAGATAAGCCCGGGCAGACACAGGTGACTGTCTGTCGGCACAGCAGCAGAGACAGAACTGCCAGAGCGCTGCCAATTTGTAGCCGGTAATTTTACCCCACAACCCTTTCACAGGATCTCCGCTATTGTCTTCCAGTTGGAGCTAGAGGTGTTTGGCTTGTGGTGCTGATAGAATGGGGAGAATAAAATGCTAAATGTGAGTGTGATTCTGGCCTTGACTGAAAATGTGGCTATTAAGCCACAAAAGAGTCTCTCCAAAGTATAATCTTTAGAGATTTGGATTTGTTTTCATAGATGTTTACATACAATTTGGCCTTACACATACAGTCATAGTGTGTGAAGTTGGCCTTGACTTTGTACAGTACTTTTAAATAGCTTTTGATTCATTCACATATTTTTATAAAAAAGGCTATTACAACACATCCTCTCATTACACTGATTTATGTCTTATGAGCCTTGAGTACAACACAATAGTAAGTCATAAACAGATCCTGAGTTATTTATTCAAGAATTTGTAGAATGTCAAGAATATAAACAAAATATTTAATATTAATATATTTATATTAAATATAAAATATTAAAAAATACACAAATGATAATGATAACAATACAATAGGCTAGAACTGTGTAAAAAAAAAAACTTTCCCTTATGTGCTTTCCCTGCCAGTGTTTTTTTTTTTTTTTAAGTTGTCAGCCACCACCAGCTTTTTTACTGGGGGACTCCCCCTGAAACGCGATTGGGCTAGTTTTGAGTAGCAATTGGGCGGATTTTGCTGTGAAAACCTGGCAACCCTGTGTGTACTGTATATATTGAGTAGACTCACTCTCTCGGTCAAAATCGAAGGGTCGAGGGTCTGCCCAAATAAACTTCTATTGAACACTTGACAGTTGAACGCACTTCAAAATGGTGGTGGTGATTCCCCTGAGGGGAAGTGCTCAGGAAAGTTTGCGAGTGTATAGTCCGTTGGCTGAACGTCTAATGCATATGGCACGCTTATCTAGAAACACTTCAGGAATTTTGAAGTCGTCACCTGGTTGGTTGATTTCTACAGGATGTCCGGGAGCTGTGTGTGCCCCTTTTTTAACAGTCCGCCTGGAAACAAATGCTGTGACGCCAAACCAGCTCGTAGAAGAAGAAAGCCGTCGTGTTTACAACTGTGACGAATTAGCGCTTACCAGGATTAGCTAAACGCTGGATTTTAAAAAGTTTGTAAAGTTCGCGGCTCCATTGTTGCAGTAAACTTGCACAACGTTCTTGAATGAATAATTTATTAGATGCACGCTGGTCTGTTATTTTAGGGACATCAACTTTACATTTTCATGCCCCTAAACATGATGCAGAACAAAACGAATGTGATTGGTTGCCGTTCAGTCAAACGGCCTCTGGGCGGTCCTTGGCCAATGAAAGCTGCAACAGAGACCTTCTGCCGTCTGTCTAAAGGTCTGGCTATGCGAGACTAGCAAGTGTATGTCTAAATATCTTGGTCTTGATTCAATAAAAATAATTAATTGACTCATAAGAGTCATTCAGAGTTTGGTTGGACTACACTGGTTGTACTTATGGTCTTGATTCACTAAAAGAATTAACTCATAAAAGTCATTCTGAGATTGGATGGATTACACTGGTCATACTTATCATTCACTAAAAAGAACCAGTTCTTGAATCATTGGTTCTGGGAATTGGACTACAGTCCCACTTTATGTTTTACCCTGTAGATTGAATAGCGGTGCCACTGAATTACAGTTTTAGAAACACTGTCAGTCTATTAGTATGGTGTTCCTATCTGCATATGTAGATAATGCATGTGCAAGAACCGTTAACAGAACCTAACCATTATTCTGTAAAAAAATAAAAAAATAAAAAAAAAAAGTCTGCACCAGAAACATCCACCTCTAAAATTTCTAACTTTACATGCCTAACCCCAACCCTACAACCCTATGCCTACAGCAGGATTTGCTAATTGTTGTATTACCGTTTCCACCCATCATGTTACAGCACCAAGTAAATGACTTTGAGTTGTTTTGAGATTTCCAGCTACATGAAGCATCCATGCTCTTGAAACCACTTATGGTAATTGGCCAGAGATCCGGAGCTCGGCAGGTTAGGGATGTACTGACATTTTATGACTAATTAGACATAAAACAAACACAAAACAAGAACAGGTTAGCAAGACAGCATGGTGAAGGCCCAAGAATCAGTGTTATCTGCATTCACAGACAGAATAGAAAAATCGTTCTACACACACAGGCGTGCATGATGCAACAAGTCCAGGGCTTAGTCAATTTGTTTTGCAGCCTAAGCACGTTGGCCATGCCAAACAGGAAGCATTTCAAAAAGGAGGAAAAAAAACTTGCATGCAGTTTTCGCTAGTACTTTGAAGCCCACTACAGAGCCTGTGCCTGTCACTCTTGCACATACAAGGGGAACTGGAAGAATGTGATTGGATGGTGGCACAATCTGCTCACCGAGAGAATAAAACAAGGCAAACAGTGCTAAGAACCAGAACATTGCTGTTTTTAAGGACACTGCTGTTAACCAACATCCATATCACAGGTGCACAGCAGGCCCCACTGAAGTGCAGAGCGTACGTAATGGCAAATCCAAACTGATTACGGTCTCCCGATTGCAGCTGAGCGATTCAGTGCATGCGAGTTTATGTGCAGAGCGTGTGCCCGTGACACAGATTTTCCATTACCACTTAGACAACAGTAATTACTCTCCTCTCGTTCAGAGGGCCAGGCACAGGGGGTCAGCAAAGTCGACTCAAGCGATTTAAGGTGCAAGGGGTGAATGCATTTAAACTGTGATGGTCAATGTGCTGCGACAGTGTAGGTGCGACTTACAGTAGACTGCTTCTCACTCTCCCATGCCTCGCTGTATAACTCTGCCCATACAACTCTGGTCTGATATCTCAGACAGCCACCGATGTGAAAGATTCATCAGAGGGACAGATTATCAGAGCCAACCATGGTGGTGGGGGGCAGGCGGCATTGGCGTAATGACCATTAAATGACCAATCAGTGTGCAATGGCAACAAATGCTAGATCTTCAGTCCACACAGCTTCCTCCATCTCATTAAAACAACCCAGCACCTGTGGCCCTGCTGCAGCCTACATCTGTCAAGCTTAACCCTTCTGTGTTTTCACTAGACACACAGAAACTATATATAAGCTCTATATAAAATCTCTATATAAAAGTTTGTTGTACTTTAATTTTTTTTAATAGTCTGTGGATTTTTTTTTTTTCAATTTAATCAATCTACTTAATTATTATAAGTATTATAAGTAATTATAAGTAATATATATATATATATATATATATATATATATATATATATATATATATATATATATATATATATATATATATATATATGACCCTGGACCAAAATAAGCAACTATTTGAAAATCTGGAATCTGAGGGAGTAAAAAAAATCAAAATATTGAGAAAATCACCTTTAAAGTTGTCCAAATGAAGTCCTTAGCAATGCATACCCACTCATTTTTTAAATATTTATGGTAGAAAATTTACAACATATCTTCATGGAACATGATCTTTTCCTAATATCCTAATGATTTTTGGCATGAAAGAAAAATCAATAATTTTGACCCATACAATGTATTGTTGGCTATTGCTACAAATATACCCGTGCGACTTCACTTGCTATATATTAGTCAACATTTGAAGTGGATCAAAACCTTTTATCAAAGTTGTCCTAAAACCTTCTTCTTAGTTCTTAGGACAACTTTGATGATCTTTTTTGATCCACTTCAAATGTTGACTACTACCCATAACTTATCCCTAAAATCAAAGGGGAAAGATAGGTGAATAACACTGATGTAGAAGCACCTAACCCTGGTTGGAAGCATAAACTTGTCATAAACGGTAAACTTGTCCCACACATCTGATTGGTTGATTGGAATATTGTTCCAGGATCAACAAAGGAACATGGTACTCACGTTAGGGTAGGGGTAGGTATGGATGTCAATAAAGCTGGAAACCACTTGAATATGATGTTGGTAGCACAATCTAATAGGCAGCATTTTTCACTGTTGAATTGTGCTGTTGTTTTAATGGGAGGTAGTAAAATCTGACAAGGTAGGACAAATCGAGAGAACAGCGTAAATGCTGGTTCAAATCCAGCTTGGAGCGGTGTGAGTAGAACCGAAGGGGTTACATTGGAGCCGTGACCCGGATGATAGTGAGGTTTAGGGGGGTGAGTGTAATGGAGGTGAGGTAGTAAGATCTGTGCGAGTAAACCTCACTCCCCTGGTGTCAATAAAAATGTCAACTTAAATTCTCTAAATTACATTAAGTTACTAGTCTCAGATGATATAATTTTAATCATTTAAAAAGTAATCTAATCTATACATTTCAATTAAATTATACTAAATTCCATTTGAATTTATAACTTAATTTAATTCAATATTATAATATATGCTTTATGTTAAATGTGTATGTCTTGGGGAGCAAAGTGCTTGCTGTCTTAAACTATTGACAATCACACAAGGGCGTAGATTTGGTTTCAACTTTGGGGGGGTTGAACATTGGTATGGTTGTATTGTATTGGGGGGGGGGGGGGTTACATCCCCCCCATCCCCTCCACAAAACATAGGGGGGCTCAAGCACCCATGCAAAAACACAACAAATTCTCTCAGACACGACTTTCTTCTCGTTTTTATAGTTCATTTGAGGCCATATCTATGGCGTTATTTTAATGACAAATGTCGAGAGCGTATTATTGTAACTCGAGAGTGCATCCATGTAACAAATCTCTGCAATCACAGGCGGATTTATTTCATTCTCGCACAAAAATTCTCGCTCTTTCTCTAAAATTGTCTTCTCTCCTGGATTTAACATTGCCAGAAGCTTTCAACCGCCAGACTTTCACAATTGACTGATGAAATAACACAGTGTAGGCCTACCTTTAAATTGTAAAGAAATTACGGATTCACCTTTGTTTCATGAGATAGCATTTCAAGCTGATTTTAGTCAGCAAGTTCTCTAGCAATTTTATTACTTATTAGTTATTTTTGAGTTAAGTGCTTATTGTAAATAGGTATTTATTGAATTTTATTTAGTGAACCGCTACTGATCATCCGGTATATGCTATATCATGAGATGGGAGCATGATCGTGATAACACTCATGGATAGAATGTGCTTTTATTTGGTTGGTAATGTATTTGCAGTCCATGCATTTCTCTTCACATTAAAAGATATCTTTAGTGTAATTCATACATCAAGCACACCATTGAATGGAAAAGAAACTACAGTAGCTTGCTGGGGGCCACCCACCGGCAGAAACATAAATCAGTGCCTATGCACATAAATACTCATCGCATGAACACTCATAAGACAAAAAACGTTAAAATGACACATACAAAACTCAACATTAACTAGATTCAACATGACAAAGGTAAAAAATAACTATCTGATCATTTAAATGATCAATTAGAGGAAAAACACATCCTGACATCACATCCGACAAGATAAATTACTACATCTTGCAACAAAATCAACAACTGTGAAAAAAAAAAAGCCAATTGGTCAAATAATGATGCATATTAATTATTCTACAGCGCATGCTGGGAAGAAGGTAAATGGAACTGAAATTCTACAGAGTATTTTGTAATAGAAAAGCCACATGAAGATGCATTACTTCCTAAAAGTTATAAGTTATCAGAACTTTGGAATAGTCGGTACACAAATAACTACAATAATCAGATAAATCTTTGGTTATTTTCCATTATTATTAACTTGATGATGAATCATTTTTATAGCATATACAGCCTCTGATGGAATCTGCTTTAGGAATCTTTTCTCTGAAATCCCCATCTGAAGAGGGCTATCATTATTCTTCATGCATCTCTGGAGTAATGAAGGCTCTCACCCACGAGAAAAAGGCTAGGCTTTATTAAGTGTATGTCCAGTGTGTTATGAAAGCAAGATGCATGGCTCAGCAGCATGAGGAAGAGAGGGATGGAGAGAGTGAGAGAGAGAAGCGGAGAAAACAGGAGGTGAGAAAGCCTCAGATTAACCTTTGCTTTCCTGGCATCAAAGAGAGTGCTGTCCACAGCAATCATGTCCGGGACGGAATGTATTTTCAGTCTCTTCCCCTCTTTTTTTCCCCCATAAAGTGCCTCTGCTGCCTAGTTGTGTGATATTGCAGTAAGTCCAACTCAAAATAAATAAAACCAGCTGTTTTAACCAGAGCCATTCACACAGGAGGTCAGCACATACTGTAGATATGAAAGCCTGCTTAAAGGGTTAGTTCACCCAAAAATGAAAATTATGTCATTAATGACTCACCCTCATGTCGTTCCAAACCCGTAAGACCTCCGTTCATCTTCGGAACACAGTTTAAGATATTTTAGATTTAGTCCGAGAGCTTTCTGTCCCTCCATTGAAAATGTATGTACGGTATACTATCCATGTTCAGAAAGGTAATAAAAACATCATCAATGTGACATCAGTGGGTTAGTTAGAAGTTTTTAAAGCATCTACAATACATTTTGGTCCAAAAATAACAAAAACTTATTCAGCATTGTCTTCTCTTTCGGGTCTGTTGTATATCCGCTTTCACTCCACAGTGACGCTGCTTCTTCTTCTTCTTTCCTGTTTTACGGCGGTTTGCATCCAGCTTATTGGTGCATTACCGCCCCCTACTGCTACGGACAGTGACGCTGATGACGTGTTATCTAGTGCGCCCAAGCTTCGTTTACAGTCTAAGGGAGACGCACGCTGTATTCAAGCTATTCTACATTGTTTGTATTTTGGTATTGCTATATTTTTTTAAATGGTGCATAGGTGTGCATGTCGCGGATGTCCTAATTGCGTCACTGTCCGGAGCAGTAGGGGGCGGTAATGCACCAATAAGCTGGATGCCAACCGCCGTAAACAGGAAAGAAGAAGAAGAAGCAGCGTCACTGTGGAGTGAAAGCGGATATACAACAGACTCGGAAGAGAAGACAATGCTGAATAAAGTCGTAGTTTTTGTTATTTTTGGACCAAAATGTATTTTAGATGCTTCAAAAACGTCTAACTAACCCACTGATGTCACATGGACTACTTTGATGATGTTTTTATTACCTTTCTGGACATGGACAGTCTACCGTACATACATTTTCAACGGAGGGACAGAAAGCTCTCGGACTAAATCTAAAATATCTTAAACTGTGTTCCGAAGATGAACGGAGGTCTTACGGGTTTGGAACGACATGAGGGTGAGTCATTAATGACATAATTTTCATTTTTGGGTGAACTAACCCTTTAAAATAAGAAATATTCACATTGTCAGAAGTAAAGTCACATTGTGTATTGTATATTTAAATATTGTAAAATTTAAAGTCAAATTGCAAAATATCAATCCACAATTACAGTATGCAGGGCTGGGGGAAGACAATCCAGCCCTCTGAGCAAAATAGGAATATGCCGCCCCCTACAGTCACATTTTTAAAAGAAAAAAATGCCAATTTATCATATTGACCCCTACTGGTCAGGTGTAATGAATTAATACAGTTGACTCAACCTTTGACTGCTGTGAACTCTTCAATTATCTTGGAGTAATCCAATTTGTGACAGATTTGGTGTTCAATTTGACTGTTCGCAAAGACCCACGCCCTTTAGTTACTGTTGCTATGACCAAGACATGCCGCTCTCACGCCACACATCATGTTCTCACAGAGTGAAAAATATATCGCAGAGCAAAGAGGACACTGACAACGTGCCGACAGTCAAGACAGTGCAGGTTACTGTTGATATGAAACAAGTCTCAAATTTTGTCATTTTTAAAGGAATTTAAACAACAAATACCTTTTTGTGGCTCTTTAATGTGTCGTGACAGCTCGCTGTAGCGCCTCAGTTCAAGCGGCTCTTGAACCGATCATCTCTTCCTACTAGTTAAATTTATAGCATCAAATAAACATGAATGAACATCAGAAGGAATGTTGTTTCAACCGCGGAAAGACGTCAGTACACACCATTTTTGAGTTCAAGTCCACCGACGTTAATCTACTAACTCCCCTGACTGTTTTGGACATAACGGCAGATTCGGTGTTATGATTGGTTAGATTGCCTGTCAATCAAACTCCCGGGGAAGACATTGTCGATCATGCTTGTCATGGTGTAGCAAGAGATTGTATTATTATAGGGAGATGAGAGGGTCCGTGTCTCTTACCATTGGAGAAAGCGCAACGGCTAACTTAATCATGTGCGGCACCTCTCAGCCTATCATGTAATGGTCTCTGGTCTTCTTTCCTGCGTACTGGCAGTCTTTACCGCAGCTGCTGCATTAGCATTACGCTTTTTTGGCTAATGGTTGCACGCTTGTCATCTAGTGGCTTTGGTGTGGCACCTTGGGCAATTGCACAATGTGACTGTATGAGAAATAAAGTTGCAATAGTGTGAATTAAAGTGAGAAATATAGTCACATTGTAAGACATTACATTGTAAGTCATACTGTAAAATATAAACCCATAATAATGAGAAATAAAGTTGTAACTGGATCAATAAAGTTGCAGACGTGAGAAATACATGTCATTGTCAAATATACTGTAATGTCATATTGTATGAATTAAAGTGACTTTGCAAGATATAAACCCACATTTATGAGAAATAAAGTTGCAAAAGTGAGAAATATATATTGTAAGATATAAAAATCACACTGCAAGATAGAGATAGAGTGACATTGCAAGAGTCACAATTTTTGTTTTACTCTAAAGCAGAAACAGGCTTCCATAAATGATTTTTTTTTAATGATATTCTTAATGAGAATACAAATATTTTAAGAGAATTTATCTTGAATTAAGTTCTTTCTTGCCTCATTGGTAAACCATTTTTGTCTTTCTAGTTCTAGCATTTTTTAAATTGTTTTATGCTTAAAAACAAAACAATGAATGGGTTTATATTTGCTTTTTGTGGGTGCCTTTGTGCTTGTGTATGTGAGTTGGTATGGTATCGGCTTTGTGGCGACCGCGCTTCTGTGAGAGTGCAGAATGTGGTGTGTGTTTGTGTGTGTGTTTATGCACCTGTCACCTGTCCACTACTGCAGGCTACAGGGGAGAGACCGGTCTGCTCTGAGGCAGAGTATGGCAGGCAATGAGAGCCTGTCACTACTATCTCAGTACTCACCTCAAACACACTCCAGTCTCTTTATATACCTGCTTTCTTCTCTGTGCTGCCCACTTTCTTTGCTCTGCCAATCCTGCTGATCTTTCAACTGATTTAACCTATGATAGATAGATCTTTGCAATTCAGTACAGTATGTGTCAAATTATCTGCTTCTGTTAGCTACTAATATGCATCTCATGCCAGTTTAACCACTAACTGCGGTTTGTGGCTTTAATGCTATGGGATTAGATTTGCATCAGAGATATTTTCATGGTACCAATATTTCAGTAGGCCTTTCTCAATATCGCAGCAAGAACTACACGATCGTGATTTTAACGGTAAAAGACTGTACAAATGCTACGGTAAAAAACAATTATTTGGTTTACAGAACGTTTCCGTACTATATACAGTGAATAACTGTAATAGATCTAATGGTACATTTAATGTAATTTTACAGTAAAATACCATTACATTTACAGTTTTTAAAAGTGAAAAATAAGAAGTCATTGTATAATTTACAGTGAATTGACATTCCCACAATTCCCTGTGTGACACTTCACATTCGATGTATGTTTTGTTGAAATAACTCGGTATCTTCTTAGATTTTCTTTTTTTTTTTCTAATCAGTTATGTATGTTTATTGCATTTTTAAAATTTCATGTGTGTTACCATGATGGTGTTTAGTGTTTCTGTGAATGACACTGTGTGTACCTTCTATATGTTAGTAGATAATATATATTCTATATGTATAATATATATTTCTTCTCAGCTTGTGGAAAAGCTGCTTGTGATGAGTTTTGATTCATCATGTGACTCATCACCACTGTGTTTGGTGGTTCTCAGTGTATTACTAAGGTAGAAAACAGATATTAGTACTTTAATAGGTTGGTAAATTAACATTTTATCATTTAATGAAATAAGTTTTTTTTTTTTTTTTACTGTAAATTTAAGTTAAATCTGTAAATCCTGAAAATGCTACTGTATTTTTACGGTAAATTTCTGGCAAACACAGCTGCCGTTTTTTTTTAAACTGTAAATTTAATGGAATTTTTTTTACAGTGTAATATGATATTGAACACACTCCTTTATTTAAAAAACTTAAATATTAATATAATTATTAACAAATTACATTAAAGTGATGACATGTAGCTTTGAGGCATATCTATAATTAAACATTATTTCAATTAATTATGCAACTAAACTGTCAGTAATAAAGAAATAAATTAGTTATTTGTTATAATATAATTTATTAATATTAATGACATAATAGACAGCAACAGGTCTATTATGAAACATCCAGATCTGATATTTTACACAAATGTGACATTTATATTATACTTTACTAAAACTTTGTTTTTTAATCTTACTATTGACTTGACACACTGCTGCATTACACATCTCTAATATTGGATATATAAATATAAAAGTGTTACATTTAGAGAGAATAAAAATACTTTAAAGGGGGAAAAACAAACATCTAAATACCTTTTTTTTGTTAACAGGTTTCTTGATTTTAGAGTTTTCATTTATACTTCCAAAGTTGTCATTTAAATTAAGCAATTTCATTCTCTCTCAAGTACTTCTGGCACAAATCTAATCCCTTTCGATGCTGTTTCCTCTTTAATGCTTGAACTTCAAAGTGCTTGCTTTTCTTAATAACATACCATATTTAATGGAAACTACTAACTGAATGCACTGCACTGAATAGTTTACAACTTTTTTGGTGTCTCTATAACCACTAACAACTAACAACCAAACTTCTACTAACAACTTAACTACTACTGTGAACATCTCTGAATATGTTCTGACTGACCCACTGATACTAACCACTATATTTGGCTCAATGGAGCTGAAGTTAAGGAGAAGCATGTTCATCTAATCCTGTCAATCACAATACAGGGGAATATAAGCAGTTGCTTACCTCACTTAATTCATTTTTCTCCACCACTGGGGTCCACAAGACTACTAGTGCAATGCTTTTTCTACAGTAGTTTCATACAATGTTTCTTTTCTGTAAATTTTTCAAAATCTTAAAACCTTGTTTACTTCCAGGTTTAAAATTTGATTTTTAATCACAGATTTTCAATGTAGTCTCAGAATTTTGGAACACACTTTATATTTGATATGATATTAACTTGATTAAATAGTCTGGAGAGGATTTAGAGCTTGACTCAACTCAAGCCTTCCATCACAGACGGCAAGCCAAATATGTTTACCTTCATCTATCTCAAGGATTATATGAACGTGTGAACTCGTGAATTGCATGTTAACAGCCAGCCTCACCTGACACTAACAAAACGCGATGTGATCTGCATTCTGATGGTCTACTAAATCTGAGTGTGTGTGATTTTCTTTCTTTTAGCCCTAAATTATCATACCTGATTAATCCAAAGCTCTAATCAAGACGCTTGTTGATGAAACTGTGACCATTAAGGGATAAAACAGTCTCCCTGCAGAGCATTTGCAAAACACCAGATTAACACACTGTCGGATCATCTGTCACAATATCACCCTTGCTCTGTTCCAAAACCTAGTGAGCAGCCTACGGAAGCAGCGTTTTTAAGGCATCATTTCGCTCTTAATGAGAAAAATGTTCCAAAAGATTGGCATCTTAATTTGTACTGCCTCGTTAAGGCCAAATTTTAAAGCAGCATTTCAGAATGTGTTGTGACAAGTTTAGTGAAAAGATGGTGGAGAAAATATATAAAGCAATATATTGTATAAATAACAATTGTTACATAAATATTTAGCTTATAATACATTATTTCATTAAAAACTGAAGATAATCTATACAAATGAAACTAAAAATAGATTATTTACACAATTTTTGTGTATACTGCATATTTGCATCTTGCACCATTAGCTTAGCAGCATGCTAACCCTAACTCTATTGAAATTATGAGTAATATCAAAGTCCCTTTAAGACAAGTAATTTCACTCGGCGGCCATATTTAAAACGTCTCTCGGGCATGCAAGTACAGCTCCTATCTCTTTGAATGGGAAAAAGCATCAAATTCTCCAAAGCTGTTTGCCAAGCTTTCGATTAAATTTCATATTTGAAATCACCAATGAAATCTGACAACAACTGTCTCATAAATTTTGCTTCTAAACGCTTGAATCATTACTAAAAACTGTATTTTTCAGGCTGGATCAAGCTAATGCGCAGTCCTAAGTGCACGTTTCTATAGGAAGCGCACATCTGATTGTTTCCGGAGCTTCTAATGGCCGCTGCAGTGACGCGATACCTTTACCAATCGTGATTGGCTCTTATTTAGAAGGTGGGACTTATTCCGCCATATTACGTGTTGCGCTTTCTCCCATTCAAAACAATACGAGTGACGCGTCTTGTGTTATTCTATTCTTTGGTAATAACTACAGTACCATGTGGAGCACATTTACAATTGCAAAGTATGTGAACCACTTGCAGAATCTGTGAAAATGTTAATTTTAACAAAATAAGGGAGATAATTCAAAATGCATGTTTTGTATTTAGTACTGTCCTGAGTAAGATATTTTACATAAAAGATGTTTACATATAATCCACAAGACAAAAAAAATCTGAATTTATTAAAATAACCCCATTCATAAGTATGTGAACCATTGATTATCAATACTGTGTGTGGTTACCTGGATGATCCACGACTGTTTGTTTGTTGTGTGATGGTTGTTCATGAGTCCCTTGTTTGTCCTGAGCAGTTAAACTGAGCTCTGTTCTTCAGAAAAAATCCTCCAGCTCCTGCAGATTCTTCAGTTTTCCAGCATTTTTTGCATATTTAAACCCTTTCCAGCAGTGACTGTATGATTTTGAGATCCGTCTTTTCACACTGAGGACAACTGAGGGACTCAAACACAACTTTTTTTTAAAAATTCAAACATTCACAGATGCTCCAGAAAAAAAACATGATGCAATAATAGATGGGGGGTAAAAACATTTGGAATTTGAATATCAAGGTAAATTGTATTTAATTTGTCTTCCGGGAAACATGCAAGTATCTGTTGCTTCCGAAGGGCAGTACTAAATGAAAAAAAAAAAAGATATTCAAGCGAAATAAGGAAAAATTTGGACCTCTTCATCCTGTTCAAAAGTTTTCACCCCCCGACTCTTAATGCATCGTGTTTCCTTCTGAAGCATCAGTGAATGTTTGAACCTTTTTTTAATAGTTGTGTTTGAGTCCCTCAGTTGTCCTCAGTGTGAAAAGATGGATCTCAAAATCATTCAGTCACTGCTGGAAAGGGTTCAAATATGCAAAAGATGGTGGAAAATTGAAGAATTTTTGGGACCTGGAGGATTTTTCTGAAGAACAGAGCTCAGTTTAACTGCTCAGAATAAACAAGGGACTCATGAACAACCATCACACAACAAAAAAAACAGTCGTAGATCATCCAGGTAATGACACACAGTATTAAAAATCAATGGTTCACAAACTTTTGAACTGGGTCATTTTAGTAAATTCCTCTATTTTTTTTGTCATATGGATTATATGTAAACATCTTTTATGTAAAATATCTTACTCGGGTCAGTGCTAAATAAAAAATAACATGCATTTTGTATGATCCCTATTATTTTGTTAAAATTTTGAAGTGGTTCACAAACTTTTTCTTGCAACTGTATGTGGTATTCAGAGTTGTTTCACATGTAGACTGTTCTAAATTGATCAATCATGATGTTGCATTGCAGTTTGAATGCAGCTGCCTATGTAGGAAGCAGGCAAGAAAATAAAAAACTTGTTTTTTTTTAAATAGAGTGAGTTTTTCGAAGCACCCTCGACTTTACTGCCCTTTAATATCTGCATGAATGCGCTGCTCTCGGATCAGCCGTGATGCTACGTCTTCACTTTGGCAGTTCCTCTGCTCCTGTTGTTTCTTTGTATGTTAACACACATTCTTATCTTTGATCATGCAGACTAAAATAAGAGCTTGTATCACCTGCTGGTCTCTTGCACATTTATATTAGACTTCGCTCTTACTGAGCAACTGCGTGCAGTTGACATCACCAGTGTGATAATTGCACAACTGCTATTCATGTAAAAGACTTCTTAACACCTGCACGAACGCCAAGAGAACATAAGCCCCGCCCCATCTCAATGTAACATGTTGTTCATTGCAGGATGAAATGGGAGTCCTCACAGTTGTGTTTTTTTATGTCAATGCAATCTTGCCAATTAAATGAACCCACCTGTTACCTCTCACCTCACATCAAGAGTTCTGTGGAGCTTATTATGGTACCAAAGATTTATAATGATGAAACTGAGATAATAGCTGTTTTGAATCCATTGCAAATACTTTTTTTTTTTTTTTCTGCATCACCGGCAGAAAAGTGTATGTGTATGGGAAAGAAAGATACAGACTGTAAAGTACAAAATCTGTCATGGTGCCATCAATGGTGTGAAATAAAAACCATTCAAGGAAAATATATATTTCTGAGGCAGCTATAAAATGTCTGCTCTATAGGGAGCTGGGGGTTGGATCCACTGACTCCAGAATGGAGATAATATAACTGGAAATGCGACAGGATGGGTTATAGGAGCAAAGCATCCAGCATTATACACATAAACGGCTATGCGTCATGGTGCAGACACATTTGGCTGTTTTGCTTCGCCTGACATTTGTAATGGCTTCGAGACTGTTTGTTCAGACTACAGAGGGATCAGAGAGGGAAAAACAGCAGCCTTAACGCATTCTTCCCATCAGCCTGTGGATTACCCGACCGCCATTAGAGTCGATTGCAATGGCATAAACAGAACTTCATAAGATGGAGATCAAATGCATGCTGCTATTGAGTTGATTTTGGTGCTTTCTGTGCATCACAGAACACAGCTGCCACAAAAGCTCTTGACAGTCACGCTTCTGCCTGAACTATATGCAGGGAACTGTCCGTGGAGCTGACACAAATAAAAGCTGAGCTTTGGCAGTTAGGGGGCTTCAACCAAGCTGAAGCACTAGCCTGTTGTACCGTGGTGGCATCTGTTGCGAGAGGCTTTTAAGCGGCAGTGCTGATGGGGACATTGATAACCGGGCTCTCACTCACTTTCAACACCGTTCCTCCAACAGTACCTGTCACTGTCACTGGCAATAAAACTAGGCTTTGGGGTAACACGCTCAGACATAACGTGATCAATTTGGTGGGCAAACAAAGTTGCTTGCCTTATCGAAATGGCTGCCAACTCGACAGCCGTCTTCATGAAATCCACGCAGGAGTCACAAAGGCTGACAGCTCGCACATACACGCTCGCTAGCACCTGCAGACATATATAGCACATGCGTCACCTCTGTGTCTTCGACATTCACATTATTAAATGTACACACTGCAATCTAAGTGACAAACATGCAGACTCACAAGCAAAGCTTGCATTGCATATTTAATCTAACTAAAGGCCAGCGGTTTTGAATAATATATGAGCTATGTCTCTATAATGGCGAGGGGACAAAACAATCAATTTTCCTTATGAACGAAGGATGAAAATGAGTTAGATCTATCCCTGTCATTATTGAAGATCAAATTAGGAGAAGGCGCGCAAACCGGCAAGGGTAATTATGCAGTGAGAAGAGGAAGAAGGAAGAGGTTTTTGGGTGGAGTAACTTAAAGGGTTAGTTCACACTAAAATGAAAAGTCATAAATTACTCACCCTCATGTCGTTCCACACCCGTAAGTCCCTTTTCGGAACACAAATTAAGATATTTTTGATAAAAATCCAATGGCTCAGTGAGACCTCCATTGACAGCAAGATAATTAACACTTTAAAATGCCCAGAAAGGTCCTAAAGACATATTTAAAATAGTTCATGTGACTACAGTGGTTCAAAGCGACGAGAATACTTTTTATGCGCCAAAAAAACAAAATAACGACTTTATTCAACAATATCTAGTGAAAGGCGATTTCAGAACACTGCTTCATGAAGCTTCGAAGCTTTACGACGTTATCAAACTGCCAAAGTAACGTGAACCATTAAAATTTTGAAACGTTTCGAAACACTTATGACGAAGCCTCATTTACTGAAATCACGTGACTTTGGCAGTTTGATACACGCCCCGTACCACTGATTCGAAACAAAAGATTCGTAAAGCTTCGAAGCTTCATGAAGAAGTGTTTTGAAATCGCCCATTTTATCAAAAATATCTTCATTTGTGTTACAGAGATAAACTAAGGTCTTACGGATATAGAACAACATGAGGGTGAGTAATTAATGATAGAATTTTCATTTTTGGGTGAACTAACCCTTTAAGTTTTTTGTCTCCATTATCACTTTAAACAAATGGAAAATAAGGGGGTTGTGCTGACAGAGGCGAGGCATTGTGGAATTTTTTGGGCCGGAATGAGAAAGACAAATGAACAGAGGAGAGAAAAAATAGGAGAAATATCTGCAGGGCCCTCAAGGGAGAAGAGAGAGATGAAAAAATGACAGATGGACAAGCACTTTCTTTAAAGCTATTAGAGTGGGCCACAGCCATGCAGTGAGTAAATGTCAGAGAGGAGTTTGATGAAGATAAGCTGAGGGAAGATTTACACAGCCAGTTGAATAGGGAAGGAACCAATGTCCACCTCTCATCACTGAACTCTCTCACTATATATCTCGGCTTTCTGTATCTATAACGTAACTGAATTACATATCTCACAATCTAGCCTCTACCTCTCTGACTGGCTACAAGCAAAGAGACCATAGGAACTGGTGAGATAAAAATAGATCCAGACATAAAATGATATGCTAATGGTTCCTTGTGTAGTACAGTAAAACGGGTTTGTACTGTCAGCGTAGCAGCAGGGAAGGGAATGAGTACCCGAGTAGTTGGAAGTGACAGCAATGATTTATCAATGAAAACACACTAACTGTGTAAATTTGTCACTTCGAAACACATCACTTTTAATGTTATAATGAGTTACAGGTACGATATGCATTTGACACAAATGTAAACCAAATGTATAAGCAGCCTTAAACTATTTTCTGTCCTGCAAAGCACAGGTTTGGCTGCACTACAGATTTGGTGTGAACATTATTATTAAATCTTAACCAAAATACTCAGTGTTGATAGATTGTAGGGCACAAACAGTTGTACTCGGGGACTTCCAGTCTGGGGATGGAACAGCACTCAACACTCTCTTTGGAGACACAGAAGGTGCATTTTTAGATTCTAAAATCTTCTAGATGGAGCACAACTGATGGAGTGGAGTGCAACCGAATACAGGGGTCTTTAAAAGTTTAACTATTTTTAACTTGACAGGCTGTCCTAAAACATGGGGTATGATAAAAGATGCTACACTGTCAAAAAAAAGGTACAACAACTTGTCACTGCAGCAGTACCCTTAAAGGACTTGGGTAAAGTTGGTTTTATATTCGCACATTCGGACATCCGTATTCAATAGCCTTGTTAATCACACTACATTGGACATTCAGTGGACATTCACAAGTAAATATGCCATTAAAACAATACTTGCCTATTTTGATCGACTGTGAAAAATGTTGTAAGTTGACAGTCGTTGGTTGTCAATATCATGTCGCTGCTTAAAATTTGCAAACATTAATTTATTGCACATTTATTGGAAAGTCTGAATTTATCAGAAGTCCGAATGTGCGAATATAAAACCAACTTTACCCAAGTCCTTAAAGGGACAACTTTGAACCTTATATACCCCAATTCGTGCACACATCTTGAAACACAGAAAGCAATATTTCAACACAATCAGTTTGATTACTGGTGTGATTACTGAAGCTAGGTGATTCTACACCTGAGCTAGCATGATGGCTGGTTCACATGTACCTGGCCATGTGCCAGTACTCTGCTAACACAGGGCCAGGCCACAGTGCATACTGGCATTATAACATCATATGAGCGTATGTGAATAGCAATTAAAGAGACCACTCACCTTTTCTCCAGAGTAACAATTTCACGCTGAGTCCAGAACACAACTGTACAGCACAAACGGTTTGCTAAGAAATCCTGACGTATCCACGTTTTTCCAGTGTTGAGAAACAAGATAGTATAATGTCCACCTGGTGACCAACATTTGAACTGCATCCTCTCAACCTGCTCAACATTTTGAATTCACAATGAGGTCACATATTACTCACACTGTGAATATCACAGTATGAGGATCATTTGAATTCACAATGAGCTCATGTAGTACACACACTGTGAATATCACAGTATGAGAATCGTGTGATGTCACTGTGATCATCCCTTAAAGGGATAGTTCACCCAAAAATGAAAATTCTGTCATTAGGTACTCACCCTCATGTTGTTCCAAACCTGTAAGACTTTCATTCATCTTTGGAACCCAAATGAAGATATTTTTAATAAAATCTGAGCTATTTCTACGCAACTGCCACTTTGACATTTCAAAAAGTTAAAGGTGCCCTCGAATGAAAAACTGAATTTATCTTGGCATAGTCAAATAACAAGAGTTCAGTACATGGAAATGACATACAGTGAGTCTCAAACTCCATTGTTTCCTCCTTCTTATATAAATCTCATTTGTTTAAAAGACCTCCGAAGAACAGGCGAATCTCAACATAACACCGACTGTTACGTAACAGTCGGGGTGTAAGCCCCCAATATTTCCATATGCCAGCCCATGTTCCCAACATTATGAAAGGCATTAGACAAGGGCAGCCAGTAACGTCTGGAGGTGCACAGCTGAATCATCAGACAAGGTAAGCAAGCAAGAACAACAGCAAAAATGGCAGATGGAGCAATAATAACTGACATGATCCATGATATCATGATATTTTTAGTGATATTTGTAAATTGTCTTTCTAAATGTTTCGTTAGCATGTTGCTAATGTACTGTTAAATGTGGTTAAAGTTACCATCGTTTCTTACTGTATTCACGGAGACAAGAGCCGTTGCTATTTTCATTTTTAAACACTTGCAGTCTGTATAATGCATAAACACAACTTCATTCTTTATAAATCTCTCCAACAGTGTAGCATTAGCCATTAGCCATGGAGCATAGCCTCAAATTCATTCAGAATCAAATGTAAACAATATAACAGTATACAATACTCACATAATCCGACGCATGCATGACGAACACTTTGTAAAGATCCATTTTGAGGGTTATATTAGCTGTGTAAACTTTGTTTATGCACTGTTCAAGGCAAGCGCGAGCTCCGTGGGCGTGGAGCACGAGAATTAAAGGGCCAGTAGCCCTGAATCGGCTCATTTATAACGATGCCCCAAAATAGGCAGTTAAAAAAATTAATTTAAAAAAATCTATGGGGTATTTTGAGCTGAAACTTCACAGACACATTCAGGGGACACCTTAGACTTATATTACATCTTTTTTTAAAAAGTTCTAGGGCACCTTTAAGAAAGAGATGGTAAAGCTAATCCATTTAAATTGAGTGATTTAGTCCAAATATTCTTTTTTATATGATGAACAGATTGAATTTATTCACAAATAAACATTCATCAGCGCACACATTAGTTATGGTAAAGCTCAAGCAAAGCCTGCTTGACGTACAAGAAACAATGAGGTTCATTCACATGTGTTACAAAACACATTTGAGCGTCCGCAAGAGGTTCGTTCTTGCGCATCAAGCAAGTTCGGTTGAGCTTTTGTTTATGTTCGCTGATCAATGTTTATATGTGACTAAAAGCCTAGATTTAAACTGTTGAAGTGATCATGTATCTTCAGAAAATTTGGACTAAACCACTCAATTCATATGGATACATTTACGGTCTCTTTATGAACTTTTGAAACGTCGAAGTGGTAGTTGCGTAGCTGTCAATGGAGAGTACAGAACTGGCTCAGATTTTATTAAAAATATCTTTGTTTGTGTTCTGAAGTTGAACGGAAGTTTTGCGGGTTTGTAAAAACACGAGGGTGAGTAAATGATGACAGAATTTATAGCAGAACTATCCCTTTAAGGTAATCCAATGATTCTTTTAGAGGTGAGATGTCCCTTTGAGTGTGCTGCCCCTGTGCACAATTTGATCAACATTTTTTTCTTAAAAAAAAAAAAAAAATTGAGAGTAGAGCAGACAGAACTCCATCACCCACCGTCTCGCCTTAAGTACTCAAGTACCTGAGCAGTCAAACTGACTAAAATTCAGGGTGGCACCTGCAGTGAAATCATCAGTTAGATGTTGAGAACATACTATAATTTGCGGACCATACGGTAGTGGCAGTGGAGAGAGCTAGAAGACCACTGGCATTTAGGAACAAAACAAGGGTGTTGGGAGAGTGTTGCGGGGCAGGACTAGAAAGTAAAGTGCTGATGGGCTGACCCTCGCGTGCCTGGCTCTCTATGCGCTCCCTGGCCTCCTGCTGCAAGCAGGATTGATGAGAATGGTCTGGCCACCAGACACCGGGCCAGATTACAAACACAGCGCTTTGTCTTTGTACACCACAGCTTCTCAGAGCATGGAGGCCCCACATTAATTGGTAGCAGTCCCCCGTCGAGAGAGTCCCCAGCTGTGCGGTTCACTTTCACTTCTCTCGTTCACTGACACCTACTACAACAGAGTGTGTGAGTAACAGAGGGAGGCAGTGTAACTGTGTGAGTGCACATGTATATGTGTGTAGAGATTAGGGCTGCAACAAAGGATTATTTTGATAATTGATTAATCTACCAATTATTGGAACGATAATCGAACAAAGCCTACTGATTAACCAGTATAATAATCATTGATTAGTCAATTAATCAATGATTATTATACTGGTTAATCAGTAGGCTTTGTTCGATTATTCCACTAGCAATTAGTTAAAATACTGAGTTATACTTTAACTAATAATTAAAACAAGGAAATCATTTCAGCTTTTAAAAGTGTATTTTTTTAATGTATTTGTTAAAAATACTGTTAAAATGGTCTGGGAATTGTAATAACTTTTTAATAAGAGTAAACATATGAATATGTAATATTGTGCTAAAATTCCTGAAAAATGCTCCTCTCTTGATTTATTTTTTGTCTTTTTACTAACTATTGAGTTTATGGTCATTGAATGGCTCTCCTGAGGTAAAAGTAACATTTTGTGACATATTTGTTTGCAAGCTGTTTTATTGCGGTCTTTCTGTGGTTGAAACTCTGATTAAGTGATTACATTAGAGCTGGATTAATTTCAGTAAATTGTACTGTATCTTTCAACATACTTTTTAATGTTCATTCATGTTTATTTCGTGCTGTAATAGCAGAAAAGAGGAAGAGATAATAGGTTTACGTGCCGCTTGCACTACAGCTCTGTCACTCCACATTAAAGAGCTCCAAAACCAAATGTATTGTTTGAATCCCGTAGTAAAATTGACAGAATTTGACTTTGTTTTATATCAAAAGTAACCTGATCTATCGGCGCGCTGTCTGTGTCCTCTATGCTCTGCTATGTATCTTTCACTTTGTGAGAAAATGGACGTGTGGCGAACAGTGAGTTTGAATGAGAGTTAGTGGCCCTGCATGACAGCATTTTTTGTAGTTATGCTAAACGTTATGTTTTATGCTATGTTAAACTCCCACATTTCACGGGTTCAACTTCGTTTGCACTATGCACTCCGAAGCACCGTGTGTTCTTCTATTGGATTCGATCCGGGAGTGCTCCATTACAGTATTGCGCTACAGCGCCCCACTGGTCAAACCGCGTTATTGCAAGCCCTTCAAATAGATCATATGAGATCAAAAAATATTTGTTGACAATTTTTTATTGTCGACGTTGTCGATAATGCCGATTCATCAGCCCTAGTAGAGATGCAGTGGGAATATCTCTGCATGTCTTTCACTTTGTGAATTCTGCAATGTTAACAAGATGTAATGAAACACATTGAGCAAATCTGACAAAATGACTCTTAAATGGTTGGTTCAACCAAAAATGAACATTTACTCACCCTCATGTCACTCCAAACCTATATCTTTTCTTTAGAAGATTGATCCACTCTTTTTAGGAGTGGCACTTTCTGCCTGTCAATCTGTTTGTTTGTTCAAGTTTCTTAAGGAGATAGTTCACCCAAAAATGAAAATTCTGCCATTAATTACTCACCCTCAAGTCGTTACAAATTCGTAAGACTCGTTCATCTTCGGGATCTTTTTGATGAAATCTGAGAGCTTTCTGTCCCTCCATAGACTGCCATCGCAACTGAAACTTTGATGCTTTAAAAAGTTCATATGAACATCGTAAAACTAAGCTAGCCTATATGAATTGAGCGGTGTAGTCCACATTTTCTGAAGAGACACAATCGCTTTATATGATGAACAGGTTGAATTTAGGGTTTTATTCACATATTCATCAACTCACACATCAGTTTACCATTTTACCAAACAAGTTTACCATTTGCCTCAGATTTACCATTGTTTTACTTCAGTAACTATTTACAATGGTATTTTTGTAGTAAAACCATGGTAATAAAAATGCTAATCAAACACAAAAACATTCTTACTATAGTAACATCATAGTTCATTTTCATAAGACAGTCTTAATTTAGATGAAGTTAACAAAACAGCTAACATTGCTTACAGTAAGCTTGTATTTAAAGGTGGGATTTTGGAATGAGGATTATTCTAGCAGAAGTAAGCAGAATGGCTAACATTGCTAAGTCTTTTGTTTTTTTCCATACAATGAAAATTTCATTGACTTTCATTCAAGGACAAAAAGCAGTTGAAACATTCAAAACAGTGTCTTTTGTGTTCCACAGAAGAAAGAAAGTCATACAGTTTTGGAAAAGCATGAGGGTGAGTAAATGATGACAGAAATTTCATTTATCTCTGAACTATCCCTTTAAAAGTATTAGCAAATAATTTTACCTGATTTTATTGTGAAAATACCCACCTACTTACCTTTTTCTGTGCAGTTTTCTGCTTTTAAATCATTGAAAAATTGGCCCCATTCTCTTCCATTTTAAATAACTCACTGCATCTTTTATTTTTTTTAAATTTTTTTAAGAAAATAAGGGGAGAGTCCATTTTGTGTGTGTGGTAATCAACATTATGCCACAAATGTTTTCACTTGAGCTTAATTTGTATTAAATCCTGAATATTTCTGAGGCAATTATGGGACGACAGAGAGGGCGAAAAGGGTCTGTGATTAGACTCTGAGGTTTGAGAAGGATTGTACTGCCTCATTTAGAGTCAGAGCTGGACTCAGCACAGACTAGTCAGCTGTGGAAATCATAGATGTGCCAGAGCAGCAAGTGCTCTCTGAGGTTTAGGGACAAAACACACCTTGATGCTCTCTAGCCGCATTAGTTCTCGTGTCGCATTCTTCTCTCACATGCGCTGGCTTTCAGCGCCATCCAGGGAGCCTGGAGAAAGAAAAACGCCTTTGAGCGAGAGTTCTCAGCAGGAACCCGTCTGTGTGCGAGAGTGTATGCGGACTCTAGAGAGGTCCGCCACGTTTATTATGCTAAATGTGATTCTTGAATCACAGCGAATGGCTGCTAATGAAGCACACGGGGTGCCTGGGCTACAGTAGTGCGACCTGCTTATTATTAGTGGAGTTGCAACTTCTCTTTCTGTCGCTCTGGCTACATGTATATTAATTATTTTGTACTTGATGAGAAAGAGAAAAAGATTACACAGATCGGTATATGGACTGATCAATGGGTTGGATCCTAGAGGCTTGTGCAGACGCTTCAGGCAGAAAAAGCATAAATTAAACAGAAATTTATATTGATTATCAACAACAGGCTAAGAACTAGGAAATAAACAGAGGCGGTATGCAAAATGAGACTAAATGCGAAGACGAGAGAGAGAAAAAGGCAAGGCAGAGGAGGAAAGAGAGAGGTTGACCCAGTTTGCAGACACCATGCTGAGCTCCCAGCCAACCCTGCAATAAATAACCGGCTGCAGGCTGGCAGAGTCTAACAGCTGCTTGGTGGCTGTCTGTTCCTCCAGTGTCTCCTTTCGTCCCCTACTGCACCTGCCCTCACCTGCAGAGCATGTGTGTGTGTAGTCATGTGGTGGTCTGTGAGTCGAGAGTGATGCTAAGCACTTCGTCACCCTGCCTTAGGCTGATTAAGATGTAACCAGGAAACAAAGATGTTCATGGGACATGCACAATGACCACACATCAATGTGACCTACAGAGAAATACAGAGAGTCTTTCTAACCCTAACAGGTGCATACAAGAATTAAACAAAGCTTTGGAGACACTAATACATATTATGAATGGGATAATGTAGTCATCATTGCAAAATAAACCTAAATGGATGATCAGGACCTAAATACAAATGGGTTTATTTTGCAATAATGTCAGGCTGTCTGCACAGCTGCACACTGATACACTGCTACTTACTAAATAAATAAAAAGAAATAATGATTTATGTTGAAATATGTGAGAATAAGTGCTTAAAGTGTAATGATAGATAGATAGATTGAATTAAAGCATTAAAAGCATTAAATTGATCAAAAGTGACAGTAAAGTCTTTTACATTGTTACAAAATAAATTACATTTCTACGGAGTCCTGCACATGACATGCAGGAAAAAAACAGCACACTTTAGTCGTTCCCTCGATTTATAAATCATGCGCACGATTTAGTAAATAAATTTTGTTCGTTTGAACTTGATTTTAACAGTACTTAAGTATCTTACTCATGCTGAATGTAGGGTCAGAGATGCACTAAGTCCTGAGAGACATGGCAGTGAAAATAACAAAAGTACATTTACTTGCTCAAAAAAGTAGTCAGAGAGTAAAAGTTGCCAATATCTTTGATACTCAGTACAACTACAAAGTAGCCAAAAAGATACTTAAAGGTGCCCTAGATTCAAAATTTGAATTTACCATGGCATAGTTGAATAACAAGAGTTCAGTACATGGAAAAGACATACACTGAGTTTCAAACTCCATTGCTTTCTCTTTCTTATGTAAATCTCATTTGTTTAAAAGACTTCCGGAAAACACGTGGATCTCAACATAACACCGACTGTTATGTAACAGTCGGGGTGTACGCCCCAATATTTGCATATGCCAGCCCATGTTCCCAACATTATGAAAGGCATTAGACAAGGGTAGCCAGTAACGTCTGGATCTGCACAGGCGAATCAACAGACTAGGTAAGCAAGAACAACAGCCAAAATGGCAGATGGAGCAATAATAACTGACATGATCCATGATAGCATGATATTTTTAGTGATATTTGTAAATTGTCTTTCTAAATGTTTCGTTAGCATGTTGCTAATGTACTGTTAAATGTGATTAAAGTTACCATCATTTCTTACTGTATTCACGGAGACAAGAGTCGTCGCTATTTTCATTTTTAAACACTTGCAGTCTGTATAATTCATAAACACAACTTCATTCTTTATAAATCTCTCCAACAGTGTAGCATTAGCCGTTAGCCACGGAGCATAGCCTCAAACTCATAGAGAATCAAACATAAACATCAAAATAAATACTTTACTCACATGATTCGAAGCATGCATACAGCATGCATGATGAACATCTTGTAAAGATCCATTTGAGGGTTATATTAGCTGTGTGAACTTTGTAAATGTGCTGTAATATAATCGAAAGCTCGTGTGGCAGGGAGCACGCGAATTAAAGGGGCGGCGCGCTGAAAAGATCAGTGCATAGTTAATGATGCCCCAAAGTAGGCAGTTAAAAAAATTAATTTAAAGAAATCTATGGGGTATTTTGAGCTGAAACTTCACAGACACATTCAGGGGACACCTTAGACTTATATTACATCTTGTGAAAAAGCATTCTTTGGCACCTTTAAGTACAGTAACTAGTTACATTTACTCAAGTACTTTACAAGTACTTTATATATATATATATATATATATATATATATATATATATATCCTACATATAACAACAACAACAACAATAAAATGATAACTTTTTTAATCATTTTTGTTATTATTAGTAGTAGTAGTTTAAGTAGTAGTAAATAATTTATTATATCAATAAATATAATTAAAAACTATTATAAAAACTTAAAAACATGTAGGTATATGAAGATAATTGAACTCACAGTTTTAAAGTTTCAAAGTAATTATACAAAAATATTTAAATCCATAGTGTAGTCACATATTTCAAAGAGCTGTGTCATAAACAGAAATAACAGACATGAAGAAAACACACTGGTGACATGACGTGGTGTGAAAGTATGAATCTCTGTCCTTTAACAGCTGCAATACCAAAAATAAATATTCATAAAAGCTCAAGGACAGCTCGCTCTTATAATCCCATGTTGCATGTTGTCACCAGACTATCTACACACATTCTCCCTCCTTTTCAGGCCTCGTTTCTCCTGCTCAGATAAGCAAGATGTGATTGTATTCTCAAAGTCAAAGCCACAATTCACCAGGGACTCTTGACAGGATTCTATGTGCTACGTGTGCCTATGAATTCAGAAATTCCTGTTCAGTGTGCACACGTTTGCTGGAAGGTCCTCTTGCCTTTGTTGAGGGTCATGCCCCACCACAAACAATCAATCAATGAGCCCTTGAGCTTAGGGGTTATGCAGTCCACATTCCCTGTCTCCTTCAGGGAAATAAGGACGCATTGTTCCCAGAACTAAGGTACACAAACACAGCAGGCCCAGATGTCCTATACAGCTACCACATTCAATAACACCCACCAGAGGTCAGTGCTTCTAAAGTGGCTGCAACTCACTAGGGTTTGATGTTGCAGTACACTAGTGGTTTATTGTTTTGGTGCTTGCTAGAGATCTAATGTTTTAGAGTTCATTAGAGCTCTAATATTTTAGTACCTACTAGAGGTCTGATGTTTTATTGCTCAGCAGTAGTCTAATGTTCTGCCGTTTTAGTACTCATCACAGGTCTGGAGTTTTAGTGGTCACTAGTGGGCTAGCGCTTTAGCACTCACTAATGGTGTGATGTTTTAGCATTCAGCAGAGGTCTAATGTTCAAATCAACTTAAAAACACCGTGTGCCTATAGTCTCCTGCATCCTTTTTAGAAGTGCAAAAGAAATGTAGCACAACAAATTGTAATTACGTTAATGTTTTGCATAATTTCCATTATGGCAATATGATTATGGCAAGATAAGAGGAGAAATAATAGAACAAAGGAGAGTAAAAACCAATATGTCATTGAGTATTTTATATTGCCATTCATCATGAATTACATCGTGGTGGAGGGCTGCACTTTCTGAAATGTCAAGCATGGCAAAAGCAGGTGGGAGCTGACTGTGATTAATCAGTTTTAACCAAAGTAGCATTCATCATTGACCCTAAAACAGAGAGATTCATGGGCTTTTAGGTTGTTTTCACACTCAATTTGATTGCTTGAACTGAACTTGAATTCAATTCCACCTCCGCAGGTCACTTATCACAATGTATTATTTGGATTCAATCCATGGTACATTTGCATTATCAGTAAGTACCAACCTTAGTTCTAACGGCTGCTGCTTACTGCTATGGTTATACAGCAACTCAGAAGGATAAATCTGAATGTGTTGCTAACTATGGAAATATATGGCAATATACATCTTAAATGTTGCACTGATTTTAATGTGGCCACGGAAAGCATCTCTGATCTCTTCAGTAATATAAGTTCAAGTTTAACCTAAATACACCGATCAGGCATAACATTATGATCACCTTCCTAATATTGTGTTGGTCCCTCTTTTGCTGCCAAAACAGACCTGACCCATCGAGGAATGGACTCTACTAGACCCCTGAAGGTGTGCTGTGGTATCTGACACCAAGATGTTAGCAGCAGATCCTTTGAGTCCTGTAAGTTGTGAGGTGGGGCCTCCATGGATCGGACTTGTTTGTTCAGCACATCCCACAGATGCTCGATTGGACCCGAGATCTTGGGAATTTGGAGGCCAAATCAACAACTCAAACTCATTGTTGTGCTCCTCAAACCATTCCTTATCCATTTTTGCTTTGTGGCAGGGCGCATTATCCTGCAGAAAGAGGCCATAGCCACAAGGGAATACCATTTCCATGAAAGGGTGTACATGGTCTGCAACAATGCTTAGGTAGGTGGTATGTGTCATCCACATGGATTTCAGCACCCAAGGTTTCCCAGCAGAACATCACCCAAAGCATCACACTGCCTCCGCCAGATTGCCTTCTTCCCATAGTGCATCCTGGTGCTATGTGTTCCCTAGGTAAGCGACTCACACGCACCCGGCCATCCATGTGATGTAAAAGAAAACGTGATTCATCAGACCAGGCCACCTTCTTCCATTGCTCCGTGGTCCAGTTCTGATGCTCACGTGCCCACTGTTGGCACTTTCAGTGGTGGACAGGGGTCAGCATGGGGACCCTGAATGGTCTGCAGCTAAGCAGTCCCATACGCAACAAACTGTGATGCACTGTGTATTCTGACACCTTTCTATCAGAACCAGCATTAACTTCTTGAGCAGTTTGAACTACAGTAGCTCATCTGTTGGCTCGGACCACGCGGGCCAGCCTTTGATCCTCACGTGCATCAATGAGCCTTGGCCACCCATGACCCTGTCGCCGGTTCACCACTGTTCCTTCCTTGGACCACTTTTGATAGATACTGACCACTGCAGACCAGGAATACCCCACAAGAGCTGCAGATTTGGAGATGTTCTGACCCAGTCATCCAGCCATCACAATTTGGCCCTTGTCAATGCCCATTTCTCCTGCTATCTTCTGTTGCAAGTTGCAAGGTGAAGCCACCATGGATTGGAATTGTTAGTTCAGCACATCCCATAGATTCTCAATCAGATTGAGATCTGGGGAATTTGTAGGCAAGGGCAACACCTTGAATTCTACATTATGTTTCTCAAACTGAAGTGTGTACCTGGTTTACAAAGATGTTTAGGTAGGTTTACCGTGTCAAATTGATGTCCACATGAATGGCCGGATCCAAAGATTCCAAAAATCATTGCACAGAGCATTACAATCCCTCCACTAGCTGTAAATTCAAAGTGAATTCAAAAGAATGCACAAAACAGCACATGCATCAATCTGCTGTGGTTGTATTGCAAATGATGCAAAAAAATACAAGCTGCCCATCTAAAGCAATTTCTGTAGAGACAAACAGCGATTAATATAATCGTAAATTATGTCATCAATAGTGGTTCACTTCCACAAATTATATCTGATTGCTTTCACACCAATTACAAACTAGATTGGAGCACCAAAAACTCTGAAAATGCCCTGGAGAATGTAGAAATAAATACAATGCCACACAGTCCCATTGAATGTAGAGAATACAGTTGTGTTGCTTGTACGATGTAGTACAGTAATCCTAATGAGGAGAGAATGTAATATGGATCCAGATGTGCTCATTATCAATCTCTGTGCATGCCAAATATATACTCATAGGAGAGAAGAGAGAGGAAATATTGTAATATTTTAAATGAGGACAATAATAGCGTGCATCAGAAGAGTTCTTCACATGAACAGTCTGTTCCAGAAGTGCATATTTTTAACAGTCTGTTCAATGCATTTGATGTGAACCTGTGTCTTTGCTCTGTGTTTATGTTTCAGCTCGAAACATGACCCTTCTCTCAAAGGGCAGGCTGGCACTGCTCCTGTCTGGCTACGTTCCACCCGCAACATCAACACACTTTTATCTTCTAGCCACTCGTCTTGATGGACGACTCTTCAAATGAAACCCTTTGAAATCTATTTGTTGACTGCTTTATTATGTTGATTTCTGGCTCTAAAAATTAGCAGTACTAAAAAAAAAACATAGTTCATCCAAAAATTAAAAATTTGGCATCATTTACTTACAATCATGTCATTCTAAACCTGTGTGATGTTACTTTTGTGGAACTCTTTTGTGGGAGTCCATTTAATGAAAATCAGTTGGGCGCGCTGCTTTCTGGACCCACTGACTTTCATTGTATGAACAAAACAGTTGAAACATTCAAAATATCTTCTCTTGTGTTAGAAGAAGAGATAAGAAAGAAAGTCATACAGGTTTGGAACAACTTGAAGGTGAATAAATGGTGACAGAATTCACATTTATGGCTTTATGTCCCTTTTATAAGTATTAGCACAGAGATCATAAATAAACGCAGCATAAAATTACAGCAGCTGACAAACATACAGTCATCTACTTAGATCATTTGCAGTCTGCATCCTCATATGCTCAATAACTCATTGATATATATGCTAGCCAGTATATGCACACCTGAGATAGTGAGATAGTGGGTAGAAAGAACCATATGTGTTGTGACACCCTGTCGCCTCTGCCTGCCTGAAAGCAGGAGATAAGTGCTGAAAATTTATGGTGGGAGCTAGCAGAGAGGTTGGCGGAATGGAGAGAAAGTGAGAGAGACAACAGTGGCTAAAGCCATGAAGACACAGACAGATCAACAGATAGATTGTTGCGTGCCACCTGTGTAATGCTTGGCAGCTGAGAGCTGTATTGTGCTTCTCTCTTTATTTGTTTCTTGCGTTATCTGGAGAGCGGATTTTGGAAGTTCAATCTTGCTGATAATAAAGGGAGGTAATGAGGACTCCAGCAGCAGACAGCTGCAGAGCTAGCAGTAGAGCACATGGGAGCACCCTCCTTAATGCTGTCAGACACACACTGAGAATAGTAGCATATGTAGTCTTAGTCACTGGTGTTCAACTGACTACTGGACTATTGGTGAGTTGTGGTTTACATTCATTTGCTGCAACCTAGTGAGCTTCATGGCCCACATAGGAACTTTTATTCAGCAAGGATGCATTGAAATGGCCAGTAAAGACATTTTATAATATTACAAAAGATTTTCATTACAAATAAATGCAGTTCCTTTGAACTTTCTAGTCATCAAAGAATCCTGTAAAAAAAAGTATTACAGTTTCAACAAAAATATTAATCAGCACAGCTGTTTTCAACATTGATAATAATAATAGGAAATGTTTCTGAAGGAATTCAAATTCATCTTTACCATATTGTTCCGAATATAAGACATCTTAGGAATACATCTGAAAAAAAAATGGGTTCGTCTTATATTCAGGGTCTAGACTTTCACATGTCAGTAATACACCTGCAACAATAGGTGGTGCCAAATACACGTAAAACGAGTGTGCCAAGAAATACGTTGTATGATGTGTGTCAGTGTAATTCAATGAAGATCGTGAGTGCAAAAAGATGGTCTTAAAACGGTAATCTTGAAAAGGGGGCGTCTTATATTCTGAACAATACAGTCATTTTTTTATATAAAATATGTTTTAATAAAATGTGTAATTTGCAATTATCATTGAAGACCAGTCCAGATATTGTTCAAAACTTTACCTAAGGTTTCCTGTCTTTTAGAGGGCAGTTTATACTGAATTAGTCTCATAATGGAAGAAGCGATCAATATAGAAATGTATTAAATGTATTAAATTGGGCTATAAAACATAGAGGACTTCATGAGTACTATACCGTACTATGTTGTGTCCGACATAACTCATCATTGGCTCTTGAAATCTGGATGCATCACTTGGTCATATTCACACTGATGTTACTCCATCTCTGTAACCCTGAAAGCAAAATCCTTGTGCTGAGTGCAAAATGGTCTTCAGGCTACAGGCTAATTGTAGGATGTATTAGGTCTATACAGACTTTCTAAAGGAAGCAGGCATTAGTGAGGCTAAGAGTCTCCCATCGCTTTAACATTGGACCCGGTCCAGGCCTCCTACCCCTCTGACCGGAGACTTTGCTCCACTTCCACTTCTATATTTAGAGGCTGCTTAAACAGCAATACGGTGTAGCCTGGCCTGGGCTAACATGTCCAGCAAAAGCCCAGAGTATGTTGTAATGATGTTAAGCAGGCAACCTTTGCAGATTGTGTGTGGTCCTGTGCATGGTTTTGATGCAGTTGTCGGATGTGCATAGATGCCACAGCTGGATTCGCATCACATGTCCCGGCTAAGTGAGATAAATGGCCCGGTGTTCTCTACTAACTGGGAGCTCCGCTAAAAGGCCTCCCACATGCCATACACTATGTAATGATCATAAACTCTCGCCCCCGCACAAGTACACTCACTCGGCGCGCTCAGTGGTGTGTGAAGGCTCTTGGAGTGTAAAGTTCTTTTAAGGAAGCCCTAGGGAGACAGGTTCATCTAGAGAAGAGATCGCTTCTCCCATCATCCCTAGCCTCTAATGGACTTGTTGTGTGATGGGGCGAGAGGGGCCCTTGGAAGTTTCCTAGAAGCATCTTTTCCAGGAGCTGAGTACTTCAAAGGTGCCCAAAGCTGTACTGGTCTTTCTGTGAAAAGGTTAATATTGTTGATAGGTAGAGGAAGGAAAAGACAGATCTCTGGATGGGGAATAGGAATGCTAGGAGGACTGTACAAGGTATAGGACCAAGTTATGGCTTGATAAGGTCATGTACACTTTAATTTAACCCAGCCTCTTTGGAAAAACTTGCCTGTGGCAACATTTATGCTAAATAGTACTATGTTGCTTTTTGCACATTTCATGACAATTTCAAAGTGAAATTTTCAGTGAGTGGCGCTAAAAGTGGATTCAGCTTTACCTGAAACACATGAATGTGAATAAACCAGTGCTGGCTGTTGTGAAAGCGAAAGTGACATGTGAAGGCCAAGTATGGTAACCCATACTCGGAATTTGTCTTCTGCATTTAACCCATCCAAGTTAGTGCACACACATTAGGAGTAGTGAACACACACACTGTTGTACTGTATATATCGCGGCAGGTTGGAAATGAAATGTCTGGTGAGTGGCGCTAAAAGGTTAATGCTCCGTTGCATTTGAAACAACACTTAACGCTACCCTAAACCTAACCGATAGCATTAACAAAAGTAAATGTAAGATAAAAGCACATTTGCTGAAGCAACCATGCTATTTTAGCTTGCTTCTACAAGATGGAGTTCTTTAAGTGCAGTGCTGTACCAGGCGAGTATGCTAGAAAATCCATACATACTGTATGGAGCTGGTTGTGTGATGAAAATGTCAAAATCTATTAGTTTACAAATCATACTTTATACTAAAAGCATTTTGAGGTCATAACATAGTATTGTGCTAGGAAACGCATGAAAATAAGTCTTTATTAATCGATAATCTGCCCATGTAATCATAATTTGTGTGAAAAGGAATAAAAGTTGTTAGTGTTTTATTGCCACTAGTGTTGATTTCAACTGGAAACTGCAGTGAATTGTATATATAGGTATGTTTTTGGAGCTTTGCAAAAATGTAGGTAGAGGCACGTTATTTCAATGAGCCTGTGTTGCTTTAATTGTACTTACAAGACACTGAAAACACTAGTAGGATATTCAGACGGAGATAACCCATCTGGTTTTCCATTAGATGCAGTGGGAAAACTGGAGAATGGGAGCAACAGAGAGAGTCAGACACGTTGACAGAGACCAGGATTGAAAAAGAAGCGTGTCGGAGAGGCAATCACAGAGGGACAGTGAGCGTTAGAATTGTCTATTTGAAATTTCATTCACTGGAAATGGGATGACGGAGCAAAAATAGTTAGAGAAAAAGAAAGGCACTTACAGATGGAGAATTATGCAGCAGTTTAGGTTCTTTGTTCTTAAAAGATTGGGAATTTCAGGCTGCCTGCCTGGCTATTTAGCATTTAGCATTAGCATCTAAATCAGCCCTGCAGCACTATGCAAACTTGCCACATATGGCTGCCGACACCCCTTGATCCAGCTCCTTGTAGCCGCATAGCGCACCCCTATAATTAAGGGATAATAAGTTTGCATAAAAAGTCATGCAGCAGCATTACTTCGAGGAAGCGCAATGTCTAAATGTAAATGTGCAAATTTTAAACATGGTTAAAAATATTTATGGATTCATCTCAGGTCAACGAAGACACACACACACACACACACTCAGAGGTGCTGAGCAAAAGGGCTTCTGAGTGCAGTATTTTTTGCAGCTTTAAGCAATTCCCAGTCCTCTGTCATGCTTAAATACTTTTTCCATGTACCTACTCCTTCATCCTCCAGGCACTTCTAGGAGAAGGACAAAATAAAATGACAGAACATTCAGATCCAGTGTGCTATTTTAGAACGCTAATCCAGTTTTAGTGTGGTGTAATACACCGTTCTCTGCCCAATGTGTCTGTGTATGTGTAAAAAGTAATGATATTTGCATCTTATTTAGTTTTCCATTTACTCATCATACAATTATAATATATATAATTGTATTGTTTATTTGATTGTTTGTTTTGAGAAAAAAAGAGAGAAAAAATGGCAAGCAAACTGACGACTCATTAATTTCTTTGTGTATGTATTTATCTTCAAAGACACATACTCACTGCAAAAAAAACAACAAAAAAACAAAAGGAACTGCTTTTCTCTGTTGTCGTGCCTCTTGTAGTGGAGTGGCAGTGATGATCTACAGTCTTGACTGTACAGATGTTACTATGGAAATTTCCCAGCGGGGTCACAATGGGATTCATCTCTTCAAGGAATCCATCTGTTGGATGTCAAGGTCAGTGTGCTAAGCACAGGTCATTGACCAACTGTTCCGTAGCAATCCGAGCAGGCATTGTCAATAGTGGCATTTCTTCTGCCTCATTTGTCTGATGCAGTTATACAAGGGCACAGCACTGCACGAAAGGTCAAGAGAGTGTACTCATGTTATCTCTAGAAATCACCACACTTGTGAGTCTATGACAAATAAGAACATTCAAGAATATGCAAAGGAAAAGTCCTTTAAAAATTAAGTTAAAAATACAAGTTCTAAGAAATGTAACGACTGCAGTCGTGTTGATTTCATATATTTTTTATATTTTGTACTGTAGATAAATTTCAACTTCAACATGATACACAGCCATCAAATAAAAAGTAACATTTTCTTCACACCAGAAATGTTTCAGTAGCTCAAAGTTTCTGACAAAAAGTCTTTTAAGGACAGGCCTTCGGTCAGTTCTCAAGTCAGTTGCCTACGGGCCTAAAGGGTCTCATGTAAGTTTTTTTAAAAATGCTCCAAGAGTTTCCATCTTTGCCTTAAACCTTGAATATATATAAGTCTAGAAATTTTACTCTTTATTTCAAAACATTTTACTTTACACTGCCCTCCAAAAGTTTGGAAACACCCCTGGCAAAGTGTGGTTTTGGACAATATCATCATAAAACCTTATCATTTTTTGGTGCAAATACATTACAGTAACTTGACATTATCATTGAAGACCAGCAATAATAATTTTCATTTTGATTACATAATAATGGCAATACACTGCCCTCCAAAAGTTTGGAAACACCCCTGGCAAAGTGTGGTTTTGGACGATATCATCATAAATCCTTATCATTTTTTCGTGCAAATACATTACAGCAACTTGACATTATCATTGAAGACCAGCAATAATAATTTTCATTTTGATTACATAATAATGGCAATACACTGCCCTCCAAAAGATTGGAAACGCCCTAGAAAAGTGGGGTTTTGGACAATATTGGCATGAATCCTTTTTAATTTGTGATAATTTTGCACAACACAAACAACACAAATATTTTATTACATAAACAGTTTATACATAGAAAAAACTTAAATTTTCGATTCATCAAAATATCCACCATTAGCAGCTATCTGACCTAAACTGGGTTCTGATTGGTTCATTGTATTCTAAACTTAATTGGCAATTAATTGTTGAAGCTATTAAGGTGTGCTGACCCAAAAATCTTTTAAAAACCTGGGCCAAGTTTAAACCAGTAACCAGGCATCACAGCTGGCAAAGGTGCATGTCTGATTTTGATATGTATATATTGCCATTATTATGTAATCAAAATGAAAATTATTTTTGCTGGTCTTCAATGATAATGTCAAGTTACTGTAATGTTTTGCACCAAAAAATGATATTATGCTGATATCGTCCAAAACCACACTTTGCCAGGGGTGTTTCCAAACTTTTGGAGGGCAGTGTATATGCTGCATATGAGATAGAACAGGTATAGTTTAGTTTACAACTTACATTGTCATCTTTTATCCACTATTAGTACAAGCCTATTGTACCGGACCCCGTCCAAATGATGGCCAAAACTTTACTGATCAGTTTTATGAAACTTATTGTACTTCACACAAAAGATGAAGCATCTGCTAATATGGCAGAGACTGCTGAGTCGTGGGCGGAGGCTTTTTTGTGACATCACAAAAGGTAGAATCTGCAAATGGCTTGTTCTGAGATACTGCTTATGATTTTTGTGGATTAAAAAAAAAGTTCATTTATGTTCAAACACCACGTAAAAGTGAATTTTGCATAATAGGTCCCATTTAAATTGATCAAAAGTGATAATAAAGACATTTATGTAACAAAAAATTTATATTTCAATTAAATGCTGTTCTTTGTGTCATGATCACCTGCTGGAGTGCCCTTGATAGCCACAAGAGGGCACTCCACCCTGGACTATTGCAACTATCACGGACTCCATTTCCCATAACCCACTACCGGGACTTATCAGCCATGATTGCTTTTAGCTGTTTTCACTCATCCTGTTAGTTTCTGCCTATTTATACCTGGTTGTTTCTTTCATTTGTCATTGAGTTTTTGTTGTTGTCAATCTGCACTTCTGAGCACTCTCCCTGGTTCCTTGTTTTCTGTTTTTGGCTGGATTATGATGTTGTTGTTGGATTTCAATAAACTGCAATTGGATCTTACTAAAGTCTCAGAGCATTCCGTGACACTTTGGAACTTTCTATTAATCAAAGAATCCTGTATCATGGTTTCCACAAAAATATTAAGCAGCACAACTGTTTTCAACATTGATAATAATAAACATTATACATTCAAAAATCTTACCAACCCCAAAGTTTGAACTGTAATCTATATATTTTGTTTGATTATTATTTAGAATTTTAAAAATCTGCTAAATTATTTAAATTATAATAATTTTAATGTAAAAATAAACTTGGTCACAGCACAATTAGTTAATTAATTAGTTAAATAATTACATTTTATCACATGCAAATATACTGAATTTTTCTTATGCTTAAAGTACTGAAACACTCAACCTTTTCTAAATTTACTGAGTTTTTTTGTCTTCAATGACTGTGCAGAATCTTTCTAACATGAACCGAGTGCAGCAAGTCTGTTTTCTGGCACTCTGTAAACATCTCTGATAGGGCCGAGAGCAAGGTATTGCCTATCTCATCAAAGCCTATGCTATTTAAATCAGCCCTGCTCTCGAGTACCCGGCTCATTCCACCCAAGTTGTGCTTTTCTTCGCTGTCATTTCGCTCTGCTCCTTCTCGTTCCCTCCTGGCTTCTCTGTCTGGCATATGACTCACAGGCAGTTGGCGCATAGCGTGTTAGTCTTTATTGCCCTCCTATAGGCCCCCAGTGCCCTCAGAGTTCTGTTCTCTTTATTGGTGGGTGGTAAACTTACCGCGTGTGTTTTCACAGTACAGATGATTTTCAGCCCAATTCCACTGCCCGCTTGGTATACAGACACACACAGGAGTCAAAAACACTCTTGCAGGTCTGCTGTCTTGTCAGGATGCAATGTTTGATCCATCTCAAACAGCCAGTATGTACACACTCCACTTATTTCATTCATTCTATTTCTCTCAAACCGCTTGACTGCTGCGTTCCCCAGGGCTTTCTCTCTCCGCCATAGCCTGATCTCATTTTCTCTCGGTCCTAAATCAAAATGGATGATAATTAATTGATAACAGATGGATGAGTTAAAACAATGGTGGGTTACAATAAAGCACCTCTGCGTCGGTTGTTGTCGCAGGCAACACAGAAACATGAAAAGAAAAAAAAGTCACATATGTCCCTGTTTTTCACCTACAGTCACTCAATGTGGCATTATTTTCTAAGGCCACTTAATTTGTCTTTGTTTTACTCAGTGATTGTGTTTGCTTGCTCATTTAACATTGTCAACTTGCGTTCCCCAGCCCTCGTTATGTTCGTTGTGGGCCGATTGTCCGCTCTTGTCAAGCTCGAGAGCTCATTAGATACATTTGGCCTTTTTCACGGATGCTGCTCTCATGGTCCGAGCACCGTAGATAAACAGTGGGCCGTGCCAGATCTTGGTAGGCATTGTTATTTATAACAAAGGTCACTCGAATCAACACAAATGCTACTGAAAAGACAAAGTGCCCTCCTGTGCCAAAGGTTGTAGCTACAACAGATTTCACCAGATACACATAATACCATCATGCCCTCTGCTCCCTGAGTTATTACCTTCTCTGTAAAAAAAAAAAAAAAAATCTATTACATTTTATTTAGCACACTGGGAGATTTGGGCCACAGATACTACAAAACGCAAATAACGTTGAATCTACTTAAAAAAAAAAAAAAACATGTTAGACAAAAAAAAAATTCCTTAAAGGTGCCTTAGAATTGACATTTTACAAGATGTAATATAAGTCTAAGGTGTTCCCAGAATGTGTCTGTGAAGTTTCAGCTCAAAATACCCCATAGATGTTTTATTATACCATGTTTTAAAGGTCCCGTTTTTCGTGGTTTTTTGAAGCTTTGATTGTGTTTATAGTGTGCAATATAACATGTGTTCATGTTTCACGTGTAAAAAAACACAGTATTTTTCACATAATTTACTTAACTGTATACCGCTGTTTCCACTGTCATAAAAACGGGCTGATGACTTCCTTGTTCTATGAAGTCCCTCCTTCAGAAATATGTAACGAGTTCTGATTGTGCCAGCGGTTCCTGTGTTGTGATTCGACAGCAGCTTAGCGAACCTTGCCCGGAAAGGTCACGCCTCTTACCATAACGTGGAGATGCATGCGCTCAGTGTTATTGTAAACATGTCTTTAATTTTACCCTATCAATTTGAGCCAGAATCAGACCCGGTGATTGGACTGCGGGATGAAAATAACAGCGTTTCGACGACATGGCGACAAACACACTCTACAAACGCAACTCTTGTGTATTCCTGTGGGCGGAGGTTAGTCAAAAAACCGTTTTAGTGACGTCATTAAAGAAGGAAGTAGAGGGATGTAGTCCAAACTGGCCGTTCGATGTAGGCGACTTCTGTTAAATAAAATATCTCGCTTGGCATTGAACTTTGAGCTCTAAAATTTTACAGATTTTATTTATACTCTAACAACAACATTACACACTAACTAAAGTTTGAAACATGGGATCACGAAGAACGGGACCTTTAACTGCCTATTTTGGGGTGGCATTAAAAATGCTTTGATTTGGGGTGTTTACACCTTTAAATGCTTGTGCTCCCCGCCCCCTAACTCGCGACTCCAATAAACATTGCATAAACAATACTGAAGTTCACAATATAACTCTCAAAATGGATCTTTACAAACTGTTTGTGACGCAGCATATCAGATCACATAAGTATGGCATGTATTTTGTGGATGTTTGCTAACATTTGTTTCTGAATGAGTTTGATAGTGCTGCACGACGGCTAATGTGGCTAAAGCTACATTTTCGATAAGAATGAAGATGCGTTTATGAATTATACAGACTACAAGCGTTTTCGGGTTTAAAATGAAAATAACGACATGGCTCTGGTCTCCGTGAATACAGTAAGAAACATGATGAAACATAAATGTGGTAACTTTTAACACATTTAACAGTACGTTAGCAAGATGCTAACGAAACATTTAGATTTACAAATATCACTAAATATATCATGATATCATGGATCATGAACAGTTATTATGCATCCATCTGCCATTTTCACTATTGTCATTGCTTGCATGCTTCACAATACCTGCAGAATGTCTGATGATTCGGCTGTGCAGCTCCACGACGTTAATACTGCTTTGCCTTGAATATGGGCTGGTATGTACAAAAGTTGGGGGCGTACATATTAATGATCCCTACTGTTGCGTCACAGTCAGTGTTATGTTGAGATTCGCCTGTTCTTCTGTGGTGTTTTTCACACACAAGATTTATATAAGAAGGAGGAAACAATGGTGTTTGAGGCTCATGGTATGTCATTTCCCTGTACAGAACTCTTATTATTCAACTATGCCAAGGTAAATTCAATTTTCAATTCTAGGGCACCTTTAAATGCTGGTCCAACTAGTCTAATGAAGTTGTCTGATCTATCGATTGCATAATGCTGATTTGTTCAAGTTTTGAGAGTACCCAGAATGCATTGCTTTATTGTGCTGTAATATAAAATAAATAATATAAATATATAATATATTATAAAGAATATAATGTAATATAATATACAGTCAAAAATTTGCTAAACAAGAAAGCTGTAGTTTCCTTGATAAGAATATATTGGCTGAACAAGACATTTTACAATTAATGACATTCAAATTGGCTAAACAAACAAGACAATTATTAGGAGATTATTGAGAGAGCTTTTAAAATATGAATACATCACATCACATTACATTTTTTCTCAACAATTCTTTTTTTTTTTTACAGTGAGAAAGGCTGTATAAATTCACCTGTTTTGCATGATTGAACTGCAGTATAAAATGTAACCTTTCAGATAAATATACTGTATATATCCTTGCATGATTTTAAATGAACCTTCTGGTTTTGAAGCACGCATTGCAGAGAAACTAAAGTTTAAGGTCAGTTAGCACATACTGTATTTATTCTAGATACAATAATAAAATTGCGGTTACTTGCTGTAAATGGATGAGATCAATTATTGAGGTCTCGCTCCTCTGATCTCCAATTCCATCCAGGGCCAACCCACCCTGCTGTGGCGGCCAGTCGCGAGGAAATTTAATCACGAGAATCAGTAGCTGTTGGATTATTTGCGAGCATAGTTACAGTATCACATTAGTATGATGAGTTTTCCAAGAGGTCCATAACGTGGAAAATGTGGAGCATTTATATTGTTTGAGTGCAAGTATAGATTGCAATATATATACATAGATGCAGACTGTTGTCGCCCTTATATTTCACAATATCTGGGTGCTTATTTCATAATGAGGGTACTTAATGATAAATAGAGCCTATTATAGTGAACTATGGCTATAAAACATAGTTTCATCCAGCAATAAATATCTTCCCTCCTGAGTAAACCACTATATGAGATTCTTGTACACCCTTAAAAACTCTAAAGGCACAATAGAGTCAAGTCAAGTCACCTTTTTTATATAGCACTTTATACAATACAGAATGTTTCAAAGCAACTTCACAGTATTAAACAGGAAAATAATGATCAATGATGCAAACTTCATCTAAGAGACAAATTCAAATTCTGCTGTAAAGTAGCTCTGAATAGACAATAGTGTTATTATTCAGCTCAAGACAGTTCAATGTTGATTCAGTTCAGTATAATAACTGTGTAAAGTTCATCAATTATGAAATGAGCTCAATTTAGCTATGAGCAGCAGATCTGCAGAAGACAATATAATATATACCATGCTTTATCCTCAAGCAAAGCCCACAGTTCTTAGTGAATGCCTTTTTTTTTTGGCACTGAAAAGACAAAGTAAGGTTAGGGAAAGTATATGTTGCCACTGAATCTGGGGTAATAGAGCAATATAGCCATCAATTTATAGTCAAGCAACTATAATACTGTATGAACACATATTATGTAATATAACACACATCATATTAGATATATTAGCAGAAGTTCAACATTGCATCACTAACATCTATAATTATAAGACAAACTACTTCCAAATTATTCTACAGTTCAGAGTAATTAAACATTCTAATTTTTCTAATGAGAAGAGCTGATTGAATTCAGATTTGTGATCTATTAAAAGAGAGGGCAGCACAGACATTTCTGCCAGATTCGGCATCTCTGCATGAAATAATGGCTTTTCTGAGTGAAACATTTTAATAAAATGAATTTGAACATATATTAGCAGATAAAATAAAGCAGCTGAATGGTAATAAGGCAAATTGTTCGAAGTTTTTGCTGTACCAGATGAGCAACGGACAGTTCTAAAGAACACAATAATGGTGAATGAAGTTAAACTTAAAGGGGTCTTGCATTGCATGTGATCGCAGGAAGATCTTTAATGCTGCAGAGAAATTAGCACCCTGGTAGTTTTAGATGAAAAATACAACCACAGTAATTATGACACATTTGAAACCTCTTTCCACTTTCCCTTTCTGTTCTGACAGTGCTGAATAATTGATCGATTTTCTCACTGAAGTGGTGCCATTGAACAGGTACACTGAGGGAAATGGGTCGCTGCTACATTCATAAGAAATAATCGTAAACTGCCTCTGACTTTCATGTGCGGTGCTCGGGTACAGAGAGAGAGAGAGAGAAAGGAAAAGTCATTCACCTTAATTCTGATTTCAATAAATAATGAAATGTTTGAGATTTCTAGTTTAGAAATTTGGCAGCTTTTTCTCTTCCATCTGTGCCTGATGAATCTTTCATCTCTGGCTACAAAAGACTGCCACTTGTATTGCAAACATTAAGCCTGTGAGACATGAGGACTCTTCTTTCAAAACAGAGTGCAGTCTGAATTTCAAAGCTGTGGCAATCCTCCCAAGGTAAGGTCAGTCAAACAATATAGCAATATATTGTTTTGTTTGAAAATTAAGAAATGCTTTTTAAAACAAATTCCTTATATACAGCACACTTTAATCATTATTATTCTTAATAGTATATCTGTATTATTTTTATTATATTTTCACTTGCATCATCCTTTTTGATCACAAACCAAAAAATGACAGCGGTTCAAGACAAGTCAAATCAAAATATGTGCCGTCATGCTTTTTCTTATTTTGCCTATTGTAGGGCTACAAATGGATTATTTATAATTTATTATAGTGTTCAATATGGTTTTTAAAAAGTGTATTCACGATACTCACTGTTCAGAGTATATGAAGTAAATATGACTGTTTTGACTGTGACTGAATGAATCTGTGTTTGAATGAACCATTTGAATGGAATGGATTATGAGTGTAATAAAGTCATTGAATCAGTCACTTGTTTCATTCCTGAATGAATCGGTAATGAAATGGTTGAATTGTTGATTCAATGACTCACTCATAAAGACAGTGCTGCTTGAAAGTTTGTGAACCACTTGCAGAATCTGTGAAAATGTGAATAATTTTAACAAAATAAGAGGGATCATACAATATGCATGTTATTTTTATTTAGTACTGTCCTGAGTAAGATATTTTACATAAAAAATGTTTACATATGGTCCATAAGACAAAAAAAAAATAAATAGCTGAAGTTATAAAAACGACCTGCTCAAAAGTTTGTGAACCCTTGATTCTTAATACTGTGTGTGGTTACCTGATGATCCATGACTGTTTTTATGTTTTGTGATGGTTGTTCATGAGTCCCTTGTTTGTCCTGAGCAGTTAAACTGCTCAATATTCTTCAAAAAAATCTTTCAGGTCCCAAAAATTCTTCAGATTTCCAGCATCTTTTGCATATTTGAACCCTTTCTAGCAGTGACTGTATGGTTTTGGATTTTGAGATCCAATTTTTCACACTGAGGACAATTGAGGGGCTCAAACACAACTATTAAAAAAGGTTCGAACATTCACTGATGCTCCAGAAGGAAACACGATGCATTAAGAGTCAGGGGTGAAAACTTTTGAACAGGATAAAGATGTCCAAATTTTTCTTATTTTGTTTAATTTTTTTTTTTTTTTTTTTTTTTTTCCATTTAGTACTGCTCTTCAGAAGCAACAGAAGACACTTAAATGTTCGCCAGAATCAAATTAAGTACAATATTCCTTGATCTTTAATTTCAAAAGTTTTCACCCCCCGGGTCTTAATGCATCGTGTTTCCTTCTGGAGCATCAGTGAATGTTTGAACCTTTTTTAATAGTTGTGTTTGAGTCCCTCAGTTGTCCTCGGTGTGAAAAGATGGATCTCAAAATCATACAGTCACTGCTGGAAATGGTTCAAATATGCAAAATATGCTGGAAAACTGAAGAATTTTTGGGACCGGGAGGATTTTTTAAAAGAATATTGGGCAGTTTAACTGCTCAGGACAAACAAGAGACTCATGAACAACCATCACAAAACATAAAAACAGTCGTAGATCATCCAGGTAACCACACGCAGTATTAAGAATCAATTGTTCATAAACTTTTGAATGGGGTCATATTTATAAATTCAGCAATTTTTTGTCTTGTGGACTTTATGCAAGCATTGTTTATGTAAAATATCTGTACTAAATAAAAAAATAACATGCATTTTGTATGATCCCTCTTATTTTGTTAAAATTATTCACATTTTCACAGATTCTGCAAGTGGTTCACAAACTTTCAAGCAGCACTGTATATACATACATACTGTACACACACACAAACATATATACATATTTATACTTATTATGATTACTCATAATGGGATGTTATACTGCCTTTTAGCGAGATCTGAAAGAACAGAAACACAAAGACAAACATACTGTAATCTTACCTAACCTATAACACAATACCCAAGTTAAAGTCTGTCATGGCGATAAAAAGTCAACAGTTCCTTATTGTTACTGGTTTGTACCCAGAAATGGAAAAAGCCCAACTATTAGCATTTTAATAGTTCTAGATTAACAAGCAAAATACTCCAGAATTCTTTGTTGCCTCCAGGCCAGCTGCTTTGATTTTGAAATTAGAGTTGGCGTCATGGTGGGGTGACTCTGTGAGCAGAGAGGGTGTGTGATTAAGGCCACACGAAACAGCTCCTGCCATGGCTAAGCAGACAGAAGACCTCCAACTAGCCAGCAGTGGCTCTCCTTCAAGATTGTCCTCTTACATACTGAGACATAAACCATTTACTCTCTAGCATTTTATAAGCAGGCTAGCAGGGTTTTGTCAAGTGATGCTCACAATCATCCCTCCCTCTTTTTCTCTCTTGTCCTTTGCTCTCTCTCTCTTTTTCTCCTCTCATCCATGTTGCCATGTGCAGCTGTCAGATATTCTATCTCTATATTGCCCTAGGCCTTCTCACTGTTACTGTTCATTTCTGGTCTTCCAATTTCTCTCTCTATTTCCTTCTCGCCCTGCCAATATCCCTTCATTCTTTTTTTCCCTTTATGTAGTATGTTTCAGGGGGATAAGTTTTGGCTGGTTAGCATGGCCCTGTTAGCCCCTGCTGGTAGATGCAGTAGCTACACACTCTGAAGCCACACATTCTGTTGTGTGGCTAATTACAAGATTACATTAAAAAGTAATCTTGTAATTAGCCACACAACATTTACAGCACAGGTGATTGAGAATCCATGCATTCTAATGGCTATCTTTCTTCAGGTAGTAGATTCTCTTGTTATATTCCTGCATTTGCTAGGTGTGGACATGTTGGGTATTGCATATTAACATACTACTACTACTAATTGTGCTAGGTATTGTATACTACTATATTACATGTATGCATACAATGCAAAATACACAATTTTTAGTATGCGTGCATTATCCGACTTACTACATTTGCAAAAAATATGCAGTATACAGGGAGAGCACGTTGTTTGGAATTTTTATTTTAATTAATTTATTTAATTAACCAGGACGGTCCCATTGAGATATTGTATCTCTTCTATCAGGGAGTTCTGGTCAATGCATTGCGGTCTGTTTGTCCTATCATTTCTAGAGTGATAAATTGTTGTTTTTTTACTCATTTTATTGTACTGCCAAAAGTTAAGGCATTTTACACAGTTGTACTACAAAAAGACTATAGAATAACAGACTGTAGACTATGGACCAAAGACAGACTATAGACTATAGACCAAAGACAATAGAAAAACACAAGACGCGTTACTCTTAGCGTTTTGAATGGGAGAAAGTGCAACGTGCAATATGGCAGAATAAGTCCAGCCTTCTAAATAAGAGCCAGTTGCTGATTGGTAAAGTCATTGCATCACTACAGCGGCCGTTAAAAGTTCCGGTTTCTATAGAAACAGTCAGATGCGCGTCTCCGAAATGAGACACGAGACGTGCATTAAAGGGATAGTTCACCCAAAAATGAAAATTTGATGTTTATCTGCTTACCCCCTGGGCATCCAAGATGTAGGTGACTTTGTTTCTTCAGTAGAACACAAATGATGGTTTTTAACTGCAACCGTTGCCGTCTGTCAGTCTTATAATGCGAGTCAATGGTAACACAATTTATAAGAGTCAATAAACATGCACAGACAAATCCAAATGAAACCCTGCGGCTCGTGACGACACATTGATGTCCTAAGACACGAAACGATCGGTTTGTGCGAGAAAACGAACAGTATTTATATCATTTTTTACCTCTAATGCACCACTATGTCCAACTTCGTTCAGCACTCGGTTAATGATGTCTGATCGCGCTCTGACAACAGCAGTGATGTCTCGCGCATATACTTCAATGAGTGCTAGACATTACTTCCGTTGTCAGAGCGCGTTCAGACCTCACTAAGCGAATGCTGAACCCAGTTGGACATAGTGGTGTATTAGAGGTAAAAAATTATATAAATACTGTTCGTTTTCTTGCACAAACCGATCGTTTCGTGTCTTAGGACATCAATGTGCCGTCACGAGCCGCAGGGTTTCATTTGGATTCGTCTGTGCATGTTTATTGACTCTTATAAATTGTGTTACCATTGACTCGCATTATAAGACTGACAGACGGCAACGGTTGCAGTTAAAAACCATCATTTGTGTTCTACTGAAGAAACAAAGTCACCTACATCTTGGATGCCCTGGGGGTAAGCAGATAAACATCAAATTTTCATTTTTGGGTGAACTATCCCTTTAAGGACTGCGCATGCGCATTAGCTTGATTCAGCCTGAAAAATACCGTTTTTTTGTCATGACTTAAGTGTTTAGAAACAAAATTTATGAGACAGTTGTTGTCAGAATTCATTGGTGATTTCAAATATTGAAGCTTTGGAGAATTTGATGTTTCTCCATTCAAAGAGATTGGAGAGGCATTTTAAAGATGGCCGCCGAGTGAAATGACTTAAAAGAGACTTTGATATTATTTTAAAATACTAGTTTTGACCAAAATAGTAAGTAGTATCAGTGTGCTGCCAGTGATGTGCTGCAAATCTGTGGGGCCCAAACACAAAATATGAGACAGGGCCCCATGTGAATTTTTATAGCCGGATGTAAATAGACACACGTACAGGTCAATTAATTTGTTATTTTATTTTATTTTAGTTGTTTTTTTTTTATTATTATTTTTGACTTGGCACTAAATTTGGCTCTTTACAAACTTTGCCATTGTCATTCAGTGCATGTCTTGATTTCTGGCAGCAACAGTTAGTTTTTGCACATATGATTCATTGTTGCCCTTAAAAGTTATTCCATTGTTGCCCTTAAATGCATTTATCCTGCAGAGTAATGTACCTCTTCATAATAAATGCTGCTTAAGATTCATCCTTCCTTTGTAATATAAAGATGTCTCTGTATCTTCCTGCATGTTGTAGTATGGTTCAGGTAGAGTGAAACCCCAACTCTCCATCTCTGTTTCTCTATATCTGCTTTTTTTTTTCTTTCTCCAGTAAGTATTCAGATCACATTTGCCTGTCTAATTAGATCGAGGCAATGAGAAAGAAAACGAGAGGCCTCTCTCCCTTATCACCATTCCTACCCTCTGTCTTCTCCTCCTCTTTTCTTTCTCTCTCTCCCACTCATTTCATTCTATCAGCTATATCACAGGCAGATTTTGCTAATTGATCGTTAAGAGCCCTTTAATTTCACATGGCTTTCTGCATCCATTGTTCTGGGTATGTGTCAGCAATGCTACAGTATATATGTTCACAAAATATATACTGAGAAAACATCAGCTCATGATGTCACCTTCTCATCAAGGACTCATAAAATGAGAGATGCACTTGATATCAAGTGGAATATTTATGGAGAGGTGTGTATACAAAGCCATAATCTCTGCTCCCTTAATACAGCCACTCTCATGATGACTCATGTTTTACTATGTAATGATTCAAAAACTATTTATACCAATGCACATTTTAGTTCATATTTGAAAGGAAAAAAACACCAATCATATGCTTCTCCTAGACAGCAATGAAATAAATGCAGAGAACATTTGATGAAAATGAAAATTGTGTCATTTACTCACCCTCATCTCACCCTTTCTTCTTTTGAACACAAAATGAGATGTTCAGTATCATGTTCAATAAAGTGCGGTAAATTGTGACTATGGCTGTCAAAAAATATTTTCACTGAATAATCATTAATATTTCAGACAGTTCATCCTTAAAAACTAACATAGGTTTTTATGACTTACCTCACAATTCGCATGGACTGCACTGCAGTTATGATACTTTTTGTGTCCTTTTGGAGCTCGACAACCCCTGGTGGTGTTATTATATGGATGCTTGTACTGTACATTCTGCAAAACTTTGTTCCACAGAAGAAATAAATCATGTGGGTTTGGAGTTAATGATGACAGAATTGACATTTTTGGATGAGCTATCCCTATAAAGAGATATTCCACACAAAAATGAAAATTCTGTCATCATTTACTCTCCCTTATGTCTGCTGAACACACAAGAAGATATTTTGAAGAATGTTATTACCTAAATAGTTTTGGTTCCTATCTACTTCCATTGTTTTTTGTCCATACAATAGAAGTTAATGGGAACCGAAACTGTTTAGTCAGCAATATTCTTTTTCTTTTGTGTGTGTGTGTGTGTGTGTGTGTGTGTTCCACAGAAGAAAGTTCTCTAAACAGTATCATAACAAATCTCAACAATGTCACAGAATTGCCAAGATGAACTCAAACACTTTAAACATTTCTCATCAAAATCACTCAAGACCAAATTATCTGAGCTGAGTTATCCATATGAATGTTATAGCTTTATACCCTCACTGTATGCCAACAACTGCCCAAATTTTCTAAAATCACTTTTTAACAGAGACACATGAGGCAAAGTTGATGAAAAATAACCAAGAACTCCATTAAAGAATGGTGATTCCAAGATCTGCTATCGATCACAGAACCAGGAACTCTGACACATAGATCAGACCTTATTGGCTGCTGTGAAACAGAGACTTTCCTACAGCACCCTTACTATCTTCTGTTTTATTATCCATCTCTCTCTCTCTCCCGCTCGCTATTGTGCAGGTTGATCAATAATTGAGCAAAGTTTCATCAAATCCAGGTCTGTTTTTCATAGGGCTTGTCTGTTTGAGTACACACTGAGAGGCGAGAGGAGCTTGAGCTTGTGGACAGAGTCTCCCGGAAGTCTCTTTGATCTACCACATTCTGCTACAGGGGATTTTACAGTGAAACGCACTGCACACTTTCTATCACACAACCCCAACATACAACATGTTACGCTCTCTGGACAGTTCCACACCCACCGACCGGCACTGCACATTCACGCTTCCTTGCAAACCCAACCCCATAATGCACATCCCTCAGGGCCTGGATCATCATACAACATACTCAATTTAAAAGAAGTAGCTTACACCCCATTCAGAACAAGTTCCCAAAAGGGTCTCCATATGCTGCTGATCTTCAGCACACACACTTTCTCCCGCCCTTTCTTTAAAATCTCCGTAAGCAGGCTCCCCCAGCCGCTCGGCTCATTCATAATGGAGTCTGGTGTATGATGAGGCTGGATGAAAGCCGCGGTCAGGACCGCGCACGCGCTACAGTCGGGGGCTCCCAGCTGTTCCTTCTCTTTGTCTCCGTCTCATGAAGACCAAAGATGTGACTCGCTGTGATCAGTCAGGCTTAATATGAAAAATTCAATCATCCTTTCGCAGGATGCTCGACTTGGCCATGCCACCGCCTGACAGCCATGCATGCAGAGAAATGAGAGAGAATGGAGGTACAAATAAAGACGACATTAATGAATCCATTATTACTCTTTTCAAACACAAGGCTTTGAATTTGGCAGACACTTTAATCCAAAATGACTTACAGTGCATTCAAGGTATATTTTAGCAATAAATGAGTCGAGAATCCAACCCACGACACGTAGAGCTACATGAATGGCTATATGAAACATTCATGAGCTGGTGCAGCATATGACGCTTGTTTGTGCATGCCAACGTGCATTAGCCCTTAAACAAAACAAAACAAAACAAAAAGACCAATTCTGATCTAATACAGGAAGTTACTTTTGCAGGTTGAGCTTGTCATGCGTCGTATAATGTGAATAAATGATTCAGGTTATTGATATCTGAAACTGACCTCCTTAGGCGAGCAGGGGTGAGTAAACACTCATGTTTTATTTCACAAGTTGCTCCATCTCTGAAATCAGTCAAATCAATTTGGTTGCCCTATCAGATCTTGATCTCCTCCCTCCCTTGCTTCACACATTTCCTTCCCATCCTCCCTTTCTTTCTCCTGGCCCCCTCCTTCTCATATTAATTGATGTTGTCTCACTTCATTAGAGGTATTTTGTGCTGCTGGAGAATTTCGAACTCATTTTCTCGGCTTGTTGCATAGCTGTTAATTTCAACCTCCACTGTCACCCATAAAAAGCATTTCAATTCTAAAGCACAAATCAGATTTCCCTCCAAAACTCTGACAGGGTTTTAGCTCAAGCCAAAAACCTTGGCAAAAAAACAAGAGACCATTAACACTGCCTACTATTATGTGCACCACTAATGCAAACGACTAATTACAGGCCTGCTTCTGCCCATAACTTTAACCTTAATTGCAGCTTCTCATCCAAAACATAAACCCTGACCACTGTGGAATTATATATTGGGTTGATGAGGTCTCATTCTCTGCTATTACCACTGCGATTTACATCTGGGTAGCGCTTTGTTGCATAAATATTTAGAAGGCACTCAGTCTATTATTTAGATGCTTTTGTTTGAAATAACCATTTCAAGCTAATTGGACACTAAATGACATTATCAAAAATGTGGAATACTAGCATTTTCAAACCAATACTTTCTGACTGTTGATGATTCCGGGCCATGTTTCCACTCTGTGATTCAACTCTGAGAAGTGCATATTAAAGGTAATGGGTACATTTGAATTTCATGCTGTGCACGTCAAAGGATTCTCCTCACTGAGACCTTTCAGGGACGAATTAGGATCCAGTGACTCCATGCCAGGAAGATGGATATTGATGAATAGATTTTTAACAGCAGATGGGTCTCTCAGCAAAATAATCATTGGAGGGAATGGAAGGAGGAGGACGAAACAATGGAGGAAGCCATATGCTGTGAGACTGATATTGGTTTAAAACATACTGATGCTTTTTTTTTTCCACCCTCAAATCACAGTTCATTGTCTTATTCTAAGCATTGTCTTTGGGTTTGGATTCTATGAGGAGTATTCATCTGCCCACAGAGATAAAACAATGGATTGGTATTTCCTGAACCAGTATTGTACGCCATTCAGAATTGAATTGAGATTCTCTGTTTGAACTTTATGAATTTGAATCTAATTGAGGTATCAAACATGATTGCTAAAGTCATGACATGAGAAATCAAAATTGCCTTTGATCTTTTGGACATATAAGAGGTCTTTGTACCATTAAAACATACAGCAAGTTTCATACCTTAAAACATCCTCCTCATTATAAACAAAGCATTTATTTAATCAAGCTCCAAAAATGGCTCATTTTCATATTACGGGATCTGTGACATTACACAAGCAAGCACATTTGCATGTGACTGCCTCCAGATCCAGACATTGACGAATAGTTATATCACCTCGCCATTTAGCCCCGCCCACTGGCATTCGGTCGCTTAACGGTTGACATTTGCTAAACTGGATGCGAGTGTACAGACTTCAGAAGGATCCCAGTCTCAGGAACAAGTAGATGATTTATTTTAATGGTGTCTCAGATCACGTTGGAGGATTATGTTTGTTCGGAGCATTTTATTTTGTAAATGAGGCACAGTGTAATGGAGAGTTCGCAAAAAAACTTTTGTTGAAAGATATTGAAAGCCAACTGTATTGGATCAGACAGCTTTGTTTTTAAATGACGGTTTTATATGGATAATGTATTTAAAACACTTACGTACAATAGCGAGTGGGCATTATACTGTTTCCTATGCAATGACGGTAGCCAATCATAACAGTGGCCGTTTACTGACAAGGCCGTTTACGGATGGTCGGATAGATAGATAGATAGATAGATAGATAGATAGATAGATAGATAGATAGATAGATAGATAGATAGATAAAGACAAGAATTTAGATTACAAAATGATTGTTCATATTGAAATCTTTGACTTTTGATGACAAACTTTGACAAATCTGAGCAATTTGAGATCTTAAGCAGAAGTCACCCTTTGGTCTCCATTTAATCTTATTGCTATAAGAAACAACTGAAATATTAAAAATGGTATTTCTAGTATGGGTTTGTCCCTGATCTTTGTATATTTCCTATTAAGTCAGATTTACACCAAGTGATACATGCCAAATGATTCACACTTAATTTGTTTCCAAACTCCTGTCCTAAACCCAAGCCTCTGCTGGAGGAGCGATAAGAGAGGAAAGCTGCACGTTGAACAAGATGGTTGGAGAGAGCACAGGGTGGAGCGGCTGGGGAGGTGTCCTGACAGCCAGCTTGAGCTGGTTAAATGATGGAGTGGAAGAGGAGGATCAAAGTACTGAGAGCTTTCACTGGCAGGGAGAAGCGGCCCATCCCAGCATGTAGCATGTGTTTGGAAAAAAGGAACACTACTCACTGATGTTGTTGTTGTTGTTGTGGAGCGATCCCACACAAGCTGTCACCCCCGTTTTGATATGGCATCTTAAGGAGAACCTACCATCCACTCTCCTACTGTGAAAGAGCGCTGTGGATGTGGGGAGACGGCACTACCGTGACCGCTGTGCCAGCTTTATCCTCAGCCACCCTCTATGACTATGTCATCTGAAAGATTAATATATTTCAGATAGATGGGGCAAAGAATCTCTAATGCACTTTTTAATGTTACACACTGACTGCGTAGTCATACTAAGTTGGTTATGACTACAGTTCATCTAGATTGAAGCCCAACATCTTAAAGGTGCTACAGAGGATGTTTTCGACAACTGAGAAACCAAAGACTGTTAGTGAGTTTTTGAAATGAGCGCATGCGTAAGAACAACCCCCCTCCTTCACAGCTCATTTCGAGGGAACGCCTCCCAAAACTCGTGCACGAGTATTGGAACACGAGTGTTTACCACAGGCATTCGCTGTATCGTGTTAGTGGATTTATTATGTCGGACTCACCACAGGTATCTCATAATCTGCAGTTGTTACTCCTGACAAAAACATTGCATGCGGCGCCTGTGGAGTGTGGAAAGTTACTGGAGCGCGCACGTCTCTCACAGGGAACGTAATGGCAGTGATTGACAAGCCAGAGGGCCAATCGTTTATGCAATGATCACACAAACAATTGGCCCTACCTCGTGCACAGATGATGTATATTAATATTATTACTTTCAGTGCACCTAATAAATAGTCTTTTATCAGTTAGTAAAGACAGTTTCAAGTAATATTGCATAAATGTATAAAACAAAACATCTTCTTTAGCACCTTTAATTCACTTACTACAGTCTTCCATGGTGGATGTCAGGACATGGCATAGTGGTTAGCATGCTCTAAAATCATTGCATCCGTCTCTCTCTCAGTAAAAACTTCCAGTCACTCTCAAAATCTTTTTAAAATTTGTAATTTGAATACCTAAAATTAGTAAATCAGATAAATTCTGAGGTCTTTAAGTTAATTTTGTTAATTCATGTAATAATATTTTGTAGAAATGTATACATAAAAAAATTATTATACATATACATTTCTACAGAATTGTATGTGTCCTACATTGATGACTTTTATTATACAACCTAAGAATTTGCAGTTATACATGATTATTTAAAGCTGCAGTCCGTAACTTTTTTTGGTTAAAAATCATCCAAAATAAATTTTTGAGCAAGTACATAACCAGCCAGTGTTCAAAACTATCTCATTATCTTAGCTCGATTCACAACAGTAAGCTTGTAATAATGTTTTATAATAAGAGCGACCTGGTGGATTTCTGCGGGAAATTCGAGCATGCAGCAGTTCGTCTGTGCGTCATTACGTCACGTCTGTAAACAGAAAGGAAGGAGTCCAGGCTAGTCGGTTTTATCATGTGAGGATGCTGCTGGTAGCTGATCATTTATAGCCTTTTCTCACTGCAGCTGAAATAGCTCAACTTATCATTTTGATTGCGGATTGTAATCCAGAAAGGTCCAAATGACAATAATCAGTGACAACTGGAGATTCACCCATAGTAAAAAGCAAAAGTCTTCAAACTGCGGAGTAGCTACAGAAATTGAAATCTACAGGTAATGCTAATACACACTAAATACACATAGTCACGCAATGCTGATGTTGTTAACATTAACAATTTGAGAACAAAATATAACAGTAATAATAATTTGCACGGTTTGGCGTGATCAGAGCTAAGCCATCGTTAGATTTAATCATCATTGGCAGCACGATTTATTGTAGCCTAATGCTTTTTTCCTCAGTTGGTCAGAACAAAAGTAGCAGAAATGTTACTTACTTGTTCAGATGATATTTTCCAGTGAAAATTCTTATATTGGTCACACTTTCAAGACGTAGAATCTGTGATTCTGAAGTACAGTTTCCACATCGTCATAGTGATTGACAGCAAACATTAGATTCATCCGCTGAGGAGTCGTGCCGATGCACAACGCACGTAACAATAACAATTCCGCATATGACTGCAATCGCAGGTTTCAAACAGAGATGGCGCAAAGAGGAAAAATGCTGGACTGCAGCTTTAATAAAAGCTCTGCTGATTAAAAAATATTATAACTTTGCTCAAATACACTACCATGGGAAAAAAAAATAAAAAAATTGGGGTAGTTTTTTGCTTTGTTTGTTTTTGAAAGAAGTTAAGCACACCAAGGCTGCATTTATTTCATCTTTTTTTTTTTTTTTTTTTTTTTTTTTAAATGTTATTTATTCCTGTGATGGCAAAGCTGAATTTTCAGTCACATGATCCTTCAAAAGTCATTCTATTAAAATCCAATAAACATTTATTATTTTTAATGATGAAAACAGTTGCTGCATAATATTTTTTTATAGAAAACATGTTTTGTTTTTTCATTTATTTGAAATTTAAATATTTATAGACATCATTACTTTTGATCAATTTAATGCATCCTTGCTGAATAAAAGTATTCATTTCTTTCGGGAAAAAAAAAAAAAAAAAAAAAAAATCCCCCAAACTTTTGAACAGGAGTGTAGGTATATTTCATTTTCTTCTTTTTTTAACTGACAACCATAACGTTCACATCATCAGGCTGTCAACTTACAGAGCCCCTAAAGTGACATAAAAAAATGAAGGAAAAAAATATGAAATGGAGGGAAAAAAAATATTGTCAAAAATATTACATGGAAGGAAAAATAATAAGTCAATGCTTTTGCAAGCGAACTCAAAGTTTCTTAGGGGAACACAAACGCTTTAAGAGCAAAGTTTCTCGGGGAGTGCAAAACATTTGTGAGAGAACGCCAAAGCATTGACTTATTATTTTTCCTTCCATCTCACTCATTTTTCATCACTATGTCCCTTTAAGGCTCCGTATCAACTTGACCATGCTGTACATTTTTAAGGGAATGGGAGTCATTCTAATCATAACTTTCTTAGATTGGAATCAGCATGCAACCTATGACAGTTACAAATGGTTGTAGTTTTTTTTTTTTTTTTTTTTTGGTCATGAGTACATGATTTTGTAAAAGGTGAGGTTTTATTTCATGCAGGCCTGAGGGTGTGTTGCTTAGCCTTATGGCCCTGTGAGCTGTAATAGACTGGAAATGTAAAAGAAATGGCCACACTTTTACTAACATGCGTTCATATTTCAGCAATAATGGCATCATGCGAAAACCATGCAGCATTCTATTACATTCCAATGAGATGCAATAGAGACACCCATGCAGGTAATTGATTCATAACTTGAAACATTTGCCAGAGCTAAAACAATTTCAGAGATCTGAAACATGACACCACTAAAACAAAGAAATGCACCCTGTCTTCCTACTTATAATGGCATTTGTCAAATCAGGCATGCAGGGCCTTAAAATATGCAGCATAAGCAAACAAGTGCTTCATGTGTAATGATCAACTAGAATAAAGCTTGCAAGATGAAGATTTCCAGGATAAGATTTTGCAGAACGGAAAAATACCTTGATTGAGAAGCAAACTAGCCAACCATGTATGTAACACTATGTGTAATTTTAATAATCTCCTCGTTTAAAAGGCATCTAGAATTCACATGGTTTGTGTTGAAAGAGAGAAAGAGCAAGAGAGAGAGAGAAAAAAAAGAAACTGCCAGACACGGTGACGGTTTTGATGAATTTCCTCATCAGAGGTTCGTCACGCAGTGTGGCGGATCTCTATTTTACACCTGACCTTCCCCTGTTAAATACCTTGTTTCACAGCCGCAAGGTAAGCAGGTAAGTGTCTACAGTAGCTGTGCTAAAACATTGAGGGCTTCACACACACACAAAAAAAAACTCTGCTGACTTCTCAGGAATTTCCAGGGACTTACATTCAAGACCAAAATATGCAAACACACTTAAATAAGCCTCAGTAGCTTTACAGAAAGTGAAAAGTGTCCTTCAAAGAAGTCCTCCACAGACTGCTGGGTAATAAACCCACACTTAGATATTTTAAAACAGATAGTTACAACATTTCTATGAATTTGACTGGCAGCATTCCTAAGACTTATTATTGTTTATAGATCACTCAACTTGTCAGTTGCACTTTTGACTGTCAGTCTGTGCGTTAGTGGTGGGATTTTTCAGTGACAACTGATTTTTCACTAACTGATGCTAGAGGCTGCAGTCTTTACCGTCCTTGTTAGTGCGCTGCCTCCCATGCTGGAAACACTGGTTCGAATCCAGTTAGGAGCGGTGCGAGTAAAACCAGAGAGGTTACATTAGCATGTTAATCTCTATTCCAAATTCAGCTACTGTTACTTCAGCTACAATTCAGTCTTTATGAGCGAGTCATTGAATCATTTACTTTCATTCATGAATGAAACATGACACCAGTGTCGTCATTGTTAAAGGGTCATGAAACCCCCCTGTTTTACCCTAGTCGTTCACACCTCTGAGCTGGAAAAAGTCTGTGAAAATGGGCGTGTAAAGCTCTGGAAAAGTGGGAGTGAAGAGGGGGGGAGAGGGGAAAGAACAACCAATGAAGCACAGACATAGAACACACTCATTATACAGAATAATGAATATTAATATATGAGCACGGAGTATAAACGGGCCATGTAAATGGGCCAAACATACCCATAATTCTTTGCATTCTGATGACGTTGCCGCCCAGTTGGTCACATGTCTTAGCGATCTCTATATGACAACAAACTCCCAAGCACAAGGGAGAAATGTGAAAGAACATTTAATAGGGCTAATAATATGCTACTTTGATTACATTTACGAGCACTGCAGTCTCAAAATCAGTCTTTTGTCTATTAGAATAATCGTGTCGTCGCGTTCAGATAGGCTACACCATTGTATCAGTGTCCAGTTTGCACATATAATTAATTTGAAGAAGACATGATGAAATATGTGCATAACTACACCATGCTGGTTAATGTTTGGTGCAGGAGAATGTGTGAAATAAAAACTTTAAACACGGATACTTTATTCGGTATGAGCCACGTGGCTAGTGTTATTAAACTCATCGCGGAGCTCCGCGCCGAAACCGATCATATGCGCGCTCCGCGTGTATATCATAACAGTCGTATTTTTCATGTGTTCGTATTAAAACTCCAGTTCTGACCACATCACGAGCAAAATACAAACAACACGTGCTGCTGTGCTGAAGGAAACATATAGGCTACGGCTCGCGTGTTTGAATGCAGCCAGAGGAAGCAGAGGTGAATGAGCCGCACTTTTGTGACATTTTTGAATTCTCCGCTGTAATGTGATCTCACGCGAACATATTTTCCATTTGTGCTGGTAGATTACAGCAAAACAATCCACACGCACACAAACCTCTGCTCTGGTCGCGTCGCAGGAAAACACGTTGTGTTGTAGCACTGAGGAAACGAACACCAACGATATGTCTCTGAATGACAAGAGTCCGAGGCGAGAGAAGTGATATTTCCTCATGCATAATACTGCAATTATAATCTTATGCATACTACAGCGCAGTGATTGGATTAAATGAGCTTTATGTCATGAATATATGTCGAGAATTGCTCGAAACGGTCTACGTCAGCATGTTCGACCATGGGCCGAAAGTACACGATGACGTCATATTTTGTGACGTTGCTCCGACTCAGCTTTTCAAACCGGAAGACAGAAATCGCTCTGAAAAGTGAAAAATAGTTATTTTTGCATTTATGAATAACATTAATGAGTACCTTTAGTGTTTTCAATTATGTGCAGCCTATACATGTCTGTTTACATCTCAAAAAAAGTGCTTTGGTGTTTCATGACCCTTTAACTAAAACTTAAACTATTGTGGCATCTATTATGTTATTAAAAAAATAAGTACTAAAAAAAAAAAAAAAAATATATATATATATATATATATATATATATATATATATATATATATATATATATATATATATATATATATATGAGCTAAATTAGAGCTAAAAGTAATAAATAAATAATAAAAAATAAAAGCAAAAAGTAATAAAAATGACAAAACCACGTAACAAAATTACATTTTTTTTAAACTAAAATAAAAATGAAAATAGAAAATAAAACTAAAAAATAAACTAAAATACCATAATAGTATACAAATAATACTAAAATAACAACGTGAGACTGCTGTGGTTTTGTTTAGAAGTATTTTCTATGGCTATGGCTGAGCAAACAAAGTAACAGGCAAATACCCGGTCTAAAAATTCCTGTACTCAGTATTTATTTCTTAGTTTATTGAACTGTTGCATAAAAGCAATACACACTCACACTAATTGTAATTATATTTCTTGCAGTAGTGGGAATGAGTTTCCATGTTAAAAATCATGCAGAGCTGTGAATGTTGAAACCGCGGTTTGAAATCAGGGGTCTTTTGATTGTCTTCACTCCTTTCTGGAGCCCTGGCCGAGGATGAGCGGTTTTTAATTCAAGATGTAATCTTTTTCCATTAGAATAAACCGCAGTGCTGAGATATCAGGCCAAGAGGGGATAATTTTCTAAGTTGGTTTAAAAAAAAAAGTGGAGGGAAATTAAATCCCTGGGCTCCAAATGAAAAACTATTAAGAGAATAATGTGAGGAATTTTACCCGTTTGCAGAGAGGGTGGCTGTGTTTTTTCCCCTCGGTTCCCCAGCGCTGCCTCACCCCGGTGTGCGTAATGAGAGTGTGAATTTGAATCATGCAGGCAGATGGGCGCGTCTGATGGATGGAGGGATGCGAGCAGTTGGATGTGACTGTACAGTCTGTGAGCTGTTTAAAGGCCCGAAAAGTGCTGATGAACACCGTGTGTGGAAATCTGTCTGCCTTAATTCAGCGTGGAGTCACCATGCTGATGATTCTGATTAGAGGGGCGGCTCTGAATGCCATGTGGCAGGAGAGCTCACGAGAGAGGCAGAGAGCAAGAGCAGTGTTCATTTTTTTCAACAAAATTACTGACAAAAATATTTAACAGTTTTTTTTTCTTCAGTGATAAGAGACAAGAAATGCACATCCATAACTCTAACTACTTTAATTAAACATATTGTTGATGTAAAACTTAAAAAAAAGCATTTATTTTCTTTCAAAAGTGGAGGTGGGCACATCCTGATTTTGCCGAGTTAGATGCGTTCCAGGGTCAACATATTTTGTTGATCCTGGAACAACATTCTAGTCTGAAAATTTAGTCTTAACCCTATTCCTCTAAACCTAACCCTACCCATAAGTTATCTGAAAAATGAGAGGGAAATGACAGATGAATAACACTGATGTAGAAGCACCAATTCATGATTTTAAGCCTAAACTTGACATAATCTGTAAACTTGTCCCTCAAATCTGATTGGTTGATTTGAATGTTGTTCCAGGATCAACAAAAATGTTGACCCAGGAACATGTTGAACTCAGCAATATCAGGTTATGCTGGAGGTGGAGCCACCATGGATCAAACTAGTTGGTCCAGCACATCCTACATATACTCAAATGGATTGCGATCTGGGGAATTTGGAGGCCAGGGCAACACCTTGAACTCCTCATCATGTTCCTCAAACCATTCCTGAACAGTGTGTGCAGTGTGGCAGGGTGCATTATCCTGCTGAAAGAGGCCACTTCCACCAAGGAACACCATTGTCATGAAGGGGTGTACCTGGTGTGCAACAATGCTTATGTTGGTGGCATGTGTCAAACTGACGTCCACATGAATGGTTGGATCTAGGGTTTTCCAGCAGAGCATTGCCCAGAGCATCACACTCCCTTCCCTCGTATCATATTGCATCTTCGTGCCATCACTTCCCCCAGTTAAACAGCGCACACGTACACAGCAGTCCATGTGATGTAAAAGAAAACGGGACTCATCGGACCAGGCGCCCTTCTTCCACTGCTTCAAGGTCCATTTCCGATGCTCGCGTGCCAGATGTGTGCGCTTTTTAGCGGTGGACGGGGGTCATCATAGGCACTCTGATTGGTCTGTGGCTACGCAGCCCTTGTGTTGTGACACATTCCTCCCATAGCCATCATTAAAATTTAGTGTGCCACAGTCGACCTTCTAATGGCTCTGACCAGCATCGCCCATGTATCGCCCAACACTTTATCATCTGTTTGTGGTTTGTTCCTCCTCGGACACTGTTGGTAAATTCTCACCACTGCTGACTAGGCCCATCCCACAAGCCATTTCAGAGATACTCTGACCCAGTCGCTTGCCATAACAAATTGGCCCTAGTCACAGTCTCTCACGTCTTTATTCCTGCCCATTTCTCCTGCATCCAACACATTGATCACAAAAACTGATTGATTGCTTACAGTCTAATATACCTAGACCTTTATATGTGGCCTTGTTAGGAGATGATCAACAATATTCGCTTCACCTGCTGTGAGTGGTCATAACATTTTGGTTCATCAGTGCCATACACATACACATAAAACACAAACAATGAACAACTTAAGCATAAATGAACCACAATATTACATTACAAATGTGCTCCTTATAATGATCTAATTATATAACACATATATAACACATGTTAAGTTAATATAGAAATATTTTAAATATTTAGTTTCATTTTGCACTTTCTTGTCAAATAAAAAAACTGTATCATCTAAAATTAGGCATCACTCGACTAAAATCAAACTAAAATGACTGAATATGACATGAAATACTGTAGTAATTGTATTTAAGTATTTTTTCTTCAGAAGACAAAAACTATGACTAAAACATAATCTGAGATTTAAAAAAAATTGAAGAGGTGGGGAAAGGACCAGGTCACCAGAAAACTAGTTACGGGGGGCTCTGCTCAGCTCGGCTCTGCATGGATGCATTTAATGTAGCAGCTGTAAGACGGCGAGAGGGGGAAAGAGATTAATCTCACCTTTCCTGGGCAGTGCAGACCATCTCAGTTCGGCTGTTGACCAAACCTGTTCTTTCTTGCCCAGATAAGGGAACATGAAATATTGCTTTGCATCCAAGACGTTCTCCTCCAGCACATGCAGGGCCAGAAGTAACAATCTAACACTTTTTTTATTTTTTATATGCAACTGATTTGAAACACTCTCCATTTCTACCTCAAATGTTTCTCGATCTTGGGAGATTTAGTCTTTTCTGTGGATCTGACATGTTTAATTATTTGGTTTTGTTTCATCTCTTGGCTTAAATAGATAGTTTTTCATTTGCATGGATAATTAAATACAGGGACACCAGGAAATTCCTTTTGGGAAACATAATCCTCTAAGCCCATATAAGTAGAGAGTGCTGATAATAAAAAGACTAAGCCGTTGATAAGAACAGGTGTGGAATGAGGATGAAGAAGCCAAAAAAAAAAGCAAAAGAAGAATAAAAGGAGGGCTTGGAGGAAGATAAACTCCAGAAGATGACAAACCTCAGAGAATCTATTGATGACATGCGTAGAGGAAACAGAATCTGCTGAATATCAAGGTACAAAACTTAAGAGACACTGCAGTTATACCCAAAGGTACCATGTCTTCCTCTTTTCTCCTGGTCTTTATCTCTCTCTCTGTCATTCACAATACATCGGAGGGATATGGAGTTCCATAACGGTTGAAAAGCGTGGGACAAAGCCTTGAAGTAAAGAAGAGTTGAATAATATGCTCAAAGGTATGGAGGTCAGGGGCAGGGCGAGCAAGATTTACAGCCCTTTTGCCCATTGTAAACCATTTACTTGACGGGCTCTTGTGTTTCATGCTATCATTTGACGTGACCAATGCCATTGACGATTTGATGGTTTTTAAGGGCTTTTGATGAACAACATAGATCCACTTGGCGACACCACAGGTGGAGAAACATACATGAAACCTAATAGGTCATAGCAAAAAGTCTGTTTAAATGGAGTCTCAAAGAACTCAAAGCCAAAGGAATGTCAAGGATATGAAGAGCATGTGGAACTACACATCTACCATGTTGGTCCAGGTAATGGGTAAAAAAAGTACACCACCGTTCAAAAGTTTGGGTGTGTAAGATATTAGGATGTTTTTGAAAAAAGTCTCTCATACACACTGAGACTGCCTTAATTTTATCAAATATACAGTAAAATATTCTTGACATATTACTACAATTTAAAATAGATGTTTTCTATTTTAATATATTTTGAAATGTAATTGAATCCTGGGATGGCAAAGCTAAATATTTATTCAACAGCCGTTACTCCAGTCTCTGAATTATGCATTATCAACAAGATAAATCTGCAGGTTGTACAGCGATCGCATGGCACAAGTTGGAGCTCTCAGAAAATTCAGAGTTTACTGGTTCTGTGAGGACGTGAATGCTTTTTTATGAAAATCTCGTACTTACGGTAATTCCGACATGGAGTGAATGCACCTTATTATGATGATTTGGTGCTCAAGAAACATTATTATTATAAATGTTGAAGTTGTGCTGCTTAATATTATGGTGGGAACCGTGATACATTTGTTTCAGGATTAACCCTTAAATGCATACCCGGGACGTTATTCACTACCCTCCTCCTCATTCATTTTTTAAAAATAGACATCAACCTTCTTGGTATTCCTCAATCAATTCATTATAAAGAATATAACAAGAAAAAATTTATAAAATTATAAAAGAATGCCTATTTTTGTATTCATTTTTTGTAAAAAATTGTATAGGGTCGCAAACGACCCGAGGTGTGTATGAGTGTACGTATATTTGTTCTGCACAACAATAATTGAATCTTAGATGACGGAATAAGTGCAATTCACCATTATTCCACAAGGTGGCAATGTCTGATACACAATGCTGAAGTGACGACTCATTCAGACAGAAAACGAAATAATAAGAAAAACATGAAATGGCTCAGCGGTTTACTGCAGAGTAAGTACTGAACGCAATCAAATATGACTGTAACTGTCACTGGATGAATCTGGTGAAGCTGTTAGCGATCGAAATATTGATTTTGAAGATGTTGAAAATTATATAGTTTTGAGAATACGTTTGAGATCGCGAATGGGCTCATATTCGTGACCTCAAACATAAAACTAGCCTATTATTTGCTGAATTTACTGGGAAATGAGCTCTGACGAGGACAGTGATGATGGCATAAAACATTTGCTCAAACTGAGCCCGTTCAAGCTCCAAAAGGTAACAAAATATGATTTATTTTATTCTTCTGTAATTGTTACTCTAATATCAGAGGAGTTTTATATTATCGCGACAGGTAGAGATCCTTCCGTGTTAGATATAGATCCGGGTCGATAAAGACCCGAATATGTAAGAATGATTGGCGAAACAGTCATGCAATTAAGGGTTAAAGAACAGAAAGTTAAAAAGAACAGCAGTTATTTGAAATAGAAATCTTTTGTTCATTTACATTTATGTATTTGGCAAAGGAGGGCTGAAAATTTTTCAGTGACTAAACGCTAACATTTTGGTCTGTTCTTCACACGGAGTTATAATGTGCAGGAGTCATAAGGGCTAAAATTATATTGTGGCGCTTTTATTGTCATTTTGGAGCTAAATTGCACAAATGTAATGATACATTCTTTAACATTCATTTTGTGAAGAAGTAAGTCAAACTATTTTGGTCATAAGTAAATGAGTGAATGATTTTTAATTTTGTTGTTGTTATTATTATGGCTATTTTAATGGTCTAACTTTAACTGGATGCAAACACCATAGTAAATAACAATGCAGTTTTTATAGGGAAATAAAAGGATGTCACAGATGATAGAAAATGACAGAATCCATGCAAAATGCAGCAGGTATGAGATGCCCCAAAGCCGGAAACGGGATTAAACCATCGGTTAAGGGTTAAGAGAAAATGTCAGATTAACATGACAGGATTAACTGCTAAAAGTGAGTTTGTTTATATGGACTATGGCTGCTCATTTTTTAAAATCTGAGATTTGTATGCTGGAACAAAGCTCACGCTTTTTGTTAAATACGCAAGTTTCATCAGAAGTTAATTTAGCAAACGTTATTAGGCCAGAGGGTACGAACAGATATAAAACGTTAACAAAGAAATTGAAGTGCTCGTTGAGAAAATAGAGTGTAATTGAGCCCAAAGAAGGCTGGAGACTGAGTAAATTGAGCAGCCATTGCTGAGATGACGAGATTCTAATGTTTCCCCCTCCTGGATTCAGTTCATTGAGACGAGCAAGGAGAAAAAGTTTTTCTCCCATCATTTCGCTCACTGTGTTTGCTTTAAACCCTTATCAGAAGCAATTATGGAAAGTTCCACAAACTCCCTTCATCTCCTCATCGCAACACAAAGTATCTTGCACGCATCTGGAGAGAGAGGACACAGGCTGCTCCTCCAGGCTCTTCATTACTGCTACACACATGATTGGCTTATTTGATCAGATTTCCCTCCTTATTCTCTTCCTCTGCTCTCTCTCTCTCTCTCTCTCCTCCCTCCATTAATGCATCATTCCGTCTGTCTCTCTCTTGTTTAGAGTGGGCTTAAACAGGTGAGCTCTAGGATGTCTGGCAGAAAAGAGTCATCAGAAATAATGACAGGAATACTTCATGATGTGGAGATTGGGATGATAAAGAGAGAGAAAGAAAGACGGGGAGAAGAAGATGAAAAATGTATCACACACTGTGTGCTACCGGGGTTAATAAGTCTGTAATGGCTGCATCTGAGACACTTGATGTTGAAAAATGCTGAGGCAAACGTGATGTTTCCTATTCCCAAACAGTGTTGGGGTGATGCATAATATGTAACAAGGGTTGCGTTTTTTAATAATACTGACATACTGTTTTTTTGCCTCAGTCTATGAAGCAAGCAAACACACACACACACACACACACACACACACACACACACACACACACACACACACACACACAGTGCTCAGCGTAAATGAGTACACTCCGTTTGAAAAGTAACATTTTAAACAATTTCTCAATGAACACAAAAACAGTTTCCAAAATGTTGACAAGACTAAGTTTAATATAACATCTGTTTAACTTATAACATCAAAGTAAGGTTAATAATATAACTTAGATTACACATTTTTCAGTTTTACTCAAATTAAGGTGATGCAAAAATGAGTACACCCCACAACAAAAACTACTAAATCTAGTACTTTGTATGGCCTCCATGATTTTTAATGACAGCACCAAGTCTTCTAGGCATGGAATGAACAAGTTGCCGACATTTTGCAACATCTATCTTTTTCCATTCTTCAAGAATGACCTCTTTTAGAGAGGACGGAGTGTGATGCTCAACTTTTCTCTTCAGAATTCCCCATAGGTGTTCGATTGGGTTCAGATCAGGAGTCAACTAATCATGTTCACCCTGTTCTTCTTCAGAAATCCAGCAGTGGCCTTAGATGTGTGTTTAGGATCATTGTCATGTTGGAAAAGTACATGATGACCAAGGCCATGAAGTGATGGTAGCATCGTCTCTTTCAGTATAGAGCAGTACATCTGTGAATTCATGATGCCATCAATGAAATGCAGCTCCTGACACCAGCAGCACTCATGCAGCCCCACATAAGGACACTGCCACCACCATGTTTCACTGTAGGCACCATGCATTTGTATTCCTCACCTTTGCGACACCATACAGTTTTGAAACCATCCGTTTCAAAAACATTTATCTTGGTCTCATCACTCCAGAGTATAGAGTCCCAGTAGTCTTCATCTTTGTCAGCATGGGCCCTGGCAAACTTTAGGCGGGCTTTTTTGTGCCTGGGCTTTAGGAGAGGCTTCTTTCGTGAATGGCACCCATGCATGCCATTCCTCTGCAGTGTACGCCGTGTTGTATCATCAGAAGACGCTCCTGACGAGGTGTTAACTTTCATAGATGACCTGGACGTCTCTGTGAGATGGTTGCAATTCCATCTTTTTTAAATTTTTGCACCACTTTTGCTACAGTATTCTGACTGATAAGTAAAGCTCTGCTTTGCAGCATGAAATGGGAAGGGGTTTTAACACCCTTTTATAGTCAACTGTCTGCTGGACACCTGTGTAATGAATAATTAGACTCACCTGTGGTTGAATTCTTGTTAAATTAGACATTTGTAGTCTAAAATTTAGCTTTGCTCCAGAGACTTTCAGTGGGGTGTACTCATTTTTGCATCACCTTAATTTGAGTAAAACTGAAAAATGTGTAATCTAAGTTATATTATTAACCTTACTTTGATGTTATAAGTTAAACAGATGTTATATTAAACTTAGTCTTGTCAACATTTTGGAAATTGTTTTTGTGTTCATTGAGATATTGTTTAAATATATTGATATTGTTGGTCTGAATATGTTAAAACATTGCAGAGATATAGCCTCACATTCATTCTTTGTTGAATTTATTTGCGAGTTATTCGAGAATGGTTTGACGAATCAACTTGAATTCCATATTTTTGTGTCGGCATGGTCTATAGGTGATCTGTTTCAATCTTCATGAAAATCAGAGCAGCGGTCTAAGAGGACTTTGAAAAAGTAGTTTTTTTTTTTCTTTTCAGAAAACTCAAAACATTTTCATGACGGAAAATGACGTCATAGGGTGCAACTGAATCGCCTTGAGCCAAGGAATCAGAGGAAAAAAAGTTTTGTTTATGGCAGTAGTTCTCAACCTGCGGCCCGTCACGAATGTGACCCACGATATGCCGTACACGTTTAAAAAAAATGTTTTTACAATTTATTTTTGTTTTTAAATTAAATTAAAATAGATTAAATGAATATAAATTTGCACTATAATGTAATTTTGGTGATCATGTATTATTTTCAGACATGCGCAGACCTACTACTGAGTACTTAAAGGTGCAAAAGAGGATGTTTTGTTTTATACATTTTTGCAATATTACTTGAAACTGTCTTTACTAACTGATAAAAGACTATTTATTAGGTGCACTGAAAGGAATAATATTAATATACATAATCTGTGCATGAGGTAGGGCCTTAAAAACATCAGCCAATCGTTTACGCGATGATCGCGTAAACGATTGGCCCTCTGGCTTGTCAATCACTGCCATTACATTCCTTGTGAAAGACGTGTACGGATTGGCCCTCTGGCTTGTCAATCACTGCCATGACGTTCCTTGTGAGAGACGTGTGCGGTTGCGCGCTCCAGTAACTTTCCACACTCCACAGGCGCCGCATGCAATGTTTTTGTCAGGAGACAGGAGTAACAACTGCAGATTATGAGTTACCTGCGGTGAGTCCGACATAATGAATCCACTAACACGACACAGCGAATGCCGGTGGTAAACACTCGTGTTCCAATACTCATGCACGAGTTTTGGGAAGCGTTCCCTCGAATGAGCTGTGAAGGAGGGGGGTTGTTCTTACGCATGCGCTCATTTCAAAAACTCACTAACAGTCTTTGGTTTCTCAGTCGACGAAAAGATCCTCTTTAGCACCTTTAACAAACAAGCGCACGCTTTGGCAGAATTCCAATAGTTGCCATTATTTTTGTAAATTTAGGGATCAAAATGGACAAACTTGTTATTAGAGGAAAAAAATGAAATGAGGAACATCTGTGTGCCAAATTTCACAACTTTTTACCAAATGGTTCAATGAGCTGCCATAGACTCAAGAGTGGAAGAAGAAGAACACTAACGGATACAATAGGTGCCTCAAACCTTTGATGCTCAGCCCCTGCAAGCAATGATGTAACATCATTAGTTATTTTCACGAGTAACACAATGTAGTTTCAGAAGAAAGTATATTATTATGGCAATGTGACAGGTCTGTGGGAGATGGTGTAGGTGTTTTTGGCACCAATCCTCTCCATTACTCACCACGCAGCACTTCTTCACATTTATGCTATTTCACTTCCATGCGTGACAATCGTGCGTGTAGGTCGGCCTGAAGTTTTCCCTGACCTTTTCTCCAGCCCTTCTCTTCCTCTAACCACTCCATACCTTTCATCTCTGTGAATCTACCAAAACAAAGCTTTTTCATGCATCTGTGGCACTAAATATGTCAGCTCTCCTCTGCCGGACGGATGCTGGCTGCCTGGACTCAGCTTTGAACTGCTGAGATGACAAATCCACCTCTGCTATAAGCTTCTGCAAGAGGTTGACAGACAGAGATAGAGACACAGAGAGACGGAGAGAGATCAACCTGTCTTTAATATTTCATCACAAATGCGAGTATGGCAGATGACCTGGAGAAGTTTCAGGCATGGAGCCCCTGCTGCGGCAACATCGCTGAGCTCAGTCAACTTTGTCCACTTGCACGCACCACAGACTATCCGACTGCCATTTTGTTTCCACCAGCCCCAAAATGGGAGCCAAAAATCTCAACAGGTCAATCGATCTATAAACAAGGGGTATGTTCAAATCACCTTATTAGATTTTAATTTGAGCGCTGTATTTAGGGTTTATTTAAAATAAATCGATAAATCAGTGTTGAAAGCACTGTTGTGTTGCTTAATATTTTGTGAAAAACCATGTTACAATTATTTTTGGGATTCTTTGATGAATAGAAAGTTAAAAAAAAACAACAACAACATAATTTGCTTGAAACAGAAATCTTTTGTTGCCTTAGCAAATTACTTTACTGTTACTTTTGATCAAATTTAATGCACCCTTGTTAAATAAAATAATGATTTAAAAAAAAAAAAAACCTGAATGGCAGTATATGTAATCAAAGACTATAGACCTTATGTAGCCCCGCCCCTTTTCAGCGCTGCGCTCGTTGTCTTTTGACTTCCGGCTTGTATTTCCACAGCAATCTTATGTATTTATGAATGATCTGCTCATTTTAAAATCTTCCCGTTCTACTGACATTTGTTAAGACACCCGCTTTAAACATTACAATGCTCATGATAACTTTTGTTAACTCTACAACACGTAAATCCACTTCACCAGCTAATTATTCTTCAACAGTGATGCCATAGAAATATACAGGGCTACCGCGAAAACGGAAGTTCAAAGACAATATTCTAAAGATGGCGGCGCGCATGTTTCTCTGGAAAATAAGGTCTATAGCAGTGGTTCTCAAACTTTTTTCCCAGTGGGCCGCACAATGGTCCAAGTGCAAGTCCCACGGTCCGCATATAATTTACATATGACGTCACCAATGCAAACCAATCAGATTTAATGTTATGGTATTAGCAGATAATACTATTATTATACTTAGATGTTGCACACAATAAATAACAAATAAAAACTAACTTACTGACATTAGCTTTACAATAATAATCAGTAATGCTCAATGAACACACAAACTGTATATACAATCACTTTAAGTTGCTATTTAATTCTGTATGACTTTATGACTCTCTTCAACATCATCGCAATAGTCACCAAACAATCACATAAACGCCTTAATAAGCAAATATTACTCAGCTCTTTTTACAAACAACAATGAGTGCATTGTAGGCTAATTACAATCTCTGACGATATCAAGCTTTCTGTCATGTCGCAATCCCTCGCGCAGCATCGGATCCGCTAGCGCGCGGCCGAGTTGGGCTCATCCAGCCGCGGGTGCGCTGATGCGGTTATTTTTACTGATTTAAAATACATCAATCAAACACATCGAATTTACAGTTCATTCTTTTGAAATTGTAGGTTTTGCTTATCAAGTAGGCTACTTTACTACAGAGCAAACAGGAAGGCTGCCCATCTCGCTCATTAACAGAAAACTGATTCTTCCATTCTTCTTACCTTTACTGCTGATGCTGCGACTCTTCTTGTTTGCTTGTGTTCCTTCATTTTATCTTCCACATTTAGTTTTTCTCCTTTAATAACAAATTTGACCATTTTGAGGCTTAAATTTACAAAATTAATGGCTACTGTTTGAACTCTTCCTAAGCACGCACTTGTGTTTGTTTCGTTAACTGAGTGATTGCGTCATTAGCCTACATTGGCTGATGTCTGAAAATAATAAATGCTCACCAAAATTATTTTATATGACAAATAAAGCATTATAGCTCATTTATATTTTTTAATTCACTTTAATTTAAATTTTAAAACAAAAATAAATTGTATGCTAATTTTTTTATTATTATTATTATTATTGTGGTCGGCATATCGCGGGCCGCATTTACATTTGTGACGGGCCGCAGGTTGAGAACCACTGCTCCACACCCATTCAAACGCTTACTGCGCGTCGCGCAACTCGCGCCCAATTACATCAAAAGTAGCCTATATGCTCACTGGATGTCATGGCAACTGAATCACGGAGGAAAACTTTAAATATCTCGCCTTCGCTTTAATTTCGGACCATCTCCAAAAAGACATGAAACACTAAACAAATGATTTTGACATGCGTTTATCAAAGTAGGAAATCCAGACTTTTAATCCCTTACACACAATTACTGCTGTTGAAATACGAAATGGAGGCGGGTCCGGATTGAATCCCCTCCGGGTCCGGATCCGGACCGGAGTCCGGACTTTGAGAAGTGCTGGTCTATAGAATAACACAAGTCATGTCACTCGTATTGTTTTGAATGGGAGAAAGTGTAACGCGCAATATGGCGGAATAAGTCCCGCCTTCAAAATAAGAGGCAATCGCCTACTGGTAAAGTAATCGCGTCACTGCAGCGGCCGTTAGAAGCACTGGTTTCTATAGAAACAGTCAGACGCGCGCCTCCGAAATGAGATACAAGAGACCGCATATAGGTCTGCGCATGCGCATTAGCTTGATCCAGCCTAAAAAATACAGATTTTTTGTCATGATTCAAGAGTTTGGAAAAAAAATTATGAGACAGTTGTCAGATTTCATTGGTGATTTCAAATATGAAATTTAATCGAAAGCTTGGCAAACAGCTTTGGAGAATTTGATGTTTCCCCATTCAAAGAGATAGGAGCTGCATGGATGAGCAGGATGCCCGAGAGGCGTTTCAAAGATGGCCGCCGAGTGAATTGACTTGTCTTAAAGGGACTTTGATATCATTTAAATCTTCTTTGTTATTATTTATATATTTATCAATGATTTATTTTAACAAATAATAAATGCTTAATTACTTGAAATACTTTTACAAAATATATTTTGTCAAGGTAATTGAACTTCTACAGAAATCCCCTCTTCAGTGTGTAGGAACCAGGGACTACATGGGTAGGAACATTGTGAATCAGATCTACAGTCTTATTAGCATAGTGAACCATCAGAATATCACTAAAGTCATATGTCACTGTCTGCAGATACTATACCCCCCAACAAGACTCCAAATAATTTGCAAGAATCCACGTAAAGGGTCTACCACGAACACCGCTGGTGGTCTTCATTAAAAATTCATTATTCTGAAAGTTTCAACCAGCCTGAAACTATGGGGTTCCACTGGTGCTTTTATGCAAGTGTTACAAATCAGCACTGATTGACCAAAGAAAAGCTTTTCAGTTCCAGCTTTTTTAGCACAATGTCTTTGGGGATCTGTGGAGTTCCACATGCCTTTCAGCTTTAATTCGGTTTGGATAAGGTGAGCTATTAGTGGCTGGAAGCTGCTGTGTCAGGCTAAACAAAATGCCTAGATTTTGTCCTCATGTGAAATGTTGAAAAAACAAGCACAAAATTGATCTGTTCATATAAATGTGTGTACACGTGGTGCCTACGCTACTCAATTATGATGCACGGAACGGATTGCAGCAGTACACCAAAGAGAAACTTATTAAAGAAGCCAAATTAAGAGGCACTTTTAAAAAAGTCTTAATTTCATTTTTAGGGTCTACTAGAATATTTTTTTCAGGCTTGAATGTTCAAAACACAAGCATTTTCACATATTTTCCCTATTTGCCACACATCTCTTTCCAGTCTGTCAGTATTTTTTTTAGTTCATGTCTCTATAAAGCAACTCCTTCCAAAAAGCAAAATGTGCTCTGATTGGTTGGACCAGTGTGTTGTGATAGGTTAACTGCTTCGGAAATGCCACACCCCTTACCATAACTGCCAGTTTCAACACGCTAATTCAACTCAACCAGGCCTCGCCCCTTTATTTTGCGTATGCCTTTTGTGGAAATTATTTAAATGAGGAATATTCTGACATACGTTCCTAGAAGAAGACTACAAGTGAGGTTCAGAAACAGTTCTTACTATGTAAAGAACAAATCCCTTTGGTGTGGACTTTGTGCTTTGTAACTTTGCACACATTTTTCATGCTCAAACAGCAACATTAATTATTTAATAATAATTTAAAAAACCACAGTAAAAGGTCCTTTCTGATTACCTTTAACAGGGGTTGAGATAATACCACAGTGAAGAACAGAAGAGCAGTTAGGTCAACTAGAGGAGGTGAGGGGAACAGACCCAGCTGTCTAGAGCTAATGGACAAGATAAGAGACAATAAGATGCTACAGTGTTTACCACTGGCCACATTAAGCTAACATCAATGCTTCACTCAATAAGAAGACAGAGACCAAACACAAAGCAGACAAAAGTAATTGTATTAGACAGAATCCTCCCCATGGAACACAGATAAAGTAAACATTTGAAAAGTGTCAATACTCTTTGTAAACGGAATAGAGACAACACAATACTAAATAGCTCAACAAACAGGACTAAAACATGTGTCTGTGGACTATTGCTGTCCCAAAGTGTGGTGTCTTTTTTTTTTTTTTTTTTTTAAACTATTCAATACAAACACTGTTACAGTTATCTACATTTTGCACTAAATGGGAATTGAACACATGACCTTGGCATTGCTAGTAGACTTGTACCGGGGATGTGCAAAACTACACTCAAAGTTGATTAGTCAGACTCAGTGGGTTGCCTGAACAACTATTCAAGTAAATCAGTCAAATTCATTGGTTCTCAACCAGGTTGCCAAGGCCCATAGGGGTCCTCAGGAAACATCCAAGGGGACCTCAGATGACATATTTAAAGAGGAACTATTTGTCACGAGTAGTGGCTGTAGTACTTTCACCCGCACGTCGTTTGAAATCTGATTGACTGACTTCTGTGGAACACAAAACAAGATATTTTGAAGAGGTTTTTCTTCCATACAATGAAAGTCAATGGGCTCCAAAACATTGGGCCCCACTGACCTTCTTTGAAATGTAATCATATAAACTCAACATATACAGTATAAACTGATTTATGTTCTACCATAGGATTTAAGAACCTTTAAAGAGCCCCAATCAAGTGTCCAGTGGCTGCATGGCTCTCTTGTGGCTTTCCTGTCCAGTACACAGATCTTCCCTGGCTTGGTTTAATCCAAGTTCTGCCAGGACTGTGGAATCTTTAAAACGTTCATTGGCTCTTTCTCACTGGCACTCAGCTCACACTCTCTGATTTGATAAGGATTTGACAAGTTTTTTCAAGGACATGAGGCTCCTTGGAGAAGGTGTCGAAGTTGTGTGCTCTGAGATGGTTGGCAGGGTGGCAAAAGGGTTTCCTTTTCACCCACAAGGTCATCTAACACTCTTCCTTCGTTCTCATCCAAAAAGCCCAACTGGCTGAAACGATAAGTCAGCTGTGACCACAAGTGAATCTGTCCATCAGCGTCAGAGTGAACATGTTGACGTGAAATTAATGAGAATGTCAGAATTGGGAAAATCACAGCACGCCAGTAAAGTTAGCCATGCTTTCTCAGCCCTCATATTGCTGGCATTGGCAACAAGAAGAGTGTCAACAAATAAAGCCTTCCTCGCGTCATTCCTCCTACTTGAGGTTCTTCAGAATTAAATTACTGATGTTTTGAGGCTTGACAGCAGTGTGCTACAGCAGTGTGGGATAGGCCAGGCTACGCTGGACTCCTTACTTCCTGCTGTATGATGCCAAATCAGATCAATAAACAGATTCATCCTGATATAAAAAGACGATCAGTGATATTCACTGACATTTATGCTTTTGTGTTTATAGACGATTTGGTTATGTTTACCAAAGAAAGATTATTCTGCCAAGAAGTGATTTTTTAGTATCATTATATTGATTCTTTTAGATGCTGAATGTGTTTAGGGATATATTGTCCTCTCAGCATATTTATTATCTTGTGTTTATCATACAGAGTGCAAATCAATCGCTGGGCCAGTCTCACAAAGACAGAGAGACTATATATTTCACTTAAACTGTACAACATATAATAACTTCTAGAGAGATCCTTCTCAACATAAAAACAATTATCCATACACACTCACACATATAGGAACCACTGAGGTGAAAGAAACTTTCTACTTGAAATGAGCAAAGGAAGTCAACCTGAGGTGATACAGTAATGACATTTTGAACACACTCAGGCCTGTACAGCTCAGCATGGTGCTAACAACACCAAGAACACTGGTTTGATTCCCAGGGAATGCAGGAACCGATAAAATGCACACACATTTTGCTAGCAGAATTGTAAAGTCAGCACTACATTTTGTGCACACAATTTCAAACTCAACTTTCTTCGATTATTTCACTATGCATTTCAAAGCACATTTCGAGGAGATATGGATTTTGTAGCCTAACTGGAAACCTGGGATAAATTAGGCTAGTTTCAGATTCACCTAACTATAATTGCAAGTTTTTAAGGCGCATACATGTTCAAAAAGACGTGTGTAATAGAATGGTGTTTGAAAACTATTTTAACTATTTCTGACTATTTTAACTATGCCATCTTAAAGGGATAGCTCACCGAAAAATGAAAATTGTCATTAATTATTCTCCTTGTCATGTGAAATGTGTTTGACTTTTTTTTCTTCGGCGGAACACAAAAATAAGATGGTCAACTAATCAGTCTAACTGGAAGCCTGGGATAAATTAGGTGGGAAACACTTTATTTTGTTGGTCCACTTTAGACATTCTACTAACTATCACCTAAGTAACATTGCAACTACATGTCAAGTAACTCTCATTAGAGTATTAGTGTGTATTGTCTGCTTAATATATGTAAACACTTTATTTTGATGCTCCCCCAACAGACATTCTACTTACTATAAGTAACTTTACAACTACATGTCAACTTATTCTACTTAATCTGAGCCCTCACACCTAACCCTAACCTAAGAGTCTACTACAGTCTACCAATAGTCTAATGAGAGTTAGTTGGCATGTAGTTGACAAGTTACTTATAGTAAGTAAAATGTCTAAAGTGGACCATTGAAATAAAGTGTAACCATTGGGCGAATTGTTTTTAGGGAGCATTTACTTAAAGGGTTAGTTCACCCAAAAATGAAAATTTCTGTCATTATTTACTCACCCTCATGTCGTTCCAAACCCATAAGACTTTCGTTCATCTTCGAAACACAAATGAAGATATTTTTGATGAAATCCGAGAGCTCTCTGACTCCTCCATAGACAGTAATTTAATTACGTCTTTCAAGGCCCAGAAAGGTAGTAAAGACATTGTTAAAGTAGTCCATGTGAATACAGTGGTTCAACCTTAATTTTACAAAGCGATGAGAAAACTTTATGTGAGCAAAAAACACAACAAAAATAACTACATTATTCAACAATTTCTTCTCTTTCCTGTCAGTCTCCTATGCTGTTTATATAGTAAACACAGTGCAGCACTTCCACGTTCTGCGTCAGCATCACACGCATGTGTCGTGCTGCTCACGTGTACAGCGTCGGCCAATATGGAGCCGGCGTTCTGACGTAGAACCTGGAAGCGCTGCACTGTGTCTACAATGTAAACAGCTTAGGAGAATGACAGGAGAGAAAAGAAATTGTTGAATAAAGTCATTATTTTTGTTTTATTAAATGTCTTCATTTGTGTTCTTACAGGTGTGGAACGACATGAGGGTGAGTAATTAATGACAGAATTTTCATTTTTGGGTGAACTAACCCAAAAAATCTAGACAGTGTGCAACTTTATGGTGTTGGACTACTTTAAATGCCATCTTAAAGGGATAGTTTACCCAAAAATGAAAACTGTCCATTTTAAGGATATAGATCCACAAATCGCTTTTTGTTCATGAAATGCACATACCCTCTATACCTGGGGTTTACAAACTCCTGGTGGTTTGTGAAGCTAATAATTATCTAAATCATAAAAATATTAAATTAAAATAAAGACATTTTTAAATAAAAACAAATAAGTATAAAACACTTACTGAAAAATATAAAATACTGCATTTACTTGCATGTCATGCGATCGTTAACCAATATCAGAGAACAATGAACGTGCAAATGTGTTGTTAAATTATTAAAATATTAACTTATCCATAAACTTAAACTTAAAATCTCGAGGGGTACTTCAAGTTAATATTTTAGGTCAAAAGCGTTTGGCAGACAGTAAATTTCTGCTCTAAACTGTAACACATAATGCACTGCTGCAATAGACGTACAAATGTTTTCTCCTCCAGAATTTTTCTTTCATGGCAGGAACTTTTAATGGACAAATCATCTCATTTGTAGCAACCAACAGTATGGTGACCTCCAGCTCTAAGATCACTGTCAGCAAACTCTCCACTGACTGAGCTAGCCTTTCTTCTTGTCAAAGCTAAAAATTTCTTACTTGCTTCAATTAAAGACAAAGTTATACCTATCATGTACCCATCCTTGTTCCTCAAGGACATTTTTGTAACACTGCTCAGCTAAGACAGATAGTAGACTCACATGGAGGGCAAACCACAGAAAAGCAGAGAAAGTCTGTATTGACAGTTTTGTACAAACAGTCTCCCTGTAAATATTCTGCCTCTAACTGTCTCCTCTTTTATGCCCATGAAACATTTTTGCTCTTTAGCTCTCACACACAAACATACACCCTGGAGAGAGCAGAAAAGAAACGGCCAATGGGAAAAAAAGAGAAAAAGAAAAAGCGCATGAGAGAATCTGCCGCTCAGAGAAGTATGCATACTAAAAGAGACACCTTCCTCTTTCCTAGAACTTTATTTTTTCATGAATGATTAAATATTAAACCTACATTTCTGCTCCAGTTAATTGCATGTCAACACACAGGCAGGAGAGGCCAGAACTGGAAGAGAGTGTGTCAAGGGGTGGATGGAGGGCAGCACATGATCCACATCTACATGGAATATCCTGACAGGGTCTGGAAAAAGATGGGTTAATATCAACGACAGTGGGTTTGAGAGCAAGAGTGTGTGCGTGTGTGTTCTGGAGAGTACAACTGTCAGGAAGAGCAACACCATCACTAATTCATGGGCAGCTTCTGCTCTTCCAGGCTGGCGTTGCTCTTGAAATGACCTTTCTTCTCCCACAAACACACTTCTCTGCAGTAAGTTGCCAATGGATGTTGCTGCGCACCACTCTGAAAGATAAAGGCACAGATACAAGTTAATGGCGCATGCATGTAGGGCTGATATTATGCCAAGTTTAATGTTGAAGAGATCAGAGAGCTGGCTGACCCAGGGTTTGTATGATAGATGGTTGGTACTCAAACACCTTCTGGCCTAATAGGGATAGAGGTGTCTACCTCTGTGTGAGTGGAGCCTTGGGTGAATCATCGATTTGTATGCCGTCTAGACAGGCCTACGGTGGGAGGGTGGGAGCAACGAAAGGGTCGTATTGTGTTCATTCATCTCAGAATGCTCAGTTTGATCACTTTAGAAAGCATTCAGGTTGACACAGGATGACTGAACACTACAGTCATGATTAAGACTTTATTCTTTGCTATTTCTCTCCCTTGCTATATCATGCAAATTCCTGCCAATGAGTCATGTTAAGGATGGCATCCACACACCTACATGCCACATGTCCACAAAAAATCTTTTGAAAAGGAAGGAAAACTCCTCTCTATGATATCATTTCATTGTTTGTTTGTTTTGGTCAGACCACATTATTTATATACTATTACAGTATTGATGTTTTGACTTAGCTTTTATATTCTAAGTTTTCATTTTAAGTTTTAGTAATTTTCTTAATGCATAATTTTTATTTAATGTATCTTTATTTCAGTTTTAGTCATTTTAGTGCTTTAATGAAAATGTTTTGGCAAATATACGAAAAAAATCTAATTTTGAAATTTGCATTATTTCAAAGAAAATAATTTTTAATAGTTTTAGTCAATAACAGAACTGCTGAAAGTTTTTTTTTTTTTCAAATTAATTAAATAAAAAGCACTGAGACTGCTGTAATATAAATAAAAAATATTAAAAATATATAAATCATTTTTAGAAAAGGCTTTTTAAATTAATTTTAATTCATAAAAAAATGTTCATCAACGAATGGGTGTATTGAAGTTATTGTATGTAGTGTATATTGCAAATTTAATGTATTTTCAAATAAATAAATAAATAAATCTGATGAGGGTCACATCTCTTATCAAACAGCCCAACTGAAGTTAACAGAGTTCTAAAGCTTGCCATATTTCAGTTACGTCACAACTGTTATGGGTCGTAGCCTTACAACAGCCACCTGTCCGTCACTACTGGTGGTGATCCCATAACGAATCTCAGACATGATGGGAGAGAGTGTACCATGCCCTCCATTATCAGGGAAGGCCGGCTTCATCTGTTTTCTTCCTTACTTCCTCCAGATTTCCATTTGATTTGATGCAAGCTTCTTTTTTTTTTTTTTTTGGAAAGAGGGGACTCCTCTTTCCAGGCAGCAATTTAGAGGGCCAAAGCAGGAGCAATCAATTCTTAAACCAGAGACTGCAAACTGAAAAAGAGCAGTGAGAAAGGCTGCAGACGTATCCATATCAAAAGCTTTAAGGGCTACGGCTAAGAGTGGCGAGACGGTGAATGGGACTGAGGGTGTGCGGATGATTAAAGCTAACCTGTTCAGAGCAGCGACGGCTGTGCTCGGTTTGAGAGGACGCCACTCTCTCTTACGGCTGACATAATTGATTTCCACCGCTTCCAGCTTCTACTGTGTTTGTCTGCCTGTCTCTCACCGAAATCAAGAGCAATATTGGACATTTTCTCTGGGCCGAAGAAGGATGTGATGGGAATTAGCTAGCGGTTGGGTCAGTACTGCAAGGTTCTGCGACATTCAGAATTGAACTGAGAATGCCTTTCTAATTCAGTTCCTGAATTTGAATTGAGGTATCAAACTGGATGCAATTGCAATTTACAGTTTACAAATTATTTTTTTTCTATATGGTAATAGAGATTGGCATGATAATGGATATGACAATGTTAATGTATTTGGTCTTGGCGGAATATATATATATATATATATATATATATATATATATATATATATATATATATATATACGTGTAGATGGTGCAGAGACGAGGCAGATACGGATTTCCACAATATAATAAGTACTTTAATTAACACAGGGCAGGAACACCAAACTAACACTTAACACAACAGAGAACGGACCAGGAGTGAAGGGAGTGAGTGCAATATATGGGGAGTGTTGACAATAGAGTCCAGGTGCAGGTGATGAGTGCTGAAGAGGAGCTGACGAGGGAAGTGAGTGCAGGTGTGGAGAACAGGAGGATCATGGGAAATGGAGTCCAGGAAGACAAGGGATCTGTAACAATATATATATATATATATATATATATATATATATATATATATATAAATTATTCAGACATTTTTGATATTTTGATATATTTTTACTAGTGGGTGCAGGACACTATAGTTCATTTATAAGTGAGGATAGCAAAATAAAGTGATATGTTATACCCAAATGTGTCCTTAAAACTGTGACATATTATAACCAAAAATTCTTCATACAGTGGACTAAATTGTAAAATTGATAAAAATTTGGAACCAAAAATTATCCAGACAGTTTTACATAATCAAGATAATTTTTTTCTTACACAGTTTAACTCTGAGATGTTGTCATATTTTATTACCAGTTTTTTTTTAACTATAGTGAATAAACTGTATTTATGAATGAAATGTTGAAGGTGTCTGAATACATTTTGGTTTGACTGTATATATATACAATTTTGTACTTTAATGCAAACATGGACCATATACCTGCAGTGAATTCTAAACAGTATATGGCATTATTACCATATAGTTCTTGCACAAAACTGATAGGTCTTTAACTCATTTGGTAGCGATCACGTCATTATCTATTTAGCACAGCTGATTGGTTGCTGTTGCATCAGAGGCCAATGAGCTGCGGGCTCAACATTCAAACAAACACTGCTGTTAGCAGTCTGCAGTGCACTTTCAGAAACACTCCACCTTCCCCAGCTCCACCTGTATAGATCTGCTATGGGGGTTAATTCATGTGTTACATGTGCAGCAGCAGAAGTATCTCTTACATGCTCACAGAAATGACTGTGCATGTATTGGTAGTAGAAAGTCTCGGTACTTGCTCTGCAGCTGCAGCAGGGTAGCATATCTATTCCGCCAAGACCAAATACATTAACATTGCCATATCCATTATCATTCCAATCTCTATTACCATACCAATCTCCAGAGAGTTGTCATAACAGAACTATAGAAATAGGTTTAGGTTTTGAACTTAAGATCAACAGTTTTTAAAAGAGTATGTAAACATGTTCAAATTGGCCTGTAGGTACATTTTGGCAGTGGCTGTGTCTAAGTGAGAAAAGAACTGATGTAATTTGAAAGATCTAGTCATTGAATGCATTTTATGCCAAAACAATGGTAAAAGATCCACAGATTAGCTCACATAGACTGCTGTTGTGTTCACTGTGTAAAGCCTTTTGAAAAAGTGACCAAAGTATTAAGAAATGTGTCCTAGCGATTGTACAAAAAAAATGTAAGTACACTCTAAAAAATGCTGGGTTAAAAACAACCCAAGTTGGGTTGAAAATGGACAAACCCAGCGATTGGGTTGTTTTAACCCAGTGGTTGGGTTAAATGTTTGCCCAACTTGCTGGGTAGTTTTATTTAAACCAACTATTGTTTAAAAATTGCTATGTGGCTAGCTTAAAATGAACCCAAAATAGTTGGGAAATTAAAAACCAGATGCAATTAGAGGCAACAATAATAGACAAAAGGTGAATGTTTATTAATAAGCTTTAATATTTTATTAATATCAATTTAATAGTTTAATAGTTTATTAATATAAATGTATTAATAAGCAATTTAATAAATGTTTATTGTTTAATAATTATTCATTGAACATTAATAAATGTTCATTTCCAACATACTTTGGGTTAATTTTAATTAAGCAATACAGTAATTTTTAAACAATAGTTGAGTTAAATAAAACTACCCAGCAGGTTGGGCAAACATTTAACCCTACCGCTGGGTTAAAACAACCCAATTGCTGGGTTTGTCCATTTTCAACCCATCTTGGGTTGTTTTTAACCCAGCATTTTTTAGAGTGTAGAATAAAAATAAACTGAAATTCAAAGAAATTCATATAACTAGGACTTTTAACTAGATAGATAGATAGATATTCTCATTTTTCTCCACCTTTCTTGCCACTCCCGCTTTAAAGTGGTCGGCTGATGTAAATCATTCATATTCAGCAATGCTCCACATAAATCTCCATTATCAGGCGGAATAAGGGAATAGACTCGCTCTCAAGTTCTTCATTGCAACTTAATTATGTAAAGACTATCTGAAGTCACACCAAGGGAACGCTAATCTACACCTTGAAATTGAACAAGATATATTATTGATGCTCTGTCTTACTTTGACTCATAATAAGAAAACTACCCCTATCCTCCCACGCTTTCATCCATCCAGTCCCCTCATTCGCTCACTCTTACTCACATTAACTACCAAATGCGCTCTTTACACCTTCTCAATCACTTCTTGTGAGATCCTCCCTGTCCATTAGCATTCAGGTTAGGAAAGAGAGGGTTACAAATGACTTCTCTGATTTCCTGACTCCACGAGCTTTTAAGCAGCATCTAAAAAGCAGAGGCTCTTGAGCTATTTGCTTACCTCTTGTTGTTTAGATAGCACGCTTTTTCAAGTGCTCCTCATTGATTTGATTAAGATCTGCCGCTGCATAAAAACACCACGGCTCTCTAATGTACTTTTCCTCATCTTTTCTGAAACATTCATCACCCCTCATTACGCTAGCAACTGCACTCTAAGAAACGTGATCTCTCTGTCTCTCCTCGCTATCTTTGACACATTACCTCATGTGCTCTGTCATCCACGGATACTGCATTTGAAAGCTAGTTGCAGTGTATCTCCTCCTTAATCTCTGTTGCCATTCTCCTGTGTGTGTGTGTCTATCTCTCCCATACAAACTTCAGAAGAAAACTGCAGTTGTTATGAGCACTTGAGTGATGTCAAGCATATCAGTGCAGCGGCATGTCAAGCAGAAGACTGAGTCAGCAAATTTGCCACGTACAGGAATACTTGACAGAGCCTCATTTCCAGCCACCTCAGCTGAAATGCTTCAGAAACCGCACACTGCAGAAACATGCAAACTATGATAGCGTTACACGTCTCTAGAGGCTTAAAAACCAAAGCAGACGTAGGAAATGAGCTTTCTGATGTGTGGAGAACTGCCAGTGTGTCTCATATAATTTGTCGCTATTACTATCCGTCATGGAAGCTGAAGATGCGGCTGTCAGGTCAGTGGACATTAGTATTTCTGTTAGTTTCAAATAAACTTACTTTAGTACTTAAAATGAACTAAATTCATAACTATAATAATCACAGTATGAACTACTATCACTGCTTAATTTTCAGAGCTTGACAACCGTTGGTCATATTGAAAAGTGAAGTGTTCCACAACAGAGAGAAAACACAAACAGAATGTTCCTTTGTGTCTGAACTATTCCTTTAATGGTACTACTACTATTACTACATTCTAGTTTAAAGTTATTAAAGCACAGAAGCTTGCAGTGGAATATTCAAGGCCATGCCTCACTCCAACCTCAATCCGATTACCAATGACACTCACATCTACTTGAGGGAAGAGCTCTTTTGAAGCTTCCTCCTTTTCTTGCTAACCCAGAGCCTGATTGTACATTAATGACATGGCACATATCACAAGAGCTCAGAAGCTAACGTTAAAGCCCATCGGTCTGCAATCCAAAGAAACTGGCCTTATTAGAGATGTGACAGAGGGAAGGTCAGTAGCGGCCTTTGGTGGGATTACAGCAAATGGACTCCTGAGCAGCCTAATGGATCATTGGAGAAAGCCCCGGTGACTGTGGTCCGCTCTCCAGCCACAGGCAGCGTAATATTCCCACCTTACTTTTTTTGGGAAACAGTATGGACCAAAATCAGATTTGTGTTACATCTGAAGGACTGTCTAAGTGCTCTCAGTGGTGTAGCTACATAATCATATTGGCATCTGGAAGCATGATCATTCAGCCATGCTGCTCCATTAGCAGTTAGCTAAAGCATACACTTTCCATAAAGCATATCAGTGACCATCAGAGCAACAGAACAACAGCTCAGATTAGTCATCATCAGGATTAAATAATTATGGACACTGTGATGAAAACCCAGCATTTTCATCAGGAAACCACACTCTACTTATAGCTGAATGTTCACAGGGATCTCAAGATGAGATTTGTGGATAGATGTAGATAACGTTCCTATATTCATATTTTATGCAAGATCAAATATGTGGAAACCAAACAAAATATTTTGATGAACTTTTTGATAGACTTTTTGTCTATGTAATGAACGATGTAATGAGTCTAAAACAACATTGGATCCTATTGACAGGTTTGAAACAACATGAGGGCGAGTAAATTATGGCAATTTTCATTTTTAGATGAACCATTCCTTTTTACAGGGCTGGGACCTATAAAGGGGTCTCAAGATTACTTAAAATAATAAAACAATCTTTAAATGAAGCCAAAACAGATAAAATAATATTTTTCTTATTTTAATTCACCCCCTTTTTTTTCTTTTTCTTCAGAAAATATGAGGAAGCCTATTTTTTAAAGTGTGATTTTTTGGAAAAGTCATGTAAATTAATAAAATATTTAATTATTAAAGCAGAACTAAGTAACTTTTTTTACCTTCATAAATAGTTTTATAAGTCCTTACGATGGTTAATTAACTTGTAGTGGTGTGTTTGAGGCGAGCACTAACCCCCTCTGGCACGTCTACGGCAGAATACAAGTTGAGCTGCATCGACCCGACACAATCTCGCCTCATGTTCACGTTCACGCGAGAGTGACAAAATGCTTTACGCTAATTCAAAAACAATGTATATATTATGACTTTATAAGACAATTTCAAAAATTACCCACCTCCATCGAGTGTACTGTATTTGCAAATTACCCACCTCCTCTTTCTTGTACTGTATTTGCAAAACTACTGCACTGGTGAGCGTTGTAGTCGTTGTAGTCCAGAGCTGCGCTTGGAGTATTTATGACAGTGTGATTCATTGAAGGAAACTGTAGGGGGAGCTTCGCAAATCTTACTGAGTTCCGCTTTAATAATAAAAACTCAATAGGCCTTTTTAATACATTTTTTAGTTTAAAAGGAAAAGTCATGTAAATTCATTGGTTAAACCCTGAAGAAAATTCAGGTCCTAAAATTTCTAGAATTCTGAAATGTAATTATTTTAAAGGTGCCGTAGAACGTCTTTTTAAAAGATGTAATATAAGTCTAAGGTGTCCCCTGAATGTGTCTGTGAAGTTTCAGCACAAAATACCCCATAGATTTTTTTTATTAATTTTTTTAACTGCCTATTTTGGGGCATCATTAAATATGAGCCGATTTAGGCTGCGGCCCCTTTAAATGCTCACGCTCCCTGCCCACAGAGCTCGCGCTTGCCTTTAACAGCATAAACAAAGTTCACACAGCTAATGTAACCCTCAAAATGGATCTTTACAAAGTGTTCGTCATGCATACATCGGATTATGTGAGTATTGTATTTATTTGGATGTTTACATTTGATTCTGAATGAGTTTGAGGCTGTGCTCCGTGGCTAACGGCTAATGCTACACCGTTGGAGAGATTTATAAAGAATGAAGTTGTGTTTATGCATTATACAGACTGCAAGTGTTTAAAAATGAAAATAACGACGGCTCTTGTCTCTGTGTATACAGTAAGAAATGATGGTAACTTTAACCACATTTAACAGTACATTAGAAACATGCTAACGAAACATTTAGAAAGACAATTTACAAATATCACTAAAAATATCATGATATCATGGATCATGTCAGTTATTATTGCTCCATCTGCCATTTTTCACTGTTGTTCTTGCTTGCTTACCTAGTCTGATGATTCAGCTGTGCACATCCAGGCGTCCTGCCCTTGTCTAATGCTTGAACATAAGCTGGCATATGCAAATATTGGGGGCGTACACCACGACTGTTACGTAACAGTCGGTGTTATGTTGAGATTCGCCTGTTCGTCGGAGGTCTTTTAAACAAATGAGATTTATATAAGGAGGAGGAAACAATGGTGTTTGAGACTCACTGTATGTCATTTCCATGTACTGAACTCTTGTTATTTAACTATGCTAAGATAAATTTAATTTTTAATTCTAGGGCACCTTTAATTATAATTAGTTTAATTACTTCTTATTTTACTTAGTTTAGAATATTTGAATATTGCTGTGGACAATGGGGGGCCTAACATTAAGGGTTGTCATTTATCTGGTTAGTCTGGTTTTGCATTTAGTTTAATTAGACTTTGGGTTTTGTAAAAGCTTGGTTAGGGCCATCATCATGTGAGAAGATCCAGAATTAAGCATTCAATATACAATCCCCCTATTACAATTATGGTTACGTTTGGGTCACATGTTTTTGTACAACCCAACCATTTGTAGGAATTATTGTGAATTTTGAATGCTTCATCCTGGTTACAGTGATAGTTCACGCAAAAATGAAAAAATTGTCATCACCCTTAAGTTGTTCCAAACCTGTATGAGTTTCTTTGTTCTGTTGAACACAAAAGAAGATATTTTAAAGAATGTTGGTAATCAAACATTTGACTGTCTGGTTACCAACATTCTTCAAAATATCTTCTTTTGTGTTCAACAGAACAAAGAAACTCATACAGGTTTGGAACAACATGAGAGTGAGTAAATGATGACAACATTTTCATTTTTTGGGTGAACTATCCCTTTAACCTAGAAATGGTCGGAAGCATTACATGATTTAAAGGGGTTCAATTTTGACTTTTCAGTGACAACTATATTTCCCATGACAGATTGTTACACCCAAATCACACAATTACAATCCTGTCTGTTATGGGGACTACATTTGATTTGACATTAAAAGTGCTAGAGGTGAACAAAAATTATTCCTGACTTCTCACCTCTGAGCTTACATGGTAAAAATCCAATATAGCAAAGCTGTAGCCTGGCAGGAGGTGTTAAACGGGTACCTTTTAATTTCAGTCTCTCTTCATTCACCACCGGTTCTCCTCTACTCTTCCTCTCATTCCCGCTCATTATACTTGCCAGTCTAGGAGGGAGGAATGACCTCCAGGGCTGAGATTAAAGAGGGCTGAGCTGAGAGTTGCAGTGTGTGTCCAACAGACTGGGGGAGAGCAGCAGAATGCAAGCCAGTAGTCCAAGATTCATAATTCATATTCCATTCCTCATGTTTGCCTCAGTATAGATCATTTCTTGCTCTCTCCACAAACACGAATCCTTTCACTATTCCCTGCCGCCCATTTGCTTCCCTTCCCTGTCACAAGCATCCCTTTCCAGATGGCTGCCACTCAATGTTAACTATGGTCAGCACGTCCTCTCTCAGGAGTACTGACACTAACCTACTTTTTCCCCTACTATTGATCCCTCATGAAGCCTCAGCTACTTTACTATCTCTCCTCCTCACACCTCTATTCCCATTCTCCAAGGAAGTTGAGTGTGAATGTCTTCTTGGATTAACATGATCTGTTTTCCATGGAGAGATACAGTGTCTTATTGGCAATCCATTATAGAGATACTGTCCAAGAAGCTTGGCACTAATAGTGAACCACATGTGGATTAAACATTCATTTCCCTTTGCCTTTTGATAAGCAGGGGTCTTGTTTTTAAGACCTTTGACTTTAAAATTATGGCAGAACAGCTAAAGCTGAAAAAATCTCATAAAACACAGAGAGCTGAATTCACTTCAAATGGACAAGAATGTTTATTTCCAAACACAGCCTGCTTTAATGTGTCTGATTCAGGAATTGAATCATATGCGAATCAGGTAACAAAAAAGTTTACATTTTCTTCAGCCAATATTTGTCTCTTGTTTTCTACTAAAAAATATCTTTACTTAAGAAAATGATTTGTTTTTTGCAATAAACACGCTTTATGATGCTTACAAATGGATTTAAATTAACTAGATGAGGTTAAATCAATATTTGTTTGGCATGTACATAACACCTGACCTCCAACAGAGAGAAACACACTGACCTGAGAAGACACCATTACATCTCCAGTGTAATGCAATGCGATCTCATTTGTCTACTTTAGAATGTGAACTGCATTTTCTCTACTGTCTGTCAGCTAATATTCCAACAGCGGAGTAAGACTAGCTATTAAAGATTCACTGTTTTTGACATTATGCTGCATTTGTTTACAATGCTGCATGCTGGGACTTTATGCCTAATTGTCAGCAGTAAAATGCCAGGCGGTTGCAGGGACATATCAGGGCCACAGGACTCCTCTGTAAATATCAGCGGCATATCAAAGTGGCATTCCCATCCTAAAATATCAGCAGGGTGCGTGGAGTATACTACAGTTATAAAAGCAAGTCAAACCGCCACTTTGGAGCCCAGAGTAAATCTACAACCAGAATTCATCAGTTAACAAGGTGCTTCTGTGTGAGACCTGGCGCTTGTGACAGAAATGCTACCTTGTGACTAATGCATCCTGAGAGAGGCAGAGGCAGCCATCTGGATTGTGAGTTTAAAATTTACTAAATCATTCCACTGAGAACTCACCACTCAGCGGGAATGTTACTGTTCTAAGCATTTACAAGGGACAAGCTATTGGTTTCAATAAAGCCTCAGCAATCCATTTGCCATAGAAGGCGCATCCTGGAGTAAGCAGCTGCCAGTAATGCTGATCTCAATAAAGAAAAGATTTTTCGTCTCATTTTGTGCGATAGCTGTGTGTTTAGCTACGCAGGGTTTTGTTAGCATGTGTATGTAATCTTCACAGTGTGAAATGGTCACATACTACTTTACAACAGCGGCTGAAAGCTTCTATTGCAGTTCTGCAGGAATATTTTTCTACCTTTGCATGATGATTTTATGCTTTAAATACATTCAAGAGCATGTACATTTTAACTCTGTTGCTTAAATAGACATCAATTTAAATTATCACAGACGTGTCCCTGACGCGAAGGCCGTTCCAAACAGCAGGTCTCAAAATTATGCTACCTTCTAGAATACCTACATTAAGTCAAATTGCACGTACTGGGAAAAGCTCAGGGGAAATGTTCTTCCAAGAAGGCAGGCGTGAGAAATGTTATTATAAATGTGATTATATTTTATTCAATACTGGAAAATATTGATTGAAATTGCTCTGCTCCATAATTTTGATTCACTCAGAACCAGAAATACATTTTGAGTGTCATGCACTGAAGTAAAATGGAAAGTCTCTTCTAATGATATTATCATGTTTCTACTTCAAAACGAAGAAAATTTGCTATTTTTGATTATTGATTTTAGAACAATTTTAGACATGATTTGACGGAATTAGAATGTATCAAACATCAAATAAATTAATGCATGTATATAATAATGCATTTACATTAGTGCAGTGACTAGTATATGCATTAGTCACATCACATTAAAAAGCTTCAAACAACAAGTATTGTTTGAACACTGAGAATTTGTATTCGTCCAAACAGCATGAAACTTGCGCATTTACACCAATTGTAAATAGCCCGTCTTGTTGGCAGGTGCTACTTACACTAACTCCTCCCACCAACTGTCTAATTGAGCCAGACAAAATTACAAATGAAATCGTACTGATAACAGGATCAGTGGTGTGGAGCTTTTGACACAACTGACCCGAGTTCAAATGCCTTTTTCTGAACTCATTCTTCTCCCTTTTTCAGCTTGGAAAGGAGTTTATTTTAAGTAAAAAATATTAAGAAAATATTCAAAAAGTAGAATAGAATAGGGATAGAATTTTAAAGGTGCCCTAGAATTAAATATTGAATTTATATTGGCATAGTTGAATAACAAGAGTTCAATACATGGAAAAGACATACACTGAGTTTCAAACTCCATTGTTTCCTCCTTATATAAATCTCATTTGTTTAAAAGACCTCCAAAGAACAGGCGAATCTCAACATAACACCGACTGTTACGTAACAGTCGGGGTGTACGCCCCCAATATTTGCATATGCCAGCCCATGATCAAGCATTAGACAAGGGCAGGACGTCTGGATGTGCACAGCTGAATCATCAGACTAGGTAAGCAAGCAAGAACAAAGAGTGAAAAATGGCAGATGGAGCAATAATAACTGACATGATCCATGATATCATGATATTTTTAATGATATTTGTGAATTGTCTTTCTAAATGTTTTGTTAGCATGTTGCTAATGTACTGTTAAATGTGGTTAAAGTTACCATCGTTTCTTACTGTATTCACGGGGACAAGAGAGCCGTCGCTATTTTCATTTTTAAACACTTGCAGTCTGTATAATGCATAAACACAACTTCATTCTTTATAAATCTCTCCAACAGTGTGTAATGTTAGCTTTAGCCATGCAGCATAGCCTCAAACTCATTCAGAATCAAATGTAATACATCCAAATAAATACTATACTTACATGATCTGATGTATGCAAGCAGCATGCATGACGAACATCTTGTAAAGATCCATTTTGAGGGTTATATTAGCTGTGTAAACTGTGTTTATGCTGTTCAAGGCAAGCGCGAGCTCCGGGGGAGGGGGAGCACGAGATTTAAAGGGGCCGCAACCTATATATCGGTGCATAGTTAATGATGCCCCAAAATAGGCAGTTAAAAAAATGAATTAAAAAAATCTATGGGGTATTTTGAGCTGAAACTTCACAGACACATTCAGGGGACACCTTAGACTTATATTACATCTTTTAAAAACATAATCTAGGGTACCTTTAAAAAAGGATATAGAATAGTTATAGAATAGTTGGAATAAAGTTGGAATCAAACTGCCAACGTCACGTGAACCATTGAAATTTCTAAACGTTTCGAAACATGATGTAACAAAGTCTCTTTTACTGAAATCATGTGACTTTGGCAGTTTGATACACATTCTGAACTACTGATTTGTAAAGTTTCAAAGCTTCATGAAGCAGTGTTTTGAAATCGCTCATCACTAGATATTGTTGAATAAAGTCATTGTTTTGTTTTTTTGGCGCACAAAAAGTATTCTTGTCGCTTCATAACATTAAGGTTGAACCACTGTAGTCACGTGAACTGTTCTAAATATGTCTTTAGTAGCTTTATGGGCATTTGAAAGTGTTAATTGTCTTGCTGTCAATGGAGGCCTCACTGAGCCATCGGATTTTATCAAAAATATCTTAATTTGTGTTATGAAGGTAAACGGAAGTCTTACGGGTGTGGAACGACAAGATAGTGAGTAATTAATGACAGAATTTTCATTTTTGGGTGAACTAACCCTTTAAATAGATTTTACTATAGTTTCTTTATTGTTTCTATAGTTTTTTTTTTTTTTTTTTTACTAGGGTAATGGTATGTGTAAGGGGTGGCTTTAGGGACAGGGACAAGTAATGTCCCAATAAAGCAGCATCCATTTATGATTTTAATAAATATTATTATATATAAACTGAACATGTTGTATATAATTTTATAATATACTACAATACACAGAGGTGCAAATAGTATCTGCCATTTGCAGTTAGTATAACTATTTACACATTTGCAAATAGCCGCAGCCAATAAAATATTGTTTCTACATAAACCTTTTCTGTCTCAAAGAACATAAGGTATCTAAATAGTGCCATCTAAATAAAAATAGAATATTTAATCATCACCTGAAGAGTACAATTTGTGGCTTGTGTGAGTTAGTGGAGAGTTGCTGCGTATGCACGTTTAGACAATAGACAGCACAGCAGCTTCACTAGGTTTTGGAACAGAGACTGCTTTATGATATTTAAGTGTTTTTGTTGTTATTGTTTTATGAAAGCCAATGTGATTTAAATGTCTTGTGTAATCATAAGCATCATTTCTGGCTTACGACACCCACAAGCACATTGTATTATGTAGGGATGTCAAATTTTCATACTCAAATACAGAAAATTGGCTGCGGCGTTATGCTGCGTCTGCCCGGCTGATTAAATTTGGAGAATATTAGCTGATATTCATGTTTTGGACACAACAGCTGTGTCTCTGCCCCCGATTATTATTTCAGCATCCATTCCAGCTTTTTAAGAGCTCTGTCACATAATTCACTACAGTTAAGCTGATAGACAGTGGGACAAAAGACAGCTGTATCAAGCCTTTGCTTTTAACAAATGGACAGTTATCAGAGCATAAATATCCACAGGCAGGCATTTCGTTGGCCAAAAACAATGGCAATAGCTCTTTTTATGCCCTTATGTGATCAAGCTGTGTTGTTCTGATGATAATGGCCTGCTGGAGTAAATGCCATCTGTAAAGTAGCCATTAGCAGGGCTGTCAGCGTGTGCCCAGGCAGCATACTGCATAAATGTCATCCTGTAGGCTAACTACACAAGAGGAAGGCCTGTCGATGAGAGTTCAATGAGGGGAAGGTGTAATATGGCCCCTGACACAGCAATCGATGAAGTGTGTCTGTAGGGGGGGGATACAGTGCTCTTCTGCCGCCACAGATTGAATCAGGCACTGTAATGGAAGCCTGGCCACGGTGAGTCAGATCTTACTGGCCTGTGTCTCAAATGTTCCCATCAAAGCCAGCAACCACTCCAGGTTCCATCAGCCTTCCTTCTGTTCACACTCTTCCAACCGTTAGCCCGAGGAACCGCCAGTGGAGAAAGACCCTTCCAAACAGTAGCCATGATGAGGGGGAAATGAATGAGCAGACTGCCAGCAGCTTCTGTTCAAACTTCCCTCACCTGGGCGGCCCTCACACTGGGGATCCAGGGACAGATAAAGGGGACTGGAGAGAGATGAAAGAGACAGACAAGGTATAATGATGGACAAACCTGAAAGACAAGAGAAAGTGAGTGAGTCATAGGTTACTGGATTAATAGACTCTGCTGTGCCACTAGAATGAGAGGTTAGGTGAGGGAGATAAAAAGAAATGGAGAGAAATAGAGTGAGGAACTCAAGCTTTCCTGTCATAAATGGTTAATGGATGTAGAATCTCTGCTAAATGGGCCATGGGTCAAGTCTGTGTATTCCTTATGTGTATGTTAGATAACATGGAGCATCCTTGACCAATGTGACCATGTTTTTGAAAACAGATCATCGAAGCAGCTAATGATCACTGAAGGGGCTGTTTGAGGAGCAGTTCAGGGTGTTCCAGGGTGCAAACAATCTCAATTAGCAGTTATTGCTACACATGCCTGTTTGATCCTTGCATTTAATAACCCCTGAGTGTTCCAGAGTCATCTGACACAAAGCCCCGCCTTTTAAATATTACTGACCAGTCATTTTTAGCAGCCATTACTCCAGTCTCAAGTGTAACAAGATCCTTCAGAAATCATTCTAAAATGATGATTTGCTGTTCTTCTTCTTCTTATAATTATTTAATCTTATTATTATTATTATTCACTAAAGTCTGAATGTGTTGAATAAATGGAATTAAGAATTCTGTTCACTTACGCAAATGTAATCACCTCTAATTGCTTTCAAATAAGGCTTTTATCTTTTCATTTAACACAATTCACAGTCTCATCGCTCTTTTAATCACCTTGCAGAGTAAGTTCACAGTTTCTTTAAAGAAACGTAACAGATAAAAAATGCTTTGCAATATCTCAATTCATTCTAGCCCATGTAAGAAAAAAAATCTAATAAAATTAACTTCTCAATGAGTGCTGAAATCTCCTATTCATGGGCTGTTCTGCAAAGCTTGTGAAACTTAGATGCAGCATTTGAATCCCAAACCACAATTCGACACCTCGACTCTCCACCATCAGTGCTGTCACAGCACAGAGGAACACAGCACATGGTCCATAGCTGTGCCATCTGAGCTTTGCACAACACAGTCCCTACCCACTATGGCAGAGCTCAGTCTAGACAGCTCTGCTCCTCCAGCATACGGACGAGGGAAAGGAAACAGCTTGTACAAATCACTACTTCTCCCATATCAACACAACAATAGAACAGGACAGCAGAATTACTGTAGCGCTTAAAAAAGGAGTACTTCGAAAACAAGACTCGCATGAGGAGAATGAAGTAAACACTGGCTGTAAATTTTATTGTTCCATTAATCAACGTGACAGCCGGCTGGCTCCCGTAGCCATCAGCAGAGGGAACACAGTGCAATGACATACAAAAGGTAGAATAAATCCCTGAATGAGCGGCCGCTATCGAATCCAGATGACAAAACTGCCTCTGACCCCAGATGGGATTTGTTTTTAGGCACCAATGTAAGTGCAACTGAAAGTGATGCTAGTGCTCCGGCGCTAATATTCTCTGCCTGTCTTAGCGAGGACTGTGTAAAATTTTAATATGCAGACAAGATTCCAAGTCATGTTTGTTAGTTGTGACACCTGAGATACAGTCTGTAAATGATGTAAATGCTGCATCATTATTGCTTTTGCTGTAAATGAACTGTTTTGTCAAAGAGACAAGATAGCCTACTTTGCTAAAATATGTTTTTGTGGTGAATGTTTAATAACCGTGAAAGAGAGAGTGAAGAGGGGTACAGGTTTTCTTCTATCTCTTACTCTATGGCCCCATTTACAGTAGTGCGTTTTTCGTTTTAAAGCATTTTTTAAAAATGAAACAATGCTTGTTGTCTACACTGGCGTTTCCACAGCATTTCAGAAATGATCTCTGTCTACACTGCACAACTGAAAATGCACGTCACATAACTGTTCATGCACACTGGGCTCACACAAGTGTAAACAGTTGCCTCTTGTGCATGTAGGCAGCTGCAGTATTTAAAAAATGCAGAGTTTAACTGTGCAAATGCTGCTAAAAAATGACAACAAAGCCAGCAAATATTGCAGTTCGGTCTCCATGTTATTGTTTACATGGTCGTCAAGGATACGTAGAGCGAATGCCATCGTTTTCAAAAGTCTCCATTCTGGTCCATTTATACTGAAACGCAACCCTGGAATTTTCTAAATAAAACAGGTTCTGCAGCGTTTTCGAAAGTCTCCGGCCCTGTTTACACTAGTGCGTTTTTGTTTCAAAACACAACAGTTTTGCTACGGTTACGTCTGTCGAATAACGTGTCACTCGTACTGTTTTGAATGGGAGAAAGTGTAACGCGCAATATGGCGGAATAAGTCCCGCCTTCTAAATAAGAGCCAATCGCCGACTGGTAAAGTCAGCGCGTCACTTCAGCGGCCGTTAGAATCACCGGTTTCTATAGAAACAGTCAGACGCGCGCCTCCGAAGAGACGCGCATGGTCTGCGCATGCGCATTAGCTTGATCCAGCCTGAAAAATACATTTTTTTTGTCATGATTCGAGCGTTTAGAAACTAAATTTATGAGCCGGTTGTTGTTAGATTTCATTGGTGATTTCAAATATGAAATTTAATCGTAAGGTTGGCAAACAGTTTGGGAGAATTTGATGTTTCCCCATTCAAAGAGACTGCATGTTGCCCAGGATGCCCGACGAGTGAAATGACTTGTCTTAAAGGGACTTTGGTTTACACTACGCCGGCATTTTCGAACCTCGAAAATAGAGACTTTTGAAAATGCTACAGACCCTGTTTAGAGTTTGAAAACACAGGGGTTGCATTTCAGTATAAATGGACCAAAAAGGAGACTTTTGAAAACGATGCCGTGGTTGCCCTCCTTCGCTCTGCGTATCCTTGATGACTATGTAAACAATAACATGGAGACTGACCTGCTATCTTTGCAGGCTTTGTTGTCATTTTTAGCAGCCATTGTGCAGTTAAACTCTGCATTTTTAATACTGCAGCTACCTACATGCACAAGAGGCAACTGTTTACACTTGTACACACATGCCCAGTGTGCATGTGACATGCGTTTTCGGTCGTGTAGTGTAGACGGAGATCATTTCTGAAACGTTGTGGAACGCCAGTGTAGACGAGGATCAATTTCATTTTAAAATGCACTAGTGTAAACGGGGCCTCTGTTTTCGAGGTTCGAAAATGCCAGTGTAGCGTAAACAACAGGTGTAACCCTAGCAAAACTTATGCATTTTAAAACAAAAACACACTAGTGTAAACGAGGCCTTAAATGTCAATTTAAAGTAAAACAAGTGCAATGTGCTATATATGTATTACAGATTTATCACGAGAGATAAATACATCTTGGTGACAAGTGTGCATGGTTATCACACATGCAGATAATGGATTTTATTGGCTGTGGGTTTCCTGCTGATGATAGCAGTGACATGAATGACAGTCAGTCAATTAACTGCAACCTATTGCTTTGATGGTTACACAATAGAGAAACTGCCAGAAAATTCCCTGTCCATTATCCCCACCAGGAATCATAAAGGACCAACAAAATGTCTCGCAGAAGTTATTCCAGTCATGTAACAGCATACGGTGAAAAAGACATTGCAAAAAAGCTAATTTTAAAGCTTTCAAAAAGAGGATAACTTTCACACACCTAATCAAACTATCACAAAACATTTGTGCGTCACAGCTTAACTTTTTTTTAATTTCTTTTCTAGCACCTTTTATTTTCCCCTCCCTCGTTATCCCTTGCCTTTGAACCCGGCAGGCACAAAGAGTATCCATTGTGGTGCCTGAGGAGATGTTTAAAACCTTTTCTCAGTGCTTATATGAAGTGCTTGCCAGCCCTCCGTCATTGTGTTCGGTGACCGACCACCTAAAAATACATATCGATCAGATGCAGTCACAAACCAGAAGCCTGCAGTGAAAAAAGCAGTGAATAGCACCCACTTTCCCTACTCTCCCAAAACAACAACTCTCCAGACGTCCTCAGATGCTGCCCTCTGCTTATCTAGGCAGCAGGATAGTGCGGAATTGGATTTAGATGATGCTGCTTTCCAGACCAAACCTCTTATTGCCACAATTCCCTCCTTGATACTGTGATTCCTGAAAGCCCAAGCAAGACTTGATGAACACATTGGACTCCCTCTGCTTGTCTAATTTGCTCAAGGCTTGGTCAGCTCTTTTTACAGTCTGAATTCATTTATCAGTCAAAACAAGTTAGAGCCTCTGAGTGGAAGAACTGGGATGTGAGACTGTAAAGTAGGACAGCACACTAGAGGAGCATGAGGATACAAATACATTTTTACACTTTCTAAAGAATATGTGTGGTGCCACAATATTGGAAAACACCCAAGATGTCGCTATGGGGTTGCTAAGGAGTTCTGAGTTGCTAGGTTGGAATAAACTGACCCATGATAAAAGAGCCCACCCTAAAATCTCTATAGTCTGCTCTCAAGGTATGACTCACTGCTAGCCAAAATGCTAGGATGTTGTGGGTGGTTGCCAGGGTGTTGCTATGCAGTTGCTAGGGTGTTCTTCAGAGAGTGAGAGCTTACGGGATGTGGGGGCTATGGGAGACCACAGCCGCATCTGAGTTTTTGCATGATACACCTTCTCCTTTGACTGTATTTTCTATTTGGATTTTCCATGGTTTATGTTTGGTTGGATTGATGTCATCTGTGGTACTTACGTACACCAACCTGCTGACACACTGTGTTTCCATCACCCTGCTTTTATGCGCATTTTGGAGTATCGCATTAGAAATGCATGATGGAAACGCCAAATTTGGAGAAAAATCCCTTAATTCACAAAAAAAGTTTTTACGCTCGCTTGAGGTGGTTTTTGACTTGTGTGATAAAGAGTTAATGCAAATAATGGGAGATGGAAATGCATTTGGCGAACATTAAACCCATGTGACTAATTGCCTGTTTTTGCTTATAGTGTTTTATTTACTGTTGGTTACTAGAGCCACTTTTCCACCGTTGGGCCGAACAGTTCCCATTGCTAAACCGTTCCATTCCGTGCCGATCTGGGACAGCTGGTACAGTTACAGTTTCTTTTTCCACTGCACCTTATTCATATTTGTTTTGTTTTTTTTTGTTTTTTTGTTTTTTTGCGAATTTTGAAAAGTTTCCCTTCATGTTTGGATGGAAACCCAGCTACCGACTAACAATTACACTGATAATCTGACATTTCACATTTGTTCTTTAGTTAAATAAATCTTATTATTGTTTAAAGTGATAGTTTACTCAGAAATGAAAATTCTGTCATCATTTACTCACCCTCAAGTTGTTCTAAACCTGTATGAATTTCTTTCTTCTGCTGAACACAAATGAAGATATTTAAAAGAATGTTGGTAACCAAACAGTTGATGGGCCCCATTGAATGCCATAGTATTTCCTTTTTCCATACTATGGAAGTCAATTGCGCCCATCAACTGTTTGGTTACCCATATTCTTTAAAATATATTCTTTTTTGTTCATACAGGTTTGTAACAAATTGAGGTAATAAGATTTATTTAACTAAAAAACAAACATGAAATGTCAGGTAATCAGTGTAATTGTTAGTGTGTCAGCATGTTGGTGCAAGGAAGAACAAGAAAGTAGGCTTTCTTTTTTTTCACCTTTAAACAGTGGTTAGGTGTTATGTCTCCCTTATTTTTGTTGCGATCTATAAATATAATCATAACAGTACCAATGATTTATACTATGGTTAGAGGTTTGTTGTAACTATGAGCAGTAGTAATAGTGATGTTTGCATAATAAAAGCATGAGGGTGAGAACAAGAAGCAACCTCTGAATGCCCATGCATCCTCCAGCCAATCAGGCACAGAGCTCTCTTTCTTTTCTTCCTGGTTTCTCTCCATGACCTTGATCTCAAGCAGAAGCTATACAGTAATTAGTTCAACTTGTGGAGATGTTCATCCAAGAGGCATTAATGCATATCAGCCTTCAGGTCCTCATCCGTATTTCTCCTCCTCCTCTTTCTCATTTGTCTGCCTCTCCCTCCCTCTCTCTAGCTTCCGGAGTCACTCAACCTTGTGATCCTGCGCACACTGCATTGCCAAACAGGCCCTGGTCCCAACAAATAAGCGCACAGCATTTTATCATTCCATTTACAAATATCTGCATTCATAGCAAATGCACATGGAATAAATAAAGAAAGATGCAGGGGACAGAGATGTTCTTTCCTCCCTGGTGATTTCAATGACACAGTGGTCAGATGCACAGATGCTGGAGGCCCTACAATGAGATACACTCCATGAAAACAACAAGAGAGAGACCTTAATTGCTCAGTCAAGCATAATGCAAACAGAATGGGGATTTTCTTAGCAAAATGCAGTTTTTGAACTGGAATAAAATGCATAAAAAACAACTGAAAATGAAGTAGAAGATAGAAGGAATGAATTTTTTATAAGCCTTCATTACACAATCAAATGGTAACCAGTACTTTACAATAGAGATGGGTACAAGTACTTGGACGTGACCACAATGATTGATCACAAAAATAAAGGTGTGACTAATTTCAAAACATTTACACTGATCAAAATCCAGTAACAGCTACACACAGAAATCTAATTTATTTTGGTTTGATTTGCATTGGTTAACTATACAGTAGTGACCAAAAGCGATGTCCAGGGTGGATATTTTGCACAATATTTGCTTTTAATGACACTTCAGGTTCAACTGAATGATCTATGAATGAAATATGAGGAGTATGTTACATTAGGAAGAAAAATACACTAAACTTGGTTAAGGTATTAAATGACAAAATTATTTGGCAAGAAAAGCAAACTCATATAGCATATAATTAAATATGTTTTTTTTTCTATTATGCAAAAAAGGGATAGAAAAACAAAAAGCTCACAGGAAATATTGACTCAGTAAACTTTGCACATGTCATGCTTAACTTCTTTCAAATCCTCCTTAAGTTCTTCCCAAAGTTGAGCTTCATCGGAAGACCTGCATGACTTATCACATCGGGTTTATAATTTCCTGAAGGTTTTCAATGGCTTTTGGGTCAGGGGACTGAGGAGGCCACTTTAAGACTTCAAAATACTAAGCATGAACACTTTCATTGCACACAGCTTTGTTGTATTCGTGGTGTGTTTGGGATCATTATCATTAGAAATACACATTTAATCTCCAAACAGATCCTCCATACTTGTCTGCATTGTGTTTGGCAGGATTCCCAAGCATTGGTCCAACTTTGTAGATCCTTCCAACACCTGCTGCAGACATGCGTCCCTAATACCATGTTTTCCCTACCTTGCTTAATGGCGCCATGCATGCATATGGTATTAAACCACTCCAGATGTCTCTTATGAACATACTCTACACCATCCATTGCTAGGTTGTTCAATTTTGAATCTCCCACACTCCAGTCCTTATTTTCTTTGGCAAATGCATGGTGTTTTTTCGCAGTCGATACAACTAATAAGTGGTTTCCTTAATGGTACACAACCATCTGGCCTCTTATAGCCGTTGGCTTACAGTTCAAGATGAAATTGGAGGTTGGAGGTCTCATCCAGGTCTTTTCTGAGGTGAAGCTGTTTTGAAGTCTTCTCAGATCCAGGTGATTTTGACCCAAATTTTCTGTCAAAATGCTCACTGGTTCTCCTTGAAAACCACAGCACTTTACATTCTGCAGGGTAGTGCACAAGCAATGTCCAAAACCTATTGTCTAGTTATAGCCATTTTAACAATATCCTCATGGTTGCAGAGGCTAGCTCCTTCCATCTGGCCATTTTCACTAAAAACCAACAAAAAAAAAATCTAAAAAAAATCTAATATCTAAAAATCTAATAATATATATAATTGATTTAAATGATACAATTTGAATATTAGTTTTACATGCAGAACACATCGACACCGATGAACTAGTGGCGATGAAAGCAGGCTGTGGGGTAGGCTCACGCCGGCAGCGTCTTGGTCCAAAATCCTGCGTTTGACCCCCGACTGCCAAGTAGCATGTCCGTTCTGCGCATGCGTAAGAAGAAATGCCTTTCCGTACCAGCAGGTGGCAGTAGCTAGTAAACAAATTTTTCTTTTGCAATCAGTGCATAGAACTCCAAAAAAATGTTGCAAATGTTAGAGACACTCACATATACATAAAATATATTATTTATACTTTATTATTTATATTTATACATTAAATCATTCTATTAGAGACAGATGTGCAAAATAAAGTGCATGCAATCTGCATCCTGAGCCATACAAAAGTATTCAAGTTTGAGGAGCCAGAGAAAGCGAGAGAAGCAGTGCTGGACTGAGCAAAGCAAATCCCACAATGGGTTCGATGGACACCGATGGACAGTGTTGGTTTTTCTGAGCTGCTCTGAAAAGGTTTGTTTTTTCCCCAGAACATAAAGAGCAGAGATTTACAGCCTGAGGCAGAGCTTGTCAAACCAGACTCCTCTGCTCTCCTCTGCTGTGCGAGACAGAGTCTAATGCTGCAGACATCCAGACCACTGCACTGCTGCAGTCCCTCAGCCTTCACAGTCTACAAACCCAACCAGAAGCATCAAGCAGCCATTCGCTGATACATGATTCACCATTTTCAAGTACAGAAAGCATTATAAGAGAAACTCTGAGCACATTATGACTTAAGAGTATTTCCATTGAAATTCTAATTTAAACTCTCCATCTCTTACAATAAAAGAGGAGGCTTTCTGGTACATCTTCCTAATCAATGTGCAAATTAATAAATTTTTCCCCATTTGATGCAAACCCCAGGTTTGTGCTCTAAAAATGAGTGGGAGAGAAGAATGACTTGAAACAGAGAATGAATATTTGTCATATTCATAATAAATAAAAAAAAATGCAGCCCCTGTTCGGGCTCACCATTGAATAGGAACAAAACTGTTTCCTCTTCGCTTTTGTTCTCCACTGTTTTCATTTGCTGTCTTGTTGAAGTGGTTGCAACTGAGAATTGTGGGATGGGAGACAGAGGATCAGCAAGAGAGAGAAAGAGAGGAAAGGAAAAAGAAAGAGAGTGAGAGAAATAAAATGGCAGAGCCATCAAAAAGCAATCATAGCTTGATGGAGTGAGGCTGTGGGTCTCAGACAAATGGGAGGGAAGCAAATGACAGCCTGGTAGGGGTAAAAACGAGAGCACGGGTAGCAGAAACATTAAATCTGCATAAAAACGCTCAGTTGACTTGCACAGCCGAGACATTTTACGCCACGAGGAAACCATACACCTGAACGTTACACGTCCGCACAAATACTTACACAGCAGCACATTAAGACAACAATTTATAACCAGTTCCATTATAAGAAGTCCGATAGAACGACAGACAAACAGACAGAGAGACTGAGACGTGGACAAACAGAATGATAAATAGAGCAAGAGACAGACAGACAAATAGACAAACATTATAGCTAGGATGATTATAGTTGGTTGCTATGATGGTTCCGGGTGGTCTAGGATCTTACTAGATGCTTGCTTAAGTGTTTTGTTGGTTGCTATGATGTTTCTAGGTGGCTGCTAATGCATTCTGGTCAGTTGCCAGGATTTTTATAGATGATTGCTAAGGCGTTTCGGTCGGTTTCTTCTCAACCAGTCGTGATATCTTGATGCCACACTGCCATTGATTATTTTATTGGCCTACTGCTCAAGAGAGACATCTCAGACCCAAACACAAAGACCGTACATCCCGTCTGCATGTGTTTATCTCGCTAGGCAGGTCAACTGCTTGATGTTTGTGGCTTACACAACCAGATGTGTTTTATAGTTTATTTGGATCTGGATCAGTGGCAGTAGGATGGCTTAGATGCGCTCTGTGTTCAGAGTCCCCACCGGGAGGTGTGAGTTCTGTCTTGGTCTACTGCAAACACCTCGCAACATGAAACAGTTGGACAATCATTAGGAGGAGGATGGAGTATTGAAGTAGGACGAAGAGGATGTCTCCTGGAAATGTGTCAACAATAAAGAAGAAAACTAATTAGCTAGGTTGGCTTTTCCTTCTCTTTCCGGATATGTCACACATGACTATAGGGTGAGCACAGTTGAGACATTGAATAACAACATTGATTTTTGGCATGTGGGATGTGTTTGTGACACCTATCTCCTCACAGACAGTGGCCGGGGGAACAAAACACACAGATAAGAGTGGAAAAAAGTACATGAGAGAGAATGAGGGATTACTCTTCGTTTTTAGTTCATTTAATTACAGTTACTTATAATGTACTTGCGTAACATACTTTAAATTAGTTCAGCAGTTCTGTTTAAATCAATATTGAATTGAAAATCTAAATTTGTCATCTAAAGGTAAAAGTGAACGCTGCCTCTTTAAAATCGTTAGCTGTAGTGCAGTTGCACGTGAGTTCACAGCTTCGCACCAGTTGGCTGCGTAGTCGCTGTCTGAAGATGTCAGCAGAAGCGGATCAATGAATATGCAAATTATCCCCGCCTCCAGTCACTCACGCCAGCTCGGAGAGTCTAGTGTTGCTATAGTGACGAGCAATTTGTTGTTTCTGTTGTGGATATTTAAGAAAAAAGCTTGCTTCGCTTCGTATATTCAGTTTAACCAAAGACTATAGAATAACACAAGACGCGTCACTCCTATTGTTTTGAATGGGAGAAAGTGCAACGCGCAATATGGCGGAATAAGTCCCGCCTTCTTAATAAGAGCCAATCACCGACTGGTAAAGTCATCGCGTCACTGCAGCGGCCGTTAGAAGCACCGGTTTCTATAGAAACAGTCAGACTCACGCTTCCGAAATGAGGCACAAGAGACGTGCATTTAGGTATGCACATGCGCATTAGCTTGATCCAGGCTAAAAAATACATTTTTTTCATCATGATTCGAGTGATTGGAAAAAAAAAAATTATGAGACAGTTGTTGTCAGATTTCATTGGTGATTTCAAATAGGATATTTAATCGAAAGCTTGGCAAACAGCTTTGGAGAATTTGATGTTTCCCATTCAAAGAGATTGGAGTTGCACTTGGATGCCCGAGAGGCGTTTCAAATATGGCTGCCGAGTGAAATGACAAAGGGGCTTTGGTTTAACAGCTGTGCAACTGAACTGCTCATATTTTCTGATGCTTAAATTGTGTTTTAAATGATGAATTGGTAAAACGCCTTTGCAAAATGGTCTGAATCCACTTGCATTTCTTTGGACTGCTCTCTCACTGAATCACCTGAAGCGATTTCTCAGTAAAAAGTGCGAGGACACACTGACTGAATAGGCACATGAATCACGTCACACGCACATTTATTTCGAAGGACAAAAACATGAACTTTATTAAGTCAGCTGTCACTTTGGCGCAAGCCCTTATGCGCTCGCACACTTGGCACAGCCCTTGCAACGGTTCTGTCATTAATTAATATGAATTAATGTAATTAGCCTTTTGCTTGACTACGTTATCAAACAGCTAATAATGTGTAACCTGGCTTCTCTTGAGACTTTCCTGCTTCAGAGCTGTCATAGTTAATGATATGCTAAAGCCTGCTGGCACGTTGTTGTGATTGATTACAAGGTAGTCTGTGACGTCACAAACACCCACGATTTCAAACCGTGGGTTTTTGGTTTACTGCAGTTTCAAACATAAAATACTCAGCAATGGTGCTGACTTATGAATTTGCACATGGTTTGTCTTAAAGCGTATTAAAAACACTACATAGACATATAAACAACATTAAAAACTTGATTTTCACCACAGGGGGTACCCACTACTAGACTTTTGGTATAGTGACATGCCTATTTATTTACTATATATATATATATATTGTAACAAAGTAAATAAAAGTATTATAGTATGTTTTGAAAAGCTATAAAAGGCTAAACTATGTTTGACTCATATTTAAATTATTAGAAGCGTTTCCTTTCTATTGTCTACCCGGTCAAGGTTTATAGGGATTTTAAGAAGTAATTAGTAAGTTACTTATCAAGTAGTAGTAATTAAATTACAGAGTAAGGCCGTGTGTCCACCAGAGCGTTTTTAGCCAGCTGAAAACGCTAGGCGCTCTGCTTAAAACGCCCGTCTGTGAGCGCTTCTGCAGCGCAGCGTTTTTTTCCGTTGAGACGCTTTGTTGCTATGATACGGAATATCTGCGGCACTGTTACCTATAACTGATTTTGCAGGTAATTTGTTTCAGACTAAAAATGTTGACACAATGTGAAATTACTATGTATTTTTGGAGACCAGCAATAATTTCTCATTAATTTTATTCCGTTCTCTGCTTGTTGATGTCGTTGTACAGAAAGAATGTTGTGACAGTTGGCCGGTGTAGTATTTGTCCCGCCCCTCCTCCACTCTGATTGGACGGCTGGCTAAAAAGTGACAGTGATGAGCGCAGCGTTTTACTCAAAGTTGAACATTCTTCAACTCGAGGCGACCACCAGTAAAAAACGCAGAGCTGTCAGCGCTTGAGTGTGAAAAACACGCTCAGCGCCTCGCTACGCTCCTGGCGTTTAAAAAACACGGCACTCCCATTGAAAACAATTGAAAAAGTACGCTAGCAGCTGGAAAAAAACGCTTAGGTGGACACACGGCCTAAGAGTAAAAAGAGTAATTAAATTACTTTTCAGACAGAGTAATTAGAAAACTTTAAATACAACATTGATGATGTAATTAGTAATAAGTAATGAATTACTTTTTTGAAGTAACTTACCCAACACTGTTTGTAAGTTATTTATAGATTTATTTGAGGGTTTTTTTTTTATTAGCAATTATTTCAATATAATAATACTATAATATCGAAACAAAAATCATGATTATCACAATTTCTGTCATGACAACTCTCGGAGTGTTCGGCACTGTAATGGATATGACAGTGTTAATATGTTTGGTCTTGGTGGAATAGATCTGATACGCTGCTGCTGGTTATTGTTGCTGCTGCAGAGCAAGTACGTGATTTGCTAGCGCCAATACATACACGACACACCGCTGTGAACAATTAAGACATGCTGCTGCTATACAATACATGAATTACCCGTAGCAGATCTATACAGGTGGAGCTGGGGAAGGTGGAGGGTTTCTGAAAGCGTGCTGCAAATGCAACTACAGCAAATGCTGACCATGTATGTGAAGCTTGAGCAGCAAGCTCATTGGCTGCTGATACAGCAGGAACCAATCAACTGTGCCCTATAGAGAATTTGATTTTGGATTCAGTTAGCAACAAATATTAGTATTAGCTGTCTGCTAAAGGAAACCCTAAGGTGTGTTTTTTTTGTTAATGGCAGTGTTTTATAATATAATTGTGGTAAACGTGTCAGAGAAGTAACTAAAAAAAACACAGATTCTCACACAGGTTCGGCTGTGTGTGCGCACGTTAAAGTGAGCTGTGATTTGCTAATGCATTCAGAGTTATTAAGTGTTTGTTTCATAGTTGGAGGTGTGAATGTGCCTCTTTGTGGCAGACATATGCTCTAAAACACGGCAGGACCACAGGGAACTGCTAGTTCTGGTACATATTCACACTCCTTGCCTCAAACCTCCCCAAATGTTCCTGTAATAAGCATGAAAACACAGTAGCTATTCACTCTTTGTTTGTCCTTTGTGTACATGTGCATTATGTATTCAAAATAAACCATAAGTGCATGCACAGTATTTAGTACTTATTCAGCCCCCTGCACTGACCAGTTCAAAATATTATAATATTTAGTAAATATTCAGTCCCCTGCACTGACAAGTTCGTAATACGCAAAATGTAAATAAATACACACTTTTTTTTATGTAAAACATACGTAAATGCATGACACTGAGCATGTGCAAAAGGTATTTAAATCTGATTATTTCAGGTTTAAACCACCTCCTTCCAATCATTCGGATCAATCTCAATCAAATCAATTTCAGTGTTTGTCTGAAGGCAAATCAGTCCGATTGAGGCGTCAATCCAATTACTAATAGATTATTTGGTTAAACATAGCTGTGAATTGTTGTTTTCCATTTTATAGTCTGCCTGGCTTAATTAGTCTGTATTCATTTCTATAGCTCAAAAAGTACAGGATAAAGTTGCCTGATAAAAGTACAGGATAAGTTGCCTTACAATGTCATTTAGGTTTAGAGATTTGTTCAAATTCATAACCCCAAGTACGAGCACTAATAATAGTGATGCTCCTCTTAGCAAGCACCACTAATTACAAGAAGCTACACATACTAATTACATTTGAAAGTACATCACTGCATACTTATGTAATTAAACTGTAAAATGAACCCTAATGTAAAGCGTGACCTGATTGCACATTGTACTGTGGGAGTGAATTACAATAGATTATTAGGTGGCAAATTTGCACTTTTGAGACAAAAAGACAAGAAAAGTAAGGAAATGAGAGCTAAAAGAGAGAGAGGAGTGCAATAAAGACCAAATTAGGACAAGGAAAGATGTGCAATTTATGAGCTTAGTCTTTCAGTCGGTGCCAAGGAAGGCTCGATTGGACAAGCGCTCACTTACATCACAGCCCTCTCTAATATGTGGCAGTTTTTCAGAAACCTAGTTTAGACATTATAGCCAGCAGCAGAATCTATAGTGTGAAATGGGATGTGAAAGCTATTGTGAAGTCACACAAGTCACATTACTCATCAGCTTTGAGCATCGTGTCAACTCTGCAGCTCTTTTTGAAGGGTTTCCCATCATGCTCTGTGCCAGAGCCATTCTAAAGGATTTACTATGTTACACTAACAGTATTGCAGTTTAGTTATATAAATCTAAACAGCAACTACCAACTAACATTCGGTGTGAAAATGTAATATATAAGGGTTAAGTAGGAACTCTAAGGTGTTTTATACTTGCCTCAGTGTGTGCTAGTTCTGTCCAATTTATAACTGAAAGACTGATCTGAATAACAGTTGTATGGAAGTTATAAGTATTCATAGCACAAAGTAATTAATAAGTTTATTATTACTGTATATTTAAACATTTAAAAATTATTAAAAAATTTAATAAGTGGGGGGAAGGGGAACATTACTGGAACAAACTAAACTAAACTAAACTAAAATTAAATAAAAATAAATAAAATAAAGATATGACATCCAAAGTATGTAAGGTAGTACAACTAGATCTTGAATCCAAAAGGTTTTACTTATATTTTGCTACATATAAAGGTATTTTAAAGACTTTGAAGTGTCAAAAGGTCATTCGGTTTAACCGTCCAAAGGCCAATACAGCCATTTCATTTGTGATTAAAATATCTTAAAATGTAATAAATGTATATGTAATAATGTTTTTATTCTGGCATGATTTTATAACAACATCAACATAGTGCAAAATGGTATTAAAATTATGTGTAGAAGTCGTTGCTTTGTTATGAGAAAGAACATCCAGAAAATGAATTTCATTGATGTCATTCGGAGTAACCAATATAAACGGATCAAGTTATGTGGTCAGTATCATGTGACAGGATGTGACATCATTCAGACACCTGCAAAGGACCACATGGTCATGAAGTAAAGTAACTAACTCTCTCTTAACTATTTGAAAAATTCATGTTTTCACTTGCTCATACGCATGTCCCGAAACATCAGGTCATTTGGTACAACCGCTATAAAACATGGAAAATGTTGTATTATTTTAAAAACTTATACTAAATTTAAAATGTTACATTTTACCTAGATATCAGCCTGATAACATTGTTAAAAAATATCGTCATTCAGTATAACCAAAAGTGTCCTTCGGTAAAACCGAAATTTTGGTTAAACCGAATGACTTTTTTGGTGACAAATTATGTCCATCTTGTAAAAGATGACAAAAGCAGTGTTAATTGATTATAAAAATTTTTTTTTATTATATCTCCATTATGTTTTGTTTTGTTTTTTTTACATTTTAAAAATACATTTTACATTTCTTATTCGTCAATGACCCATACATATATATATATATATATATATATATATATATATATATATATATATATATATATATATATATATATATATATATATATATATATATGTATATATCTCGAGTGCACACTTAAATCCCCAAAAGATAAATTGTCTGTGTTTTGAAGTGTATGCTTGAATCATCTATAAGTATGAATGTGTGAAATAAAGAGATGGAGTGTGCATTTTAAGCATTTTGTTTTGCTACTCTCTCTCTCTCTGTGTGTGTGTGCGAGAGGTTTAAGGTGGCCGGCTGTCAGAAGCGGCGCCGGCTGCAGTCAGTCAGGGGGAACATGGTGCTTTCTGCTGCCACTCAACCCCCACGGTAATGATGATGGGCCTGCGAAATGCTGCGCTCCGGGATCTCGTTACACTCAAATAATTGGAGTTTGTTAGAAGCGGCCAGCTTCAATCTGGGGGCCGAGACAGTCAGGTGTGTGTCTGGGATTAGGTAGAGTGCATAACTGACAGCAGAGCCCATTTGTATGACCTTATCACCTCTGACTTCCTGGGATTGGTGAAGGAGCTCAGCTCTGGGCCACCGCGCATACATTGGCATAGGAAAGAAGCTACGGGAGCATCCAATATTATCATACCTTATCTGTCAGCACAAATAAATAAGCATTTGTGCATGGCGTACTAACTACCTGCACTATGCTCCCTCAAACTCTAGTACGACAAGATATTGTCTTCTTATACGAGGCCGGAAAAGTTTTTTAGAGTTGGTCTGAACTGAAGAGGCTGCATCTTATTTGCTTTGAGATGCAATTTTCACCCCAGTGCACACAAACAGACACAAACGCATATGACTGCAGCACGCTGGTGTTAATGAGTTACTAATACATTCACAGCTGAATGGAGGAATATCTCATCTTGTGCACACAGGCTTCTCTATCAGAAATGTTGCCCTCCACACAAACACAGACACGCTGCAGCAAGCCATTAAAACATTATTCAAGAGATGCTCATTGGTTTTCTACTCTCTTGTCAGTGGCATTGGCGTTATTAGAAATATATGCTCTCACACATGCGCTATTAAACTTCACCTCGCATTTCACCACATTTAAGCAGCAGTGAAAATCACCATAATTACTACAGCTCTCACGCAGCGGATGAGTGCCACAGCCAGGGGAAAGCGCGGGGAATCATTTGACGCAGCAATCCAAAATTAAACACAACACACATAAACAAGGGAATAATAGACGAAAACATGCAATTACTCATAATTAAAAAGTGAGAGATCTTCTTCACTGGGGTCAATCAATCAATGAGAGATGATGACTCATAATCATAAACGCCAAATATACCCCCACCAAATACACAACTCTGTATTTGGTGTGCAAGCCCTCATAACCGTATTTTTTGTTCAAACAAAAATTAAAATTATGACTAATCAATGTCATTGTTAACTCACCCTCATGTCGTTCAAAAACTGTATGATTTTCTTGGAACACAAAAGGAAAAAGTTCAGTATAATGTTGATGTTGCTCTTTACATATACTGTATATAGGAAAAAAAAACTTTATTATCTAGCGTATGGCTTCAGGAATAGGAAATATAATGAATATATAGTGTACATGTAGTCTGTTGACTACTTTTATGGTGTTTTTATAATGCTTTTATTGTCGTTTTACTGAAATTTGGAGCTTGACAGCACCTGGTCATCAAACTCTTTCATTGTTTGTAAAAAATAGCAGTGTGTACATCTTGTCTAACGGCTCCTTTTGTGGTCTAAGGCAGAAAGAACATCATACGGGTTTGGAATGATATGAGGGTGAGGAAATGATGTTCATTTTTGGGTGAACTATTCCTTAAAGCTGTAAATCTGTTCTTGTTTCAGAGCACTGTAACATGAGTACTCATGCTGCTCAAATAGAATCAAAGTCTTAAAGCTGGAAGAGTGCAAGAAAAGGGTCCGTTATGTCTTCTGATGATCACTGGGGTGTAATACATTCTCAGTTTCATAACCTAAGAACTGCAATGTTTCATGTTGGGAGGGAGTTTTTTTATTTGATCCCAATTTCATCTTAAGCCTAACATGACTTCCCTAATCATAGTGAGCGAATGTTCACAAATATGCGATGACGAGCCTACTGCTATTCATTAATTAGTCAACATGAAATAGCATTCACAATCCATGGTGCATTTCAGAGTGAAACTTTATAAAGGAGAAAAATACAGGGTGGGACTTGGTTGTATCTATAAGGAGTTGATTGGTCTGTGAAAATTGGGTGTTCCATAGCAGAATGCAGTCAAAACGGTGTATAAATTTGCATACGAGGAGGAGGCTTGAGCTTTAATGTGCTCTCATTAAATAAATAAATTCTGCTTAGTAGCACAATAAATAAATCACTACTGCACTCACAAAATAAACAAATATATATAACTATTTAAAGGGGCTATATGTAAGAATTTTCATGAGGGTTAATCACTTTTTGTATTGCCAATCTGTGAACAGCTTGTAACGAAACGTATACTTATTAAACTTATACAATATTATTAAGGATAATGCTACAAGAGCTATTACATACTGTTTTGATATAGTTAAGACGTGTGTGGAAATCGCTGCTTTGTGACTGAGGACGTTTAAAATTGTCCAAAACAATCCCGCACCCTGTTGAGGGCCTGTTATAAAACACATAACCGTATTACCTTCATTTAACATGAATAGTTAGTATGTTACTACCTTGAAAGCTGAAAACGTTGTTTCTTTTGATAACTGATGATAATGGCGCTCTGCTTTCATGAAGTAGCGGCGCGCGCGCACGCGACCAAGTTTAGTGTGGCTGCACAGCTCCCTCTGTTGGTGAAAATAATCACTAACAGTTACACAATTGCTCCGTTCGCTGTTGTCATGGCTGATGGCTTCACAATACCTGCAGAATGATTCGGCTGTGCAGCTCACGACGTTAATACTGCCTTGCCTTGAACATGGGCTAGTATATGCAAAAGTTGGGGGCGTACATATTGATGATCCCGACTGTTGCGTCACAGTCAGTGTTATGTTGAGATTCGCCTGTTTTAACGTGGTGTTTTTCACGCACAAGATTTACATAAGAAGGAGGAAACGATGGTGTTGAGGCTCATGTTACGTCATTTCCATGTACAGAACTCTTATTATTCAACTATGCCAAGGTAAATTCAATTTTAAATTCTAGGACACCTTTAAGGTCTATCACTAATTCAAAAGCCCTTACCCATCATTGTTTATTGTACTCTCGGGTTGCTTGGCCTGTGTTGTAATCTCGTAGACTCAAGCACTGGTGCTTATTTATATATAAAATCATCATAGGTTTACTTCCCTCGTATTTACAGCAGAGTATTATTCAAAAAGGTGTAAAGAATTATGGTCTTCACTCACAAGACTATTTTATTTTAAACATCCCGATATCCCGATAATATGGGTAAATGGGCATTTGGTTATGCTGCTCCCCAGCTAACAGGGACCGTTTCCATAACTTTCACTAACCTTATGTAAAAGTTTTGTAAATGTTAGAAAAAAAAAACATTTCTAAAATAATGTTTCAGGAACATTCTTATAATGTTTTCATAGTTAAAATACATTCTCATAACGTTGAGAGGAAACATTCTTAGAACAACATTGTTGGAACGTTCTTACCATGTTATTTGTACTTGACTGATGTTCTCATAATGTTGAGCAAAAACGTTCTCATAACAACGTTCTTGAAACATCTTTATCACGTTATTTGTCCTGAATGTTCTGTGAAGGTCCGCCAAATAACGTCCCCCAAACCTTAAAAGAACTCCACGTCGTGACCGTCTCTAAACGTTCTGGGAACATTACTAGACAACGTCTTTAACACCAGTGGAGACGTTTTGAGAATGTTCTGGGAACGTAAAATTTCTAGCGAGGCAGGGTGTTTTGGACGTTCAGAAAATAACGTTTTCATAACATTTCCAAAATGATAGAATGGAATGTTCCTCTAACATTCACATAAACCAAGAAAAAACGTTCTTAATACATAAAAAACAGATAATTTGAACGTTCCGAAAATATTACAAAATAACGTTTTTATAACATTTTCAAAATGATAGAATGGAATGTTCCTCTAACGTTCACATAAACCAAGAGAAAACGTTCTTAATACATAAAAAACAGATAATTTGAACGTTCCGAAAATATTACAAAATAACGTTTTTATAACATTTTCAAAATGATAGAATGGAATGTTCCTCTAACGTTAACATAAACCAAGAAAAAACATTCTTGATACATAAAAAAAAACTGGACGTTTTGAACGTTTAAAAAACATTCCGAAATAACATTTTCATAACTTAAAGAGAATGTTAACAAAACGTTCTGACAACTCCTTTTTGTTAGCTGGGTCCATTTGATTGGAATCAGTTGCAAGACAAATTATGTTTAAGAGAGTTGGTATCACTAAATGATTTTAAGGGTATTTTAAAGGATCTAGTTTCTGAGACATTTTATTGTAATTGTTTTTGAGTGATTTTGTGTATTTCTGTATATGTAAATTAATGTGCTGCCTGTCTTGGCCAGGATCCTCTTGTAAAAGAGATTTTAAATCTCAAGAGTTTTATTAACTCTTGAGATTTAAATTCTTAAATTAAATAAAAGTTTATTAATAATAACAATAATAATGATAATAAAGCAAAACCCGTTTTTCGTTTTATTTCTGCTTATTAACACAATAAATAATAACTATTAGACTACAGCAATAAAAAACATTAACTGTTTAAGTAAATTGCCTGAGAGTTGATTAAAGTGATAAGTGAATACATATAATCAAATAAATCAATAAATAAACCAATAAACAAAATGAATTAATATCTTGTGCATTTGTTGCATATGAAAATAATAAATGAAACATTTGTCACATACATATTTTTAATGCTGTGCTTCAGTTGCCGAAGTAGAAAGACCACTGGGTCCAGATGTTGTAGTTACAACATGAAACACATACTGAATCACAATTACATACTGAAACTGAACTATGTTAACCTAGCCTAAAACAATGCATAAATAGCCTATGTGACCTAGATGGCATCAGCCAAAAAGAAAGTTGTTGCAGGGCAATTTTTTATTATTATTATTATTATTATTTTATTTCCACTGATGAATCACAGACAGTAAAGACCAGAATTGTGTATTAAGAAGCTACATAGAGTCAATTTGAATTTTTCTGCTAACTTTAGGAATTAAGAATTGGCTGACTGGTTTTGACTTGGCTGCTGACCACAGCAACATGGCCAGAGTTCAGTAGCCAAGCACCTTCTTACAGAACAATTCAATTGCACTGCAGTGTGTGGAGCCTATGTGGTTTGTTCCTGAATTTTGTTACTTTCTGATGGCAAGAGTAAAGAGAGAGATTGCGAGAATTGGCTCTGTTTTATTTGGATGAGCATGCCAAGTGAACAAAGCACTGCAAAATGAATTTATGCCGAACATAATATGTTTGTGCGTGCAATTCATTTACACTTCATAGCAGTTGGTCTGTTTTTGTTCCTCACTTACTGCAGCCCTGTGAAAGTCTCATTTTGACCATATTACATAATTTAAATCATTTAAAGTGGAAGCAAACTACTGTTATTTCCCTTACAGAAATGTACCAATGATGGTTTCAGATGGCAATGCCGTCAAATTGTACTTTTATATATATATATATATATATATATATATATATATATATATATATATATATATGTACCATGATAATGAATGATTATTTACCACAGTACTTAAATACTCCATGGTGCTTTTTAAGAAATTAATCCATTTGTACAGCAAATATGCATTAAATTGATCTAAAGTGACAGTAAAGATATTACAGAAAAGATTTCTAGATCAAATAAGTGCTGTTCTTTTGAACTTTCTATTCATCAAAAAATCCTTAAAAGTGTATTAAGGATTCCACTGAAATATTAAGCAGCTCAACTGTTATCAACATTAATAATAAGAAATGTTTCTAGAGTACTAAATCAGTGTATTAGAATGATTTCTGAAGGATCATGTGACACTAAAGACTGGAGTATTGATGCTGAAAATTCAGGAATACATTTTTTTTTTTTTTTAATCATTTAAAATAAAATAAAAAAAAGTTATTTAACAATATTAGTGTTTTAATTTTTGATCAAACAAATGCAGCCTTGGTAAGCATAAGAGACTTGTTATGAGAACATTTTAAAAATCTTACTGACCTCAAACTTTTTACACATCTTTCTCAAAGTTATTTTGATATTCCCATTTCCAGTTCAACTATACTTCACTTCTTAGTGCTCAACAGTACATCTGCACTGTCATTTTTGCAATTTTCCATGCAGTCTGTATAGTTCCAGACAGCCAATAGTGAATGCTTACAGATATCAGCATAGAGACATAATGAGCACTCCAGAGATTGTGTGGGTGTGAGGGTAGTCATACGACCCAGCTTTGTCAGGCGCTTCAAAAACGAGAAAACAAACAGCGCTGAGATCTGCACAATATTTTACCGGCTCCTCAATATGGAGTTGTTATCATTCTGCTTCCAAAAAGTGAGTCTGGCAGAGTAGGACAGCCCTCAGTCTCTTCTGTTCGTATGAGGTTTGAGCAGTGCCAGGACGAATGTTATGGACTGTCACAGCCTGCAACATGTCTTTATGGCAATGTGAATATAATGGGCCCAAATTCACAGCAGACAAATGCAGTTATCATCTTGTATAAAGGCAGTTCCTAAGAAACATCAGTCTACAGTATACAAGTCCTAGGCACAATTTGTTACCTCAAGCAATGCCTCGGAGTAGCTTGCAGCTTATCCATCAAGTAGACCTCATAAAGGAAGAAACGAGTTCTGTCTCTATATACCTCTCAGATTTCCCTCATCAACTGTACATTGACAGTGGGCCCATGGCTCACTTATTTTTATGTGAAAAATATGCTTCTAATTTTTGTTTTGTCGCTTCTAACTGGAGCAATTCACCAATTCCTACCAGAGAGCTTAAAAGTTTGAGTCAAAGAAAAAAAAAAAAAAGGGTGAAGATGAAAAAAAAAAGCCTGTCTCACTTAACAGGAGATTCTTCACCTAAAATGAAAAGCGTTAGCGGGGATTTTTCTCCCACCATCTCAATTTCCCATCCTCCCTGGAATCATTAGTCCCATACTGGGGAACACGGACAGGGATTGTGAAAAAAAAAATCATATTCTTTTTGCCTCGAGCACAGGGCGTGTGAGAGGCGCTGTGTATTTTCTCACCCGGCATTTACACATTGAAAACAGCTGAAGGCACAGTCAGGGACGTGGAGCAAAGCCACCTGCAGCTGGAGGCGCTGGGTAGGCATAGCTGATTTACAAGAAGCATTTTTTTCATTTGAAAGCGATTGTGTAACTGTCTGGACTCAATGCACCAATAACTGTGAGTCAGCCCTACCCTTGAAAAGAGAAAAGAGGATGCTTCAAACACAGCTCTGTTTCATCTGGGCTAATTTGATCACTGAATAGCTTATTTAAGTTATTCAAAGGAACAGGCTCAAAACAACAAGCCAAAGCAATTACATGCAAAGGCCAATTTCTTCTCTGATATCTGTTTCATAAGTTCAGGCCATACTCTCATAGCTCTGAATTTTTAAAGGGTGTATCGAACGGAGATGAGATGAACAATTGATCGAGAACAGTAGACAGAGAAGACATGCTTCTCCTTCTCATTTTTCTGGAGGATGGCATCTTACTGTCTATTTGGGCCATTTTTGCCCTATCGCCCTTTAATGAAAAGAGAATGAAGGAGCACAAAGGGTTTCTGCGGTTGAAGTGACAGGCATTTAAGGGTCTCGTTAAAAGTAAAGTGAAGTGTGTTGGGCTGGCACAGGACGCCCAGATATGAAATACTTGAAATCTGAAATCTTTTTTCATGCAACCACAGAACTGTAAGCTGTAAACTTTATTTTTAATGGAGATAATAATAATAATAATAATAATAATAAATGCATTTAATAATAATAATACAAGTGTTATTTTTATTATTAATGGCATTATGAAATGATAAATGTTTTTATACTTATTTTAAATTATAAAACGTAAAAATAAATAAAACATTTTAAATATGCATTTCAAAATATTTTAAAATATATACCTGAATACACAGCTAAAAAGAATAATAATATTAATAATAATATTCAGGTATTGTCAAATATCTACTAATGTAATATATTGATATAAAATATAAAATAAATTATATAAAATAAATTACAATGTAATTTTGTATAAAATAAAGAAAATTTTGGAAAAAAATTTGACAATTATTTTTAAATTATAAAATTATAAAATAAATCATATCTGTGTAAAATATATAATTTAGCCAACTTTTGAATGGGTTTCAATGGAGAATGATGCTTTTTGGCAGTAGAAGGGTGTAGATAAAGGGTTAGTTCACCCAAAAATGAAAATAATGTCATTAATTACTCACCCTCATGTCGTTCTACACCCGTAAGACCTTCGTTCATCTTTGGAAAACAAATTAAGATATTTTTGATGAAATCTGATGGCTCAGTGAGGCCTCTATTGCCAGCAATGCCACTGAACTTCTCAAGAACCAGAAACAATGTTCATGTGAGTACAGTGGTTCTACCTTAATATTATAAAGCGACAAGAATACTTTTTATGCGCCACAAAATAACGATTTTCAACAATATCTAGTGATGGCCGATTTCAAAACACTGCTGTGAAGCTTTACGGATCTTTTGTTTCGAATCAGTGATTCGGATCGCGTATCAAACTGCCAAACTGCTGAAATCACGTGACTCTGGCATTCCGAACAACTGATTCGAAACAAAAGTATTCATAAAGCTTCGAAGCTTCATGAAGCAGTGTTTTGAAATCGGCTGTTCTTTGAGTAGCGACTCAAGTATGAGGATCCACTGAAAAAAAAAAAGTACAACTCTCCTTGTTACATTATATGCAGAGATGCTCTTAAAAGTCATGTCTTCCCCTTCAAAACATCAGAACATGCATTGAGGATTTGTAATATGGAAACATGACAGGCAAATGCATTCAGTTATTTCAAATGTTGGTGCAAGAACACTTTATCTGTCCCCCCAGACCCTTGGTCCTCTCTGAACTCTCTGCTGGTGAGAGATTTGCTCTCTCTCAGCTCTCCTGCTTTAATTTTCCTGTCTTTCTCTTCACTCCTCTGCTCCCATGAGTGTTTCTTTTTCCACTTCTCTCCTTCTCCCTCTTATTTCCCTCTTTCTCTCTTCATACATCTGCTGACGGGCCATGTCTGAGGCAGCTGAGCCCACAGTTGTCACCGGTGCCACTCATAGTCCCTTCACAGAGCATGATGTGGAGCTGCCTGCAGTGTTTCATTAAGGCCTTACACACCAAGTCCCAGAGGCAAAAGGCCTAAACCAATCATTTCCCCTCCACAACCTTTCCTAAAATGGAAGTCCAGCCAAGTGGCCAATAGAGGCCAGAGTTAGTGGAACAAGGCAGGAATATGTGTTGATAATAACCCCAATAGGGAGATACGCAGGGCAAATGTAATTTTACAGGACTAAGCCGGCCTGTTGCGAAAAGAGTGAAGACTGGCATAGCATATCTACTATCTCTCCTTCTCGTTTTTTATGTTTCATACTAAAGTGTTCCTTTACACTCATGGTCATTCTTCAAGGATAGTGAATTGTTACGATTCTTTGGGAAATATGCTATAAAATGGGAATATGGATTTTCCCTCACCCAAAGTACAGCCGTCCACAACAGATGGTCTTAGGATGGTTCATTTTTGTTGACATTCAGGGACCCTGTTTGGCTCCGAAAGGACAGCAGATGCAGTCTGGGAGTGATGTGAAGTACCGTATCTCATTCCCTCTTCTATCACACCACATGACGAACAGGAGGTTCAAATGAGACATAATGGCACAGTTAAGAGTTTGCTGAGGAGAGGACGTATTCTCACAGACATTTGTGGTTATATTTCTACTATTTATAGTCATTCAATTAAGGGGCCAAGAATTGGTTAGCATGGCACAGTTAGCCCGTGCTGGTAGAAGTTGTAACCATATTGTATTTACAGTGTTGCTATATTGGGATTATAGTATTTATAGTGTTGTCTATCACATATATCTGAGCCGCAGTGACACTCCTGAGCATTTAAAGGCAATTAAGAGAAATAAATATTGGTCAGTGTAGTTCTTATGTCAGGTCTGTTTTGGGTGTTGGTTCATGAATGTTTTCATGTCTTTTATTTTGAAGTTTTCTCATTGTCATGTCATGTGATTCCCTTGCCCCTCATGTGATCATGGCTGCATCTGAAAACTTAGGCAGCTGACTTGTTGCCTCGCTGCCTCATATAGGCAATGACTCTGCAGGCAGTGTTTGCGCATGAAGACACCTCACGAAACTGATTTCGGACAGACTTCTGAGGCAGCGTAACAGTTTAATGATCTACAGAAAAATAGAGCAGTGAAAACTAAAACATTTAATTACTACAGTACTAATTTCTTACTAGAAATGGAAGTGGAAAACGTTGGTCAAAAACGTACACACAAACTGACCAGAAACCGCAACTTTCAGAGGCCATCTTTCTGTCACTGAATGGATAGTCTCGCGTAGCCAGACCTTCACACTGACAGCAGAAGGTCTGGACTCTATCGCAGCTTTCATTGGCCAAGGACCACCCAAGAAGACGTTTGACTGACATGTAACGCAACCAATCACAGTTCGTTTTGTTCTGCGTCATGTTTAGGTGCGTGAAAATGTAAAGTCGACTGGCCTCCATCTATAAATTATTCATTCAAGAACATTGTGCAAGCTTACTGCAACAATAGAGCCACAAACTTCACATACTTTTAAAAACCCAGAGTTTAGTTGATCCTGGTAAGCATTTGTAAACACGACCGCGTTCTTCTTCCACGAGGGAGTTTAGCGTCACGGCGTTTGTTTCCAGGCAGACCATTAAAGAACGTGACACACATTTCTCCAAGACATTGGCTGCGTCCGAAAACTGAAAAATGCTGCCTTCCAAAGACACATTTCAAGGTAGTAAGGCATCAAGTCACGTCCGAATCCAATGTTAGCTTCACTTCCTCTCTCATGAGATACCTTCCTCAGATCGATTTTTGAAGGAAGCATAGATGTATCCTTAGCTGCCTTTGATATCCCACAATCCTGTGCTTTCCATTCTGTGACAGTTGAGCTAGAAAAATAAAGATGGCGTCAGAAGGTTGCGTTTGCTGCTCAGTTTGTGTATAAATGTACGATTTTGATCAACATATTTCAATTTTGATATCATTTCTATTGAGAAATTACTACTGTAGTAATTAAATATTTGTTTAGTTCTCACCAAAGCTCGCGCTATATTGCTGTAGATCATTAAACTGTTACGCTGCCTCAGAAGTCTGTCCGAAATCAATTTCGTGAGGTACCTTCATGCACAAATGCTGCCGTACAAGTCATTCTCTTATAAGATAGCGAGGCAGCAAGACAGCTTCCTAGGTTTTCGGACGCAGCCACTCTGTATAATTCAACCAACCAGATGACGACTTCAAACCTCCTGAAGTGTTTCAAGATAAGTGTGCCATATGCATCAGACGTTCATCCAACGGTCTGTGGGTGTGACGTCTGAGGCTGAGACTACCGAATGGAAAGCACAGGATTGTGGGATATCAAAGGCAGTGAAGCCTTCTACTGTATCTATGCTGCCTTCAAAAATCAATCAGATGAAGGTAACTCAGTAGACACGAAGTGAAGCTAACATTTGATTCGGACATGCATTGATGGCTTCCCACCTTGAAATGCGTCCTCTGAAGGCAGCACATCATGTGCTTCTTTTGCTCTATGTAGGTGTGTTTGGTGCTGCGCAGACCGATTGGTGAATGACCTCAAAGTACTGCTAGAGTGATTAGAGAGCTGACGGCCCATATGCCTTCGAATCGCCCTCGCGGCACGTTGATGTCATATACCAGGGATGGGCAACTCCGGTCCTGGAGGGCCAGTGTCCTGCAGAGTTTATCTCCATCCCTGATAAAAACTCACTTGCCTATAACTTTCTACTAATCCTAAAGACCTTGATTAGCTGGTTCAGGTGTGTTTGATTAGGGTTGGAGCTAAACTCTGCTGGGCAGTGGCCCTCCAGGACTGAAGTTGTCCATCCCTGTCATACACCAACCGGTCTGTGCAGCACCGTTTCAAATCGAATTCACCTTGTGTCTTTCTCTCATTGGTTCATTGTTTCATCGCTTACAGGTGTATCGTATTAGTCATTAGTCCATGTGTATTTATAGCCCTCTTGTTCAGTTGTTCCTGGTCTAGCTTGGTTGTTGTAACCTTCTGTTTTGTTAAGTCTAGTCAAGTCATGTTCAAGTGTTTATGTTCATAGTCAAGTCAAGTTCAAGTCATCATTTTATTCTGTTTACTTTGTCAGCATTGTTAAATAAACTGCACTTGGGTTTGTATGACTTGCCTTCAGTCAATGGACTTTTTTGTTACATCTGTTAAGAGATTTAAATATTGGTCGGTTTTGTGCAAAGAGAAAGTAAGCACAGGTCAAAGTTCTGATGCTTAGGCACATGCTGAGAGAAAAACACATTTATGCAGTTTACCGCCCAACAGATTCAGTTGAGTGAGCGAGTCATTTATGCTAGAACTCCCAAAACAGACATCATTTGTTCTGATTATAAATAGGTGACAGAGAATACTCTACACACGACATTATTGGTAAAATTGTTTCAAGAAAAATTGCACTATATGAGCAAGCACTATATAAAATCTTCCAGAAGAAAACACCAAACAGATGTCTACATGATGTACTTGTGCTATGAGGTGTTATAAAAGGACTGAAAGGCACTCATGTTGCTCCTTGTGTTACCTTTTGGTCTTGTTCATGAGAGCAACTCACAATGTTCTTTCATAATCCATAAAGCCCTTTTCACAGACAAAAAAGTTAGTTCTAATTTTAAGTATTTAAGTAAATTAGCATGATGGAAGACTTTTTTGAAGCCTGATGAATAAACTTTGAAGTCGGTGTTCAGTGTGATGTGGCTTCCGTATGACTCAGTGAATCCCGTAAGCTGCTGTACTATCTCTAACGTCCAGATTGGCTTTGCCGTAATCAGGGCCGTACGCTGACTGTGTTTTATTCAGCTGAGCTTCTCGTGTCGCTGCTCACGCTGAAACAACCAAACAAAAACAGAGCGGGAAGAGTAAACAACCCTGGGATAGTGACACTGGCCGAGTAGGAGGAATACAGATGATAGGACACAAGTGTGAGAGAGACAGTGAAAGATAGAAAAAAAGGGTGGGTGTTGATGTATTTTGCCAAAAGGAAGAGGAGGAGCAAGTATGTTTTGTCTAATATGTATGGTTGATAAACTGAAGTCATTAGCAAATGAAAGAAGGAATATATCACAGAAAATCTGTTTCAGAGCTGGAGGTAAACAGTGGAGACAAGGGCTAGTTGTCACTTTTTGCTCAAATGAATATTTCCCAAATTCAAAAAAATGTATGTATTGACTACAAAAAAGCATTTCAACCATTATTTCTCAGAAAAAAAAGTTTACTGAACATACATTGACCAATAGCGGGAAATGTTAAATTTTAATGGACTAAGTTGTCCCAGTGGAACATTATTAGAAAGAGAAATCTTTTGTAACAATCACTTCTGATCAATTGAATGCATCTTTACTGAACAAAATTATTAATTTCTATATATAAAAAAAAAATCCTGAGCCCAAACTTTTGAATGGTAGTGTATATTATTATTTAAATGTAAATAATACAATTAAAATGCATTTAAACTACATGTGAATATGTGCCTCAATAATAATAGTAGTAGTAAATAATAATAATGTGACAACATAAAATGTCGTAAGGTTGTGTTATTGGAGTTTTCAAACAAAAAACCTTATATATATATATATATATATATATATATATATATATCCACAATTAGCCCCAGTCTCCCCTCTATGAACAGACTGCTGTGGCAAAAGTGTGATCAGAGATAGAGATAAAAAAGACAAATAGAAAAAAAAATGACAAGACACAATAATAAGTGCTACCTAAGTGCATAACTTTGAAGCCCTGGGTATACTTTGTTTTTTACACATACGCTAGTGTACGCAATCAGTCGAACGCACAGCCTTACAAAGTATACTGCATTTGGCTCGTACGCATACACAGTTTTGAGCAATCTCTTACCATGAGTTACAACCCATGTAAACATCTTTGTATTCTTTCATGCTAGAGTTGCACAATCTCTCGTCTATGTTGGCCTCTATTGTCGCTGTAGCTTGCATGCGTTCCAGTCTGTTCTGTTTATGCAGTTTTTCTTTGACTACCTTGTGAATCAACGCCCCGCCTCAGGGCACGGTTGTGGATACCCCACCTTGTGGATAAACTAATTACTGCAAAAAAAATGTAAATGCACATGTGCGACCTGTGCGTACAAGTACGTGTACAGTAAGTGCGTACTCTTCTGATGATGAAATTCACGTCACACGCACTGTACGCTGACCCTCGTGTACACGTAAAAAGTGAAGTATACTTTGATCTTGAGTGTGGAACGGATAGGACCAGTGGTGTTCTTTCAGCATATACATGGCCCGACATATTATGAATTATACAAGTTACTTCTGGTCCGCTAATTGGTTCCAAAAGGGCTAATATGCTATCATATGACTTGCCTTAAAGAGACTTTACATTAAATGAGAACATGAGGACCAGTACCAGCAGAAGTGATTTTATAACTAGAGGACGTCAAACCAGTACATAAATCATTTACATTAAATTTGGCATGTCATTGTTTTCTCATAGGCTTATACCTTTCCAGAAAGACCTATATTAATGTGCATAAAAATGAAGGTTCTATGAGAAAATTCTATGAGATTCATATTTGTTGCTGTGAGACTTGTCAGTCTTTTAACAGAACGAGGGTCACCAAAAACAGGTCCCCTCAGTGACCTCAGGTGAGCCTGAAAAGAATATTGTGGGCCATAAAATTCCATCAGTGACATCTGGAAATAGGCAAGAAGAAGCTCATGCTGATCAAGGACATGCACAAACATTAAGAGCTTTAAGCAGCTTTTGCATTGGGAAGAAGGTGGTAGCAAAAATGTTCAACAGTGTCATAAGTGCAATGGTTTGTGTGAACGGGAACCGTTTTAACAGCAGTAACTGTGACTGAGTCAGTGGGGAGGTCAGAGCAGCAGGTCCAGGGTCTCTTGCTGTACGCCGGCTGTCAGGACTAATCTGTTGTGCTCCTGCAGTGAGCGTCCCACAAGCTGCTCTTGCAGATATCCTTTTCACACTTGCGCTAATAAGCTGATAGTGCATCTTGTTTTTATTAGCAATTTGCTGCTTGTCTTCTCTTAAGAAGAGTTCCTTAACCCTCTGGGGTCTTAGGTGTTTTCTGGACTTTATTTGCCAAAACCAAGACTTATAAAGCATATAATATGCAAATGTTTCACAGTTGGCAACTAGGTAATGAGATAAACAGCTTTCTGTAGCATCTTCATTTCAACACTAATATAATAAAATACAAGACTATATATCAGGAATAAATATAAATAAAGATGATTAATTACCTTGCTGTTGCAGACTGGGGTATCCTTGGTATTTGATCTCAGTGGGTAGCACTGTCGCTTCACAGCAAGAAGGTCCGAGGTTCGAGCCCTGGCTGAGCTAGGAGTCTGTGTGGAGTTTGTGTTATGTCAGTGTGGGTTTCCTCTGGGTGCTCAAGTTTTCCCCACGCAGGTTAGGTGGATTGGATATGTCAAATCGGCAGTGTGAGAGTGCTGGATTGAGTCAGGAAGGGCATCCAGCGTAAAACCTGGGTCAAATTCAATGTGCAAATGAGCGGGACTAATGCTAGGAAAATATATACATTATTTTATGTTCCACAGTAGAAATAATCTCATACAGGTTTGGAATGATGACAAAAAAAATTACTTTTGCATGAACTATCCCTTTAATGGCAATAATTTGTCTGGCTATCACCAGACCAAGCTCAATTTAAAATTGAACATTGGTCTGGGGAGTTTGCTATGTATTTCCTACTGCACAAGAGGCGTGATCAACGAGCATTATTCACGCAATTGGATAGTCCTTCAACCAATCAGATCAACGATCCAGGTGACGTACTTTTGCAGAGCGATGCGAAAACTCCAGACAGGTTTAGTTTGTATTGGTTTGTAGCATTGATCAGCGGTTTGCAGAAGCAGCAATGGCATCGAGCGATTTTTGCAGATTGTGCAAAAAAACATGAAAGTGAGTGATATTTACACCCAGTCGAGCGATTTGTTTCCTAAACTAAAGAAGTCATTTAGCATCGCTGAGAGGTTAAAAGGAATTGGATTGACTGATTGAATTGGATTGGATAGCCATAGAAAGAGCTCTGTAACCGCCAATAGCGAGCAAGGTGGATAAGCCAGTCTGTGATTGGTTCCCGCAAAAGTGTAACAGATGCAGCAGAAATGAATGTACGGGTTTCCAGACTGAGTTGCCGGGCGAAATCAAATCGGCTGGGTTTACCCAGTCTAGGCAATAATAGCAATTTATGATTGCGAATGTCATTTCATGTTGACTTCAACACTTATAAACCTGCCTGCATGTCATGGATTACACACCACAACCAAACAGAAGCACACACAAATCCAGACATAGAGAGTGGGAGGGGTAAAAGAAGGAAAGAGAAAAGCCGCTCTGGTGACAGCAGCAGTTTTCAAGTTGAGGAGCTAAAAATAATTGGTCTAAACAAACAGCCGCCATATGGGGCATGTAAATAATAAAGAGAGGGATTTGAGCGGCGCGTGCAGATGAATATACTGTGTTGTCAGACTAGGATTTAGGAGGTTACAAAAATGCAGAGGCGGACAGCTGAGGAATCCGCAGATGTTTAATACCTGGATTTTAATTATGGGAATTTAATAGATGTCATGGTGATGTTAATTCTATTTACTTCTGTTGAGAGAAGAGGGAGGGTTATTGTTTTACGCTTTGTTTAGTTTGCAGGACCTTCGAGTCATTAGAATGATGTGACGGGGGCTTCAAAACGTCCCGTTGGTCTTGCACAGCAATCAACCCCAGGACGGTACTCCTTTATCAGAGAGATGCACCGTGAATGATGATTCTGCGGTTTGAGAAGCCGTCTATCACTGCATCCCCTGTTCGGCCATGTATAAATCAGACCGTCACACCCACCCAATGTTGTCTGTATGAGCTTGTGCCACTGTATAACATAATTAATAGAGCAGCAGTATTGAGACCTTTATGCTCAGCTATAACTCATGGAGCTCAATGTATGGCATGCTGCACAGAGATGGCATCTGAAGGCTGAGTTTTACATCCAACACTTGGCCTTGTTCAGAATGACAGGCTGTCTTGCACGTTCTTTTGTCCTTTAAGACACACTTGCAGTAAAACATCTTTAAAAAGGTCAGGTTATGAAGCTTTGTTGGCTGCTTCCTTTGTTAATGGCTCATATCTGGGCTAAATATCTACAATTCACTTTGACATCAATTCATCTTACCTCCTTTAATGTTCAGCCTTATTCAATGGCTTGCTAATACAATGCCTAAGGACATGTATAGAGCAGTTTTCAAAGAGCTAATTTTCCACTCGTCTCTAATTTAAATTTAAAGCTTGATGTTAGCCATTGATCAGCCAGACAGAATCATTTGTTATTGGCCCGCTCAAGAGTGCCGTGTTTCCGCCACCGTATTCTTACTGGTTGAGCGCCGGCGGACACACGACTTGCTTACCGAATGAACTGTCGGTAAAAGGTTTTTGTGATGAATGATTTACAGCTTGAACACACCTTGCTCAAGGCAGGCCAGCGCACCCCAGTCCTGCTGCAACCGAAGGGGCCAATTTTCCAGCTCACTTCGTTTTAGTATTGGCATCCTTCAACAAATTTCTGAGACTGCCTTCAAAGAAAACAGCGCTTCTTCACATGTGCGTGCCCATGCTGCATGCCGTGCAAGCTAACTAGTCGCGTGGCCCAGATTTGGAGGCAATAAATTATGGAACAGTAGTGGATTTTACTCTTTTTTTTTTTGGCAACTTGTATCTTAAAAAGTAGGAAAGGCACATGTACAAACACACACACACACACACACACACACACACACACACACACACACACATACAAAGAAAAAAAATCTTGTCATTTATTTTATTTTTCTTGTGTAGATATAGTCACTACTGTATATACTTTTATTCACCAAGGTTGCATTAAATTGATCAAAAGTTATAACATTATACTGTAAATGTTTTTACTCTCAGATATCTATTTCTATTTAATTCTGTTCTTTAAAATTTTCTATTCAATTCATTTCTTTTGAATTCTGGAAAAAAAAACAAGTATCAGTTTACATAAAAACATTAAGCAACATAACTGTTTTCAAGTGTGATAATGATTTTTGAGCATATTGTACAATGTTACTGTTTTACTGTATATTTGGTCAAATAAAAGCATTGCTGAGCACGAGACTTCTTTCAAAACATTTTAAAAAATCTTACTAAGCCCAAACTTTTTAACAGTATAATTTTAGAAATTGCATAATTGTACTTATTTATTTATTTTTAAATTTATTTTTATTCTTTTTTAATTGTTTTGTCACTATGAACTGTGGTTGTATGGTCGTTGAAAAAAATAACTGCATATAGGCATACTACTCCTTTACGTGAAGTACTTGGAGTTGCCACAGTTATAGCTGACATGATAGCTTGTGGTGTTTCATGTACAAACCCGATTCCAAAAAAGTTGGGACACTGTACAAATTGTGAATAAAAAAGGAATGCAATAATTTACAAATCTCATAAACTTATATTTTATTCACAATAGAATATAGATAACATATCAAATGTTGAAAGTGAGACATTTTGAAATGTCATGCCAAATATTGGCTCATTTTGGATTTCATGAGAGCTACACATTCCAAAAAAGTTGGGACAGGTAGCAATAAGAGGCCGGAAAATTTAAATATACATATAAGGAACAGCTGGAGGATCAATTTGCAACTTATTAAGTCAATTGGCAACAGGATTGGGTATAAAAAGAGCCTCTCAGAGTGGCATTGTCAGAGGATCACCAATTCCCCCAATGCTGTGGCGAAAAATAGTGGAGCAATATCAGAAAAGAGGGAATATACATATAACATATTCAGGGAAGACCTTGCATTTTCCAACATGACAATGCCAGACCACATACTGCATCAATTACAACATCATGGCTATGTAGAAGAAGGATCCAGGTACTGAAATGGCCAGCCTGCAGTCCAGATCTTTCACCCATAGAAAACATTTGATGCATCATAAAGAGGAAGATGCGACAAAGAAGACCTAAGACAGTTGAGCAACTAGAAGCCTGTATTAGACAAGAATGGGACAACATTCCTATTCCTAAACTTGAGCAACTTGTCTCCTCAATTCCCAGATGTTTGCAGACTGTTATAAAAAGAAGAGGGGATGCCACACAGTGGTAAACATGGTCCCAACTTTTTTGAGATGTGTTGATGCCATGAAATTTAAAATCAACTTATTTTTTCCCTTAAAATGATAAATTTTCTCAGTTTAAACATTTGATATGTCATCTATGTTGTATTCTGAATAAAATATAGAAATTTGAAACTTCCACATCATTGCATTCTGTTTTTATTCACAATTTGTACAGTTTCCCAAATTTTTTGGAATCGGGTTTGTAAATGATAATTATGAATGAATTACCATCATTTGTTCCACTTGTCATTCTTATATTCATCGTTCATCATTTTCAGTTAAGTGAAAGTAAACTGAGTACAAACAATAACAATGTGTGACAGACAAAGCAATAGTGACACATCATAAAAACATTTATTCACACTTGTTTGTTGCAACATTACTCTCGGAATTAATGTAGTTGGCACCGCATCATCTATTATTTTTAGTCTCTCTGAAAAGCCTGCATCGAATTGTGTCTTGTTTAAGAATGAATCCACAGTAAAATGAAGTGAACAAATGAACAGTGTCTTGCTGACATGATCTGGAACTTCGTTAAAAATAAAGTTGATCTGCTTTAATGTTAAAGTCTGTGAAGTTTCAGCTCAAAATACATTAGAATGCAACTGGACTATTCTGAATGGTTAGTGGATAAATTTATGTAGTTGCTGTGGAGTTGATTCAGCTCATTGACTAGCATGTGTCGTCATGTTAATCTTTTGTGCAAATTCAGCGCTGAATTGACCCTCATTTGTCAAGCAGTCCGGTGTAAAATGACGGCATGGTAACAACACTCAACAACAACTCTTCCTCTTCTCTAAAGCAGCCCAACATGGCCTCACCCCCTTTGTTGCTTGTTCTCAGGGGCAGGGTTTATGTAAATTTCGGGGTTTGTATGTCACTAACCTGGAAAGAAGCTCGTAGTAGAGTAGTCCCTACCAGCCGTCTTGCAATCCTCAGAGGCATCTCTATGGTTTTGTTGCTGGAGTAATCCTGTGTTTGTGTCGGTCTTGTATTTACTACTACATGACGTGTGAATCAGTGGACGGGGCTAAAGAGGCAATAATGTAGAAGTAAGCATTAATCTTCTTCTGCAGAGGCGGTCTTTCGCCACATTATGACATCATACATCATACATCAGACAAAATCTGAAATAAGTCACTTTGGGAGCTTGGTTTTAATAAAAGCTGTTTTTTGGACTAATGAGGACGTTTTGAGTTATGAAACTTAGAGGATATTTTTATAGTGCAATGTCCAAAAGTTCAAGCAAAATTTGATTTCTTAATTCATGACTCCTTTGAAGGAGTAAAGAAAAAAGAAAAGAGAACTTTTTTCAAAAAGACCTTCTTTTGTCACACAGGTTTGGAACAACATGAAAGTGAAACTATTTTTGGGTGAAATATCCCTTTAAATGACTATTAACTATTGCAAGATTTACATAAGAAAGCATTTATATTTGCATTACCTCTATCAATAGCCTTAAACAATGGCTAAAAATAGCATTTGTATTCAATAACCAGCATGACCTAGGACACATCAGTCAAAAAATAAAGTCATTCCAGACGCAAATCAACGTGCTCTGATGATTTCTGCACAATAAGAGCTGGAATGTACACAGGGAGGGAAAGGGCCATTTTTGTACCATGTTGACTACAACACTTCAACTATATAAATTACTATAAAAGTCATTCTTTCACTCTTTTATATATATATATATATATATATATATATATATATATATATATATATATATATATATGCAATAGGCTATCTCTACTCTCAGACAGATCTATTGGCTTCGCAAACCAATTAACTTGTTAAATGCACTGACTTTCAACTGCAACAACACAACAGAAGTGTGAAAAGCAAGCGCTGCAAAAAAACATCAATAATGAAAACTCCAATCCTGTCCACTTAGTTTAGACAGCAGTTGGCAAAGCACAGGGTTTCCCTCATGGGTGATCGGTGCCAGCACCACCTCTGCTGTATTAGTCAACCTGGTGGAGGATGGTTAATATGGCAACTGGGACTTACCTATTTAGCACTAAAATCTGTCTGGCTAGAAATTAAACATTGGCACTGAAAAGCAGGCTATGCTGGTCCATCCTAATGCATGCTGTATTAATTACCTATTATATGTATTACATATGAATATGACAAACTAAGACCTCCTGTATTATACTGATTCTTTACATTGATAGCTATTTTACATTGAAAAGGAAGTATAGTAAAAAAAAAAAAAAAAAAAAAAAACACGACCTGAATACTGTTTTAAATCAACAGTAAAAAGATCTATTCTGCCCTGCTACATTGAGTTTAAGGATCTGTAAGGAAACGCTCTCAAGGCTAAAGTTCTCCAAATGGCCTCTTTGTAATCACTCTGCAAATGATAAAATAATCATAGAAAATAAGCACTGTTTTTATTGAAGAGAGGGCCAAGACAATATAATTGCTGTTTTATTTTCCTAAGAGGCAAAGTGTGGAGTGATTGATTGAGGAAAATTTTAGGAGAGTGACCCTTAACATGAATGAAAAACACTTGCACGGCAACAGCCTGCTAACAATGAAACAAATAGCACATAAACACCCACCCCTAAACCTAACCCTCACTGAAGAAACAATTTTAAGATTTTAATTAAAGCATTTAGTGTATTAATTAAGCCATTTTGTTGGACCATGCAGGTGTGTATAAATCACTCAATTTAAATTCAATGAATGGCCTTTATACTTTTTAATATTGTTCATTTAAAGCTGACTTGATGTCTCTTTAATTATTAAATGCAAAGCACTAAATTACCACTGTGTATTATGTGCTACGTATATAAACAAACTTGCCTTGCTTGAGTGATTTCAGTTTTTACTATTGTCGTGGGGACATTTGTTTCCCCAACACATGCACTCACTTGCAAAGCTTATATAATCAAAATTTTGCTTTCCCATTGACATAATTGCTATAATTACCTAATTGCTAATAATTACAACTGACTAAATGTGATCCTAAAATACAATAAATGAACAAAGTCATTATTCTGGAAAAGTTTTATAGCTAGGTTAGAAATACACACACAGATGTATTCAATTATACTTGTGAGGACATCCCATCTTCTATTTTTCTTAAAAGAAGCAATTTGAAGTAATAAGTTAGCCAAAATGTTATCAAAACATATAAAGTTGTGGAGCCAGATTTTGGACTAGATCAAGATTTCAGATCAAGACGAATCACAGGTGGAAAAAAACAAGCAACCGTCAAAATGCCTTGAAAGTCATTCCACGAAACCGGTATACGATTTGAATCCCTCTGACCTTTTTCAGTGTATTTTATCTATTGGGTCACCAAATTGATTGATTATTAATTGAAATGTCTCCTTTAATAATGTTTAAAAACATGACATACATTTTATCTTCATATTAGAAATTATTTAGTTTTTTTCAGATGACACCACCTATTTTGTCAAGTCCCTGAAGGCCTTCTATGAAAGTGTACTTGGGATATGAATAATAAAATGAGATAAAAGTCCATTCATTTTGCCATTCCCATAAATATCCAGCTGTGTTTTTTTGCTGGTAATGTTTTTTTCTAAGAAAAGTCATGATTATTCATTAAAATCACATCATTTAGTTCTGTACCTCAGTAACCCCTCAACCCCGTTACACAAACCATTCTTCCCCTATAAAAATAATGAACTGATACTTATGTGACATCATTAATAGGAAGTGACATCATAGAAGTCTTCTGAACAACATTGTGAACAGAAACAGGCAAGTTACCACCTTCTTTAATAATTATAACTAAATTATGTTGTGAAATTGTGTTTGTCAAGCTTAATGATTCAACCCTGTTACAATCAATTCAACCCTGTTACAATCAATTAAAGATAGAAAACTATTACTTGTGAAAATTATCTTTGTTATTTCAACATTATTCATGATTTCTTAATATCATGCATGCCATGCTCTCTCCATTTATTCACTAGATTTAGAGCAGTGGCCAATTTGGGCAAAAAATCACAACATGTCACGGTCAACCCCGCCACACCCACATTTTTATTATTATTATTATTATTATTATTAAGTTTATGAAAAAGTAATTTAAAATTCTGTCAGTTTATTGAATTCTGTCTGAATGGTTCAGCGCAATCATAAGAATACTGATTTTAGTTCAAATTCTGAAGTTAAGCCTTTGATAAAAAATGATGAGGTTGCAAAAACTGCCCATTTCAGGCTTTAGTATAGCAAAAGTGTGAGATTTTATGTAACTTTTATATTTGCAATTACTGAATTAGTGTGAGGGACATCTGATTAATAGGAAAATGTTGATTTTATCACAAATACATTTTATAATAATATTCAGAGAGCTCCCATAGTGTCTATAACTTAACATAATGACCAATAATGATAGGGATTTGATGCCTGAGATGGTAAAATATGTTTTTCTGGAAGTTAAATATGTCATTAATGTTGTGGGGTGTTCAGAAAAGTAATACATTTTGGTAAAAAAATCTAAAAATGTGTAAGTCCAAATCGTACCGGTTTCGTGGAATGACTCCTGTAGCTTTTAATGGCAACACTTTAGTATAAGAAACACATATTCACTATAAACTATGACTTTTCCTTTAATAAACTCCTAATTTACCGCTTATTAATAATTAATAAGCTAGTTGTTAAGTTTAGGTATTGGGCAAGATTAAGAATGTAGAATAAGGTCATGCATAATAAGTCATTAATATGTGTTTAAGTAAGCAATAAGGTACGAGAGGCTGTGCTGTGTTGTGAATAAGTCACGGCTGAAGGGCGTTGTTAGGCACGATGTGAAGTGAATACAGCACTAGCCTCGAGTACTTTATTGCTTTTATAAAATGGTTACCACACAATACAAATATTAAAACCAAAAATATGTATCAGGGCAACTTTCATGAAAAAGCCTTCCCCCGGAAAAAAGAGTCCCTGACTGTGAACAGCAACAGAAGTTACATTATTATGCCATTAGATGGCAGCAAAGACTGTCTTTATAAATGTGCGTCAGTCAGTACTCAGTAGCAAAGACTTTTACATTGAAAAGACTGAACTGTTGTGAACACGGAACAAGATGCAACTGACAAATGCCTTGACCAGCACTGTCAGTTACGGGAAAACCCCTTAACTGTTAAAAGGAAAGATTTTTTGTTACTGACCTGAAGGAAAATGCTAAATCTGAATGCATGTAATAAACTCACTCACTCGATCTCTTTCTCAAAATACTCTTCTACATAATACAGTAAGCTTCAATGAACAATATCAATTGAGGAAAGTTTACGTTGCTAAGAATGGTTGCTAAGAGTGTTGTGTAGTGATACACAGAACCGTTGGGTGAAGCGTTCATGAATAAAACCAAAGTCCCTTTAAGACAAGTCATTTCACTCGGCGGCCATCTTTGAAACGCCTCTCGGGCATCCTGGGCATCATGCAGCTCCTATCTCTTTGAATGGGGAAACATCAAATTCTCCAAAACTGTTACGATTAAATTTCATATTTGAAATCACCAATGAAATCTGACAACAACTGTCTCACAAATGGTTTTTCCAAACTCTCGAATCATGACAAAAAACTGTATTTTTCCCAGCTGGATCAAGCTAATGCGCATGCGCAAACCTAAATGCGCGTCTCTTGTGCCTCATTTCGGAGGCGCGCGTCTGACTGTTTCTATAGAAACCAGTGCTTCTAACGGCCGCTGCAGTGACGCGATGACTTTACCAGTCGGCGATTGGCTCTTATTTAGAAGGCGGGACTTATTCCGCCATATTGCGCGTTACACTTTCTCCCATTCAAAACAATGACGTGAGTGACACGTCTTGTGTTATTCTATACACAAATCCGCCGCGAACTCTATGGGCGCCGCCATCTTGCCTGCCGCCATTACTGCGTGCCTGCGAAGTGTGACGGTGTGACACTTGCCGGTGCCCTCTAATGACATTTCAATTAAAGCGCATCCTGCTCGAAAATGTCTGGTGAAAGGGAACATGGGTAGATGATGTCAGGCAGTGGCCAAAACTTACCGATAAAGGTAATTTATTGACAACATAATGCAATAATGTAAAAATGTAATGTAATGTAATTAAGATGTGTATTGATGACAACAATAAAACCGAACGCTGTCATTACTAGCTGTGTTGCTAATATGTTCACAAGCTTCACAGTTTCAAATAATTATTAGGCCATCCTTAAAAATATTCTTGTTTGCCAAACCCGACCGACCCTGTCAATTTAGGACCGAACCAATTCATTATTTTTTCCCCTTTTAGTCCGACCGACTTGCCTATTGTAATTGCGTTAAGACCCACGGATTTTTTTTTACTGTTCAAACAGCTAATACAAATGCAATAAAATGTGAGACACACGCAATTGACGCTTTTCACACGCTCTCACGCCACACATCCATTTTCTCACGCACAGAAAAATCGCGAAGTAAAGAGGACACAGACCGACAGACTAGACAGAGCAGGTTACTTATGATAGAAAAAAAATCTCAGCTCTCAGATTCTGTCAATTTTATTACGAAATTCAAACAATAAATACCGTTTTGGTGCTTGTAAATGTGACATGCTAGAAATACAGATTAAAAAATATTACAACATCAAACGACGTATAATGTTATGTTCTTGTAAACATGTTTTTCAAAATGGATTTATGTATTCACACTTACCTTTGTCTGAGGTAAATCTCTCAGAAATGACCGAACGCTGTCAGCTAGCAGCCCCTCACACAGAACCTGTTTTGGCTGATATGTGCACTGTATTACATCTTTATTATATTTTTACTTATATCATTAAATAAAGTTGTTATTATAATAAAAAATGCATTATATTTAAATTGTTATTTTTAAATAATACTGCCAGCTGATAGGGCTCTCTGTATGTTTACAGCATTAAGTTAGGTGAGTTGTTTTTTTCTTGAGAAAAATTAATGCCTACCTTGTGTAGCCTAGCTAATATTTATCCAAATGAGTCAATATTAAATCAAATCACAATAATAATTAAATAATAATAATTGAATAAAAATAATAAAAAAAAGTGTAGCTTACCAGAAATTGTAGCCTACCATGTAAACATTGTAACATGTCACTAAACCTAATAAAATTCAGCTTAGTTACTAAAATGTTTTGACAATCACAATACACTTAATGTGATGCAATAAAAAAGTTTTTTTTTTTTTTTTTTACATTTTTTACGACCTACCGACCATTTTTTATTTTTTTGGCTGTTATGGCAAACCAAAATATTTTTAAGGATGGCCTTAGCCACGACCAGTTGTAGCAATAAAATACATGTTCTTATAGGTATTCAAGATTATTTTATTAATCATCTGGCATGCGATGAGCCATCTCGGTTATGTGTTTCATCCACTTTTGACGCACATCTTGGTCCTCCGCTCGACCAGGAACTCTGTGCAATCCATATGGCCGTAAACATGGGCAGTCAATGTGCAACAAAGCTTCGTGGATTACACAAACGGTTTTATTCCAGGCCTGTAGTTTTGTGCTGTTGTTAAAACAACCAACCACACAACACGCTCTGCCCGGCATCACTGGACAGCATACGTACTAAAAAAACTATATAGCTAACATCTGCTACAGCCGCCTACGGGACCAACACGCTACTTCTGCTACTTCCTTAGCAGCAAGGCACGCAGTAATGGCGGCGCTGCTTTACTTCCGTGTTTCGCCGGATTTGTCTATAGTCTTTGATAAAACACAGCTATTGACCAATCAGAATCAAGGACAGGAACTAACTGTTTTATAATAAGTACTAATAAACAGCCAATATTCTTGTAATATACATGTTAATAAGCAACTAGTTAAAAGACCCTAAAATAAAGTGTTACCCTTTTAATGGTTGTGGTTGATGCAGGATTTCAAACTACTGTTCAGAAGTATGGGATCAGTATGTTTTTTGCAAGAAATCAATCTTTTATTCAGTAAGGAGGATGCATTAAATTAAGTGACAGTAAAGAACACTTACATTGTGTAAATTGCATTTTAAATATACTAAAATAGAAAACAGTTATTTACATAATAAATTATAATTTGTAATAATTGTAATATTGTAATATTTCACAATATTTCTGTTTATTATTATTATTATTATTATAGATAAATGCAAATTAATGCAGCTTTAGTGAGCTTTAGAGACTTCTTTAAAAACAGAGAAAAATACTACTGACCAAAACGTTTGAATGATAATGTATATAATTTATTTACGTGTGTGTGTGTGTAATATTTTCCCATATTTTGCATCATGTCTGCATGGATAGGACAAGCATAAAGAAATACAGACATTTATTAATGAGGACAATTTTAAAAGAATTTGGAACTGACACACAAAGCAAAGCACACACACAGTGAAACACATGGTTATTAATTATCAGACATCTCAGCCTTTCATTATTGTTGTCATTAATTAACCACAACAGAATGTTGCCACTGCAATATCTTATTTAATAAATAATAACCATCTCTCTTTCGTGCGCGCTCTCTCTCTCTCTCTCTCTCTCTCATATGAAGGAATTTAGCTTAGGCTAGCATGCTGCTGTGATGAAAAGCAAATAAACAGCTTGTCATTTCATATTAAGATAAATAGTTGTTACATTAGCTAGCATAAGCCCGTCACTAACTAGCAAGCTCAGGGTGGGCTGTTTTGGGGAAACAGAACCACCATGTCATATTAAGGCAGTGGATCACATAAATATAATAAAGTCAATGTGTACTCTAATTGCTGCCATTAATCATCACACTAAACGAATAGCCACTTCAAACAAATGTCATGTAAATTAATGTAGATCATAATGAAATCTGATTATTCAATGTACAGTGGCTGGTTGTTCACACACTAAAGCCTCAATCACTTCTTCGATAAAGGTCTGCCGTGCTGTAGAGATCAGCCTCGCTTTCCAGGTAATTGGTTTTCACACTACCAAAGCGCCCTTGCGACATGATGACATTGTGGTACTTTTCTTTCCCTAAAACAGCTCATCCTGACCTTTATATCTTTAACAAATTACCTGACACAAAAAGACCAGCGGCCTTCAACCTTTTTCAGGCCAAGAACCTCTCTGTGGATGTTGCATTTTAAGCTTAGCCTATAATAATAATAAAAAAGATATTGTATGCGCTCCAAAAGAAAAGATAACCAGTCCGTTCTCAGGTGCGTAAATCAAGAAAAGTTCGATCAACCAAAAAAAACAAAGTTGTCCGCACACTGAAAAACATACAGTTAGACCAAAGCAAGGGTCTATCACAAAAAATACTTTAACATCTGAAAAGTGAAAAAAAAAAAGGAGCTTGGCCTATAAAACATGCAAATAGTATAATATTAATGTATTTACATAGTGTACTTTGTAAATAAAACATGTATGTGATATAAACATCATAAATGAGTCATATGCTTTACAAATTATTTTGTAAAACTGAACTTTAGTTTGCAAACTTTAGCTTTAGTTGACGTGTTTTTGTTAAACTTATATTTTCACAAGAATAATTGGCGTACCCCCTGCGGTACCGTCATGGACCCCCTGTTGAAGACCCCTGGTTAAGTCAAAAAAATGTGTCAGGAGGACAAAGATGAAGTTGCCTATTATGTCAGCAGTACATTAATCTTGCTTTTGTGTACGACACAGCGAATACTACACCTTTGTTCAGCAACAGCATGGGACCATTTTTTTTTTAACCTCTCAGTCTATGATTAATTCATCTAATGTCTGTCTACCTATAACCACAGTTTAACTTAGAAAATAATGTCTGCAATGACTAAAAACTCACTTGATTTCCCTTGGATTGGCTATGCAAACAAGGCTCAAACCAATCAATGCAGAGCTTTATTGCTTTGCCATTAGCTTGATTGTCAAACACTGTGCGTATGTGCGAACATCAGCATGAACACCTATTATGTGAAAGCATGTCATTTGCGGACTTGTGCAAGCAAGGCAACAAACAGCCAAGTGCTTATCAGGGTCCTTAGAGAGAAACAGGAAATTGAGTTTATCCAGTGTAATGGTGGGCAGAGTCACGCAGGGAAACAGACGGACCATTTCTCTCCTATTAGCAACCATGTGTTATTCATGAGGGCGAATTTAGTGTGAACTATGTTTCATTGATATTCAGTGCACTTACTTTGCGCTGACTGTCTGGGGACCAAAGCCATTCTGTTTTATGCCTTTATTTATTTATTTATTTCCACGCTTAAAATCTGCATGGCATGAAAAGGCATGGTGACCGTGGGGTCAGGGGGTCAAACATCGCGCCCAGTTGCAGGCCGTTTAATCAGTCTCAGCTTAACAAGCCTTCAAAAGCGATAGAAAGGTTGCGAAAAGAAAGACAGATAATGAAAGGAGAAATAAAAGAATGAACTGAGGAAGTGTTCTGGGTGAGATTGGTGGCTTACAATAGTATGAGACCATGGAAAATGCCACACACAACAACATGACTTCCATTGTTCTACAGCCATAATCCCTCTCCGAGCTTTGGGAGCTGGGATTGGTGTTATTGACAGAAGCACTATGGAGTGGTCAAAATAATCGTATTAATTTGATCCGGTGACAGGCTCAATGCGAGCAAAAAAATATGACAATACACATCCTTATCCAATATATTCAGTAAATGACAACCCCTTGGCCCCCATGCCATCGCTCCTTCTTATTATTACCTCTCATCCCACTATTGCCCTTTGCCATTCTCCACAGCACTAAAAATATCCCGCCTCCCCTATTCTCGCTCTCAACTTGTCTTTGGATGAGGAGGGTGTAAATTGCTGTGTGTAAGGGATCCAAGAAGGCTCACAGAGGACCAGGATCAGGGAGGTGACAGGTGTGAGGCAACAGACCTCTCTGGACTTAGTTTAGTACTGCAAGGTGGAAAAAAGAAGAAAAAAGCCTCACCAAAATAACAGTGCGCTAATGCTCAGAGACGGTGTGATATGGAGGTGAATATACTTGATATACACTGTGTATATATATAGTTGTGCTAAAAATTATTCATGCCCTTGGTAAATATGACCAAGAAGGCTGTGAAAATAAATCTGCATCGTTAATCATTTTGATCTTTTATTTTAAAAATCTACAAAAATGCAACCTTTCATTGGAGAATAATAATTTTAAATGGGGGGAAAATCTCATTATGAAATAAATGTTTCTCTCTAATACACATTGCTCACAATTAATCATACCCTTTTATTCAATACTTTTTGCAACCTCCTTTTGCCAAGATAACAGCTCTGAGTCTTCACCTATAATGCCTGATGAGTTTGGAGAAAACCTGACAAGAGATCAGAACAATCTCTCCAGATCCTTCAGATTCCCAGCTCCATGTTGGTGCTTCTTCTCTTCAGTTCACTCCACTCATTTTCTTTAGGGTTCAGGTCAGGGGACTGGGACGGCCATGGCAGAAGCTTGGTTTTGTGCTCAGTGACACATTTTTGTGTTGATTTTGATGTTTGTTTTGGATCATTGTCCTGTTGGAAGATCCAACCACAGCCCATTAAATGACTTTAACAGGGACAGTCAAATTTAGATTTTTTATCTGTTGGCATTTTATAGAAACCATTATTCCATGTGTCATGAGCCAGGTTTAATTTGCTCCTAATTTTCTCCTTTTCTTTCCTTTAGTTGGTTTCAGCTGTATCTCGTTTTCCTCAGTGTTCGTGCTGATTGCTCGCGCACCTGTCGTGTTTCTCTCCTGATTGTCTTGCCTACGTCTCTGCTGTTCACTGCGCTTCAGTGTTGGATTATTGTTTCCCTGTTGCTGGCGTTCTCGCTAAACTATCAGCTTGAAGATTCTTGAACATTGTTATCGTGTCTGCCGCAGTCTTAGTCCCAGTCACAGAAGCCGTCTCAGGACCAGTCCACCTGAGTCCTCGGCTCCCTCTGCCAGGTTTCTTCCATCTGCCGGCTGTGGTGCATTCCTTCTTCTGCCAGAGGTTCTCCAGGTCTGAGACCGTGCTGCAGCTCACTCCTGCTTGTTGACTGAGACTGTTTTTGTGTTTTCTCCAGCTGCGAGTGTCTGTGTGCTACTGCACTCGGCAGACTGCCTATGTTTATTCTAAAGAGACTAATTAAACTGTTTGATTGCACTCTCTCGCCTCTGGGTCTTCTGCCTCACAACACCATGTATCTGATCAAGACGTCCAGGACCTCCGGCAGAAAAATAGGCTCACGACATTAAAGATACAGCCGTATATTTCATTGTACACATGGGGTACTTTTTACCCATGTGTGCACCAAACCAATCTTAAGTGTTTGCTGCCAAAAAGCTCTTCTTTTTTTTGTTTTGTTTCATCTGACCACAAACCATTTGAAAAGTAACTGACACTACGGGAACTTCAAACGGGATGGGTTTTATAGTCAGATGAAACAAAAAATTAGATTTTTTAGCAGCAAACACTGTGCGGGGGAGGGGTGTGATTTTCGAATAATAATCGAATAATTCCCAGCGATCTTCAAATATTATTTTTGCTTGAAATGCCATCCCTTATATATGTGTGTGTGTGTGTGTGTGTGAGCAAGCAACCATGACTAAGGCCCCGTCCACACGGAGACGCGTTTCAGTGAAACCGCACAAATTTTTTATCGGATAGGCGTTTCGTCCACACGGCTCCGGCGTTTTTGAAAGGTGAAACCGGTATTTTTTGAAACCAGGTCCCAGAGTGGAAAAATTTGAAAACGCCGGCTTGGCGTTGTCATGTGGACGGGGCAATCCGTATATTTTCTGAAACGATGATGTCATCACCCCACGTGCCGACCCTAGTCAGACGCGCTAACACTACAAAACAGCACCAACAACAGCAATAGCAGACTCTACATGCTTGTGTTCGTGCTGCAGAAGCTACTGAACCAAAATAAAGTGTTATTTCTAAGCTTTGCTAAAGTTTGTATTCAGCACGCAAGGTTTATGCGCATGCTCCAAGTCTTCTTCGCTGCTTTAAGTGCATTTCTGCGGCAGAATTACAGCGCCACATAATGGTCTGGCATGTATACTACATCGTTTTGAGTCGTTTCAGTGGTTTCGTGTGGACGCAGATATTTTTTGAGACGAGGAAAAAAAAAAGATCGGTTTAGGGTAAGCTCCGGCTTCGTGTGGACGTAGCCTAAGAAACCACCCAGAAAACCTAGCAACTGCATACTAGCATGCTGAAAACACTCAGACAACCAAGCAACTGCATACCAAAACACTCAGAAAACCTAGCAACTAAAAAGATAACCTAAATGCTAAAACCATCAGAACACCCTAGAAACTACATACTAGCATGCTAAAACACTCACAAAACACCCAAGTTTAACCACACAGCCGCAGAGTACAGACATTCAGAAAACTAGCAACTGCATAGTATCATGCTAGGTTGTTCTGAGTGGTTTTTAGCAACTGCATAGCAACAGAACACCCTTGCTACTGTATGGCAACGTGGTAAAAACAAACGAGAACACCCTACTAACCAACCACACAGCCACACATTAAAAACATTCTGGAAAACTAGTAACTGTACAGTAACATGCTAAAGAACAATCTAGCAACTGCATAGCAACACAATAAAAACTCCCAGAACATCCTAGTAACCAAATTAAAGCACACTAAAGACACTCAGAAAACTTAACAAATGCTTTGTAAGTTTGTAACATGTAAAATATGTCAAATAAGTATAATAAATAAATAAATAAGTTTCACTGAGATGAGAGAGATGGTGTGCCATTCATGATTAGCTTGTGGGTCAAAGATAACTGGTCTCTTTATCTGAGGATGATAAAAATAAATAAATAAATAAATAAATCTTTATCTCACCTCATGCTGTTATCTACAAGGTGATACCCAGTTCTGTCGAAGTTTTATATAAGAATGGAAGAAAAACCAGGATTTGAGGAAAATAATTACACCTGCAGTGTGACAAAAGCTGAGACAAACAGAGGGAAGCACTGTATGTGCGATTAGGTGATACGCCTCCACAAAAGCCAGTGCTACGCCAAAGGAATAGATCTATTATGTAAAGTGCTGAGGAAGAATTTCATTATATGTGAAATGCAAAGTTTAATGCAAAGGGGTTTGCAAACAGACATAAACAGCCAGCGAGTAAGAAAAATAAGGGGAAAGGCTCAGCATCTCCGGCAGCCAAAGCCGAGTTGTTTGCCTTGTCTTTTCCGATTTATTTGGATGAAATCCCCTGAAGCTTAACTTTCCGCGAGCAACACAGCACATACACCCTTGCTCATTCACTCAAAGGACAGGTGTCACACTAACAAAACACATGGGGAAAGAATGAAAAAAAATATCCAGTAGCCTATTGAATGGATAACAGCTTAAATAATATTGGATTACTACAGATCTCATTATTTTTGATCTTTTGAACATTGAGGAGTTTATTACGATCTATCCTTTGAGCCGTTCCTTTCAGCTAGGTAATTCTCAAACCCACAGTTGTACATGCAGTCTGTCTGAACACACAGCAGACAGGTTGTTTGAGGCTTGTGAACCAGACATCATCAGATTGTTGTCTGATTTAGAGTAGAGATAGTGTATGAACAGATAGGCTGCTATAATCCCTCATGCTCAATACCCTGAAAAAACCCTGGACCTATCCCATGCTCACAGGGCGGTTTGAGTAAAGCAATCTCATATTCTCAAATGTTTGCTATCTGTGCTAAAATCCAGTTTTGTACCATATCCCAGCGTATATCCTTCAAATTGTTGTTAAGAAACAGATTAGCATATGTGCAACGGTAGAGTAATATCTAATTCTGCTCCAGGTCACTGTTTAGCGTAGCTGACCGACATTACAAGAACAACAACAGTTTTTCTGTTAATCCCACACGTATGCACAAGGCCCAAGGGGGGAGCTTTTGTGGGGTTCCAGTTGCTTTTTTAGTCGGTTGGTGAGGACATATTTCATTTTGGCATGCCGTTAGGACAAATGGGATTACACGGCCACTCTGGGAGTGAGACTCACTCGCAGGTGAGGCAAGCTGCTCTGGCGCTGTCATCAGACGCCCAGGGAATCATTGCTAAAGGTCAGCAGAGTCTGCATCTGAATGCCACAGCTTAGACACATTTGGAGTCGAAAGCTATTCCAATAAATATCCGCTCATCTCCTGTAAAAGCGTAATTCCTGCCTCTGTATTTTGAAGGCAGAAACCTGGAGGATTATGGTGATGTTAAGAGGCAACGGGAGCAAATCAATTTTGAGTGAATGACAGGAATGATGCTTTGAATAATGCATTTTTGAAAAAGAAGGGCGGGGGGAAAAGCCGGCGCTCGTGAGCAAATGGGACTCTCATAATAGTGGAAAATTTTCTCCTTCCCTGCCATTCTGTGTGTAGATGAATTGGTGGATAAGTTACACAAAATGGCTCCAAGGAAGCATGTCAGAAAGCAGCAGGGGTATTGTATGCCTCTCAGAGGCTTAACACAGGTTTAACTAAGCACTCGAGAGGTTGTTGGTAGGCTCTGGGATCAGTCTCAGCTGAAGCAGGGTGAGCCAGATTTATACACACACGGACAGAATAAATACTTGTAAAATACCAGATTTTGCAGCTTCCCTGAAGGGCTCAGAACCTCTCAAATGATTCTATTTTCTTGTCATTGTTTATTTCCTTTTCAAAATGGGCTTAGTTTCGTAGAGCAGACCTTATTTCATTGAAAGTCTCAACCATTGCTGCTGAAAAGACCATCTTAGACTAAACCAGCTTCAACAAACCTTGGAATAGTCTTTCCGATGAAGCTGGTTGACCAAGGAAGTCTTGATGGTTAAATCTGTTAATGGGAAAGTTCATCCAAAAAACAAAAATTCAATCATTTACCCTTAGGCCGTGTGTCCATTTCCAATTTTTTTTTTTCTTTCAGTTGAGACTGCTTGCTATGATATGGAATATCTGCAGAAGCGTTACTAGTATCTAATTTCACAGATAGTTTGTTTCTGTGCTGTTTCTATATAAACATATTGATACAATGTAAAGTATTTGCTCTGGCTCTTGTTTTAAATTATTTTGTTCCATTATTATGCTTGTTGTTGACATCTGTTTATGCTGTACAAACAGAATGTGGCGGTTGGTCGGCGTAGTATTTGTCCTGCCCCTCCTCCACTCTGATTGGACAGCTGGCTAAAAAATGACAGTGATGAACGCAGCGTTTTATTCAAAGTTGAACATTCTTCAACTCGAGGCGACCGGTAAAAACAGCACCTTGTTACGCTTCTGGCATTGAAAAACATGGCTCTCCCATTGAAAACAATTGCAAAAGTACGCTAGCCGCTGGAAAAAAAATGCTTTGGCGGACACACGGCCTTACCCTTATGTTGTTTCAACCCTGTATGATTTCTTTCTTCTATAAAAAGCAAAAGAAGTAATTTTGAAGTGTGTTTCAGTGTTTTATATACATATACTATCTCAAACACAACACAAGCAAAGCTGGTCCTTTCAACAGGGATATGACAACCACCATGAGTATGAGGCACTGGGCACCTAAAGAAAACAATCTGATGAGCTAGAAGTGATAAAATAGCCCCTTTCACATAGCAATCCCAGTAAATTACCGTAAAATTACCAAAATGCTGTTCACACAAGCAACACCGGTAAGAGACCATTCACACACAGAACCAAAATACCGGTAAATTCAGTGATTTCAGTCATCGAAAATTGCCTTTAAATGTTGTGATGTTGTCTTCATTCGTCACATGAGGAATAGTGCTTTAGTTTCACTATCTGTTCAATTTGACAACATTTTTGACGTCTGAGCGACAGGCATAAGGGGATGATCAAACTACGCGTTTTTGCTCTTAAAAACACGAGACATGCATAATAGTTTCCAACTGCAGAACCTCAGCACTGATGATTAAAAAGAAGGCTGGGTCTCGAGCGGGACACGTTTAAAAAGCTGTGAGATGTGGTGCAATGGTCAAAGATGTCCATCTAGCACATATTTACATAGAAAAAAACTATTAAAAAGCATCAAAGGTTACTGTAAACAGTGCAGAGTAATCACATCATATCCATAAGAACATTTATGATTCCAAAGCAAACATCTTACGTCAGCGCATTCTATGTTTGCATGTGTTGATACTGGTAATCCCATTCTGTGTTCACACACAGCATCATACTGGTAAGAGTTCACACTTGATCTCTTACCAGTAATTTTCCAGTAAAGACTGTATGTATGAAAGGGGCTAATGACGCTCAAATGCTGCGTTATCGTGTTACATGTGTGACCAGAAGATAATCATTGTCATAGATGTATGCGTGTCATCACAGATGGCATGCTTGCAGATGTCAGCTTGATGATGACAACATCAGTCTTGTTGTTTGATCTGTACGTGAACACAGTATCCTCTGAAAAACTAACAGCAGCTCTGTACATCCATGTAAATGTATGTATTACATGCTACATCAGTAGTCTTAAGACGTCAAATTTATATTTATATATTTGTTCAGTGAAATTTATGTATTAATGTTAATGTCCAAAAGAAGCACAAAATAAATGGCATATTGTAAGTTGAAATTCCAAGGAGTATGGTACTTTGTTCCATGAACTTTGTTTTGGTCACTCGTCATCACAAAGTTTATTAGGATCTGTAAATGTTTTCTTCATTGTATTCTTGCTTCATGATCTAGCCCTATCACAGTGTTTCTCCAACCTCTTTTTGTATCCCTACAGACCCATCATTAAGTCTCACATACCCCTTTGTCAACAACAAACCAGGAATGCTGCTGATATCATACACAATATCATTCAGCATTATCCATCATTTTAAGTGGCCATTATTATAATGATTCACCTTTTAAATAAAAAAACAATCGATACGGTGGGTGAAAAAGTCTCAAAATATAGCATCTACATTTAATGAGACACCTGAGCTTATTTGTCTTTCACAGGTTTTAACAGTTCCAAGGCAATTATTGAGAAACTTTCTTGAAGAAGAACAAACAGTGAATTTATTCATAAACTAATTTAAATTTGTATCCAAGTCGTTGATTCTGTATTGTAGGTTTAACGTAAGTCAAACACTAAGTCTCTCTCTTATTCTCTCCATATCTTTTTAGGCTGTGGGCTGGAGTTCCTGCTGGTCCTCTGCGGGCTGGAGCTCTCCTGGTCTTGCCCACGCCACTGCATTTGCTATATGGCCCCCAGCACTGTCAGCTGCCAAGCCCACAACTTCCTGTCCGTCCCGGAAGGAATTCCTCCGCACAGTGAGCGCATCTTCCTCCAAAACAACAAGATCCATCGACTACTGCGGGGTCACTTTAGCCCTACCACGGTCACTCTGTGGATTTACTCCAACAACATCACTTATATTGAACCATCTACTTTCCAAGGGTTCACCTTGCTGGAGGAACTGGACCTGGGAGACAATCGCCACCTACGTTCACTGTCTGCAGAAACCTTTCATGGGCTGGGCCGGCTCCATGCCCTCCATCTATACCGCTGTGGCCTCAGTGCACTGCCGAATAACATCTTCCAGGGTCTCCGCAACCTCCAGTATCTGTACCTGCAGGTGAGACACTCACATAGCTGCTTGTGTAAAAAAGTCATCTTGTAATATTGTAGTAAAAATATAACCACTGTTTTGTTTCTGTGTCTGAAGGACAACCATTTGGAGAATCTGCAGGATGATCTTTTCGTGGACTTACACAACCTGAGCCACCTGTTTCTTCACGGGAACCGTCTCTGGAGCCTGCACCAAAACACATTTAGAGGACTGGGGGCTTTGGACCGGCTGCTACTGCACCACAACCAACTGCAGTGGGTGGACCGTCTGGCATTCCACGACCTGCGGCGACTTACTACTCTCTATTTGTTCAACAACTCCTTGACGGAGTTAGCTGGAGAGTGTCTGATCCAGCTGCCTGCCCTGGAGTACCTTCGCCTCAACGACAACCCTTGGGAGTGTGACTGTAAGGCTTTATCACTGTGGGATTGGCTCAAAAAGTTCCGGGGATCCACATCATCAGTGGGTTGCGTGGCACCGGCAGAACTGGCAGGCAAAGATTTGAAACAACTGAGGAAAGAGGACTTCCCGAACTGTTCCGGATCTGAGTCTCTGCACCAGAGTAAGACCAAGACTTGGGCAGGAACAGATAACTCACTGACGCAGGAACCCCATCCTGCCCAGCCTCCACAAACACGCCCACATCACCCCCATCTGAATGAACAGTACTCTTCCCCTCCCTCTCCCCTGCCCCAGCCACCCCCTGCCATAAATGGTGTACAAGCAGGACCGGGAGGGTCCCCGGGCACAGACTCTGCTCAGAGGCCCGGCCGATCTCGGAACTGCACACGCCAACGTGTCCGGGGCAGCAAGGGAAAAGGACCCAACGAGGTCCACATCTTAAAAGAGATGGCGGATAAGGAGTATTCCTCTCCTGATTTCACTGGGAAATATGATGAAACATCTTCCGATGGTTCAAACACACGAAGAAAGCACAAATGTACCCCCCGGACCTCTGTGCATCCCCCTAGTGGGGTCCAGAAAGCCAGCTGTGGACACTCTCATCATACACATCTCTGTCTTTGTTGTATTCTGGGACTGCTTGTGCTCATTCTGCACTGAACTAAATTCTGGACTATCATGGATACGCCGCAGTCCTCAGATCAGCTCTAGCTCCAGCATTACCAGGCCTACTAATGTGTGTATGTTTGTGTGTGTATGTGTGAGTGATAAAGTGTAATACATTGTACAAGGAGCTTTGCCATTTAGACTGAAATAGATGAAAACTGAACACTGGATGTTATAAATTCAAATTTGGGTTGGGGAACAAGAAGAACAGTAAAGCAAACTAAACATGCTTGCACTGCCACTGTTGTTGTTCTTAATTTTTTTCTTTTCTTTTCCCATTTCTTGTTGTCTGGTTTCCCCTTCTAAATGGAAAACAACTTCAATGAAAGAAAGCACAGATAACCAAATAAATGTGTAGAAACAATGTGTAATATGAGACACAAGCAAGCAATGTAGGTATGCAAAGACAGAGGTTGTGTTTAGAAAATATCTCCAACTTCTTTTCTTTAAAATTTCTAACATATAGAAAGGACATTGTCCTTTGTTTAATTTATCACATTATTGCCAAATACATTCACAAATATATCAGTGTAAGGTCTCCTAAGATCAGGGGCCCTATAATACACCCGGCGAAATGCAACGCAAGGCGCAGCGCAAGTGTGTTTGCTAGTCTGCGTCCGGCGCCGTTCGCGTTTTCCCGTTCAGCGCCACGTCCTTAAATTAGTAAATGCATTTGCGCCAGTTAGTGCGCCCATGGGTGTGCTGGTCTAAAAAAGAGGTGTGTTCAGGTGCATTGCCGGCGCATTGCTATTTTAAGGAACTGAAAATAGACTGCGCCATAGACCAACTCAAACCTGGTCTAAAGTCTAAAGTCAATGGCGCAATATTTTTTTTGTTGGTAGAAACTGCGCATCTGGGCGCATCCACAGTGCGCGTTGACTTTGCTTATTACACACAGGGATGCGCATCACACAAACATGCCAAATATTAAAAACAAAAGGATTACAGTGTAAAAGAATATTATTGTGTAGGCTACATAAATATAAAAATGTAACTTCGTTTAACTTCTAACTAAACGTTTAACTTCGCGCACGAGCAGATCGGTTTCTTTGCTTGAAAAGCGTTCAGCTTTTCCGCCAACAAATTCCGCCATGTAAATAGCAATCCGCCATGGCGCGAGCGCATCTCGCTCTTAAAGGGAATGGGAGATGACACTCTGATTGGTTTATTGAACGTTACGCCCATTACTCATTAAGAGAATAGGGACAACCCATTTCAAAAATGCGCCCCGGCACACGGACCGTTTTTCCGTAGTTAAAATAGCAAAAGTGGATTTGGACACGCCCTGAGTGCACCTGCGCCATGCGCTTTACACTTTGCGTTTAGATCGTTAAAATAGGGCCCCAGGAGTTTTAACCATTAGTAGGACTTGCTGTCTTTATGGTGGGAATATTATCTAAATCCACTGAATGATGTGAAACAAAACAGAGTTTATGAAATGAAACACAGTGTTATAACCAGTGCTCCTAAATGGAATAGACAGTAAAAGCACATACATTCTCCTTACCTCAGAAGAGTTAAGGCCTAAAAACATTTTTTTTTTTTTTTTCACTTTAGATGGCTTTTTGTTTCCTTTCAATACTTTCCTGGATTTATTTTTCATATTTTCTTTGCTTTTGCTCTAAAAAGTGACTTCAGGTGAATCGTTTTGGATTGTATTGTTTTATAACAGCACATAAAAGCCAATGGTTATACTAGCTGCTATATTGTTTATAGAAGCAAATGAGACCCATTTTTACCTCATCTGCTTCCAAAAAAACTCAGTATGTGTGTGTGTGCGTGTCCAGTATAAAAAGCTATGAAAAAATTAGAGATGTGTTTGTTTCTTGTCCTCTGTGTTGTTTGTTTTGTTTGGCTGTGACTCAGAGGACTTAGAAATGGACTGCTGATGGGGGCATGGACTCTGGAGGGGACACAGGTCTAATTGAAGTGAACTCTGTTTTGAAAAGCGCCTTCAGCCTAAGCCCGTCATCGAAAACATAGACACCTCTCTTTCTTAAAGCGGTGTGAAATCATCTGTTTTAACAAGACAGAGAAGGAAAAAAAAAGAAAACAAATAAAAATACACACACAAAAACTAAATGTATCTTTATGAGACTTGATGACAAAAACACATTTCAAATTTAGCATGGCCAAAAAAAAAACAAAAAAAAGAACTTTTGGAGCCATAGGCCTGCTTGATTGCCTCTACAGTGTCTGCTGTGAATTCAAATAGGAGTCCAGGAGAGGGACAATCGCGTGAACACTCGGGACACTATGGATGACATACGGTTGCCCATCACAGATGCTCTGGAGTACAGGAGAACTATGCCTCCTGTTCTAAGACACACTTTGTAAAAATAAGGAGAACTGTATCAACACAATCTGCAATGGAAATATTAATCAGTACTATGACACTGACATCATTAATGACATTTTTGATTACAACAGGGTTCCTGAATCTCTGAAGAACTTCTCTTCAGAATGCAATTATTATTTTTATTATTACTTTCATTTGATCTTTTTTTGTTGTTGTTTTTGTTTTGATTATACATTTATTTGGTATGTCCGTAGGGCACCATTTTCTGACTAAACTGCACAATCCAGTCTCCTCTCGTCCTTCCCTTTCTCTCTCTTCTGTGTCTCTCCATCCTAGTGATTTGATGGTTTAACGAGTCGTTCTCAAAAAAAAAAACAAGAAAAAACTTTATAAAGATATTAAAATCTATATCTTCTTATGTTAAATGTGTTTGTTTGGATTTATTCTGCATGTGTGTTTACAGATGTTGATGAGGCCTGTCATTTTGAAATATTATCACCTTTATTGCCTTAATTATTTTTATATTCATTTAAAGCTAGGATGTGCAGCTTCGTACAAGTGTGGGTACCTGCAGGTCAGAGTAATTGTAGTGGGCGTGACAAAAGGTCTTTACAATTGGTTGCAAAAGCTGCCTGTGTTGGGTAGGGTTAGGGGCTTGTTTCTGTTGCAGCATTGTGTACCTTTCAGCACACCCTTAAAGGATTAGTTCACCCAAAAATGAAAATAATGTCATTAATTACTCACCCTCATGCCGTTCCACACCCGTAAGGCCTTCATTCATCTTCGGAACGCAAATTAAGATATTTTTGATGAAATCCGATGGCACAGTGAGGCCTGCATTCACAGCAATAACACTTTCTCTCTCAAGGTCCATAAAGGTACTAAAACATATTTAAAACAGTACATGTGAGTTCAGTGGTTCTACCTTAATATTATAAAGCGTTGAGAATACTTTTTGTGCGCCAAAAAAACAAAATAACGACTTTTCAACAATATAGTGATGGGTTGACTTCAAAACACTGCTTCGGAGCTTTGCGAATCGAATAAGTGACTAGGAGCGCCAAGGTCACGTGATTTCAGCAGTTTAGCCGTTTGATCAGAGATCCGAATCACTGATTCGTTTTGTAAAGCTCCGAAGCAATGTTTTGAAATCGGCCCATCACTATATTGTAGAAAAGTCATTATTTTGGGTTTTTTTGGCACACAAAAAATATTCTCGTCACTTTATAATATTAAGATAGAACCACTGAACTCACATGAACTGTTTCAGATATGTTTTTAGTACCTTTATGGATCTTGAGAGGAAGTGTCATTGCTTTGAATGCGGGCCTCACTGAGCCATCGGATTTAATCAAAAATATCTTAATTTGTGTTCCGAAGATGAATGAAGGTCTTACGGGTGTAGAATGGCATGAGGGTGAGTAATAAATGACATTATTTTCATTTTTGGGTGAACTAACCCTTTAACTTTTAGAACAACATTTTTAGTCTCCGACCTGCAGCTTTTTAAAATATGTTCCTGACCTAAAAAAAAAAAAAAAAAAAACACTAAGTATTTATCTTTTTCTTTTTAAAATATTTAAAAAACATTAAATCTTAGTTTGTAAATTCAATTTTAGATTAAATTGAGGTTTTACTTATTTTACAAGACATTTTCAGAAAAAGTTTTTGTTTATTTTTCTTAAACCATTAGCAAATAGTTTTCTTCTTGTCTTAAGCATACACTACCATTCAAAAGTAAGGGGTCAATTTGATTTTTTTTAAACATATTTTAGAAAGAAACGAAGCTATTCAGCAAGAATGCATTTAATTAATTAAAAATACAGTATAACAGGAAATATTATGTTTCTAATTAAATACATCTTAAAATGAACAGCTTTTATTTTAAATAGAAATCTTTCATAACATTATAAATGTTGTTACTATTACTTTTGATTAATTTCATGCATCTTTGCTGTATAAAAGTATTAATTTCTTTAAAAAGAAATTAATTTTAATTTCTGTAATTAATCTTAATTTCTCTGAATTAAAAAAATATATATTACTGAGCCCAAACTTTTGAATTGAAGTATATAAATAAAAAAGGTAATTGCGACTTTACATCTTGCAATTGCATGTTATAAAGTCAGAATTGTGAGATATAAACTTTTTTCGCAATTACGGCTTTATATCTCGCAATTTTGACTTTATAACTCAATTGCGACTTTATATACTCAATTCTGAGAAAAAAAATGTCAGAAGTGTGACATTAAAAAATGAGCAAACAACTTGTTTTTCTAAAGTAACACTGTCTAATAGTGACACCAGTGGGAGTCCATGTCTTTCTTGTCTCCACTGAGCCTATTGAGTGCTGCAGGGATGATGCATTTTTGTAAGCCTAAACATCGTCCCAAAGTCAATTACATATTTTTTTTTTTTTTTTTTTTTTTTTGGGATAAACGGCTGAAATAAGGCCTGTGGTTAACACAAGCTCAAGATACTTTCACGTTTTATTTTTTTTATCAGTATTATCCCAGACATTTTTTTCTTTGATGTAACAATGTTTATTTAACCAAGAAAATGTGACAACATTAAGTGTAACTGGGAAATGTATTTACATTTTAAAAAAAAAACAAAAAAAACAAACTGAGGACTCATCATTTCATTTTAGAACACCACTGCACATCACTGAAAAGAATATATAAATTTAAGGGTACCACTTTACAATAAGGTTCATTAGTTAACGTTAGTAAAATACATTAGTTAACATGAACTAATAATGAACTGCACTTCTACAGCATTTATTAATCTCTGTTAATGTTAATTTCAACATTAACTAATACATTATTAAAATCAAGAGTTGCATTTGTTAACATTAGTTAATGCACTGTGAACTAACAAGAACAAGCAATGAACAGCTGAATTTCTATTAACTAACATTAACAAAGATGAACAAACACTAACAGATGTATTGCCCATGGTTAGTTCATGTTAGTTAATACATTAACTAATGTTTACTAAAAAACCTTTTTGTACAGTGTTACCAATTTAAGATAAGTATTTTGTTTTTAGGATGTTGAGGGGTTTTTTTTAACTGAAAACAAGACAAAAATACTGATTAAGTTAACTATTTTGCAGTAGGATTCAACCATGTCAGTAAGATTTGTCTTTGCTAAGCACACGATCTGTCTCTCTGGATCCTACTCTGACAACACACCACAGCTCCCCTAGATCTGAAATAAATCTACCTCTATATATTTGTGTGTAGATCTGCACACACACATACAATCAGAATCTATCATGAGTCATCATACACTAATATATGTGCTTGATTACATGGAGAGCTCAGGAACATCGCCACCCACAAACACTATTAATTTAACTGATTAAAGCAATTTCATTTCACAAGGGCTGCACAGGCTCACTGATATGTGTGTGTGTCTGTTCAATCACTGAAACATGCAAAAACCCATACAACTAACCCTCTATAAATCATCTCCGAAGCATTGCGTATTATGAATGTGTCACTGCAAATCTGGAGATATTCAAGGTTATCATTATGATTTTTAATCGTACTTTACAGCATAAATCCCATTTCCTCTCCCTCTATCCTATCCACCCACCATGATGGAAATCGATTCCCGTGTTAGAGTGTAAATTACTTTTTTTTTTATATTCTGGTCATTGAAAAGAGGGGAAAAGTTAGTTTTCTGCATGGCAGAGGACGGAAGCAGAAATACATTTGAATTGATGAGCATCTCTAAAGTGATAACATGGTGGTTCTCGGCTCATTCTCTCTGACGTGCAATCGTTCGCTTCACCTCTCCATCTCTCTTCTTTCTCGCTCTCGCTCTATTTTACCATCCTCACCTCCATTCTGTAGATTTACAACATCCAGTGGATAAAGTAGGATTTCACTAGAGCCTCAGTTATATTCAATAATATTGGCACTACAGGAAGGGAACACAATATTTAAAGGGGCAAAACACAAGGAATCAAACTATCCTTGAGCTTCTGAGATAAACAAAAATAACTTGATAACTTGAAGAAAACATAATATAACTCAAAACTTCTCAGTTAAAAAAAAAAAAAAAGAGTATTTGCCTGAAAGTAAGCTGCAAAGACTATTTGTTCTGAATTTCGGTAACTTTGATGTCACACAGTTGACTGCAACAATGCATGACCTATTGGATGATCAGAGACACTGGCTAGTCATGGTCAGGTAGAAAGGAAAGAGTCAGATAGATACTATTATTCCTAAACAACAGAGGAACTTATGATATAATAGTAAAATTACTGAAAACCTTTCAAAAGTTATGCTGACTATTCCTGACTGTGTGTGCATGGTGCTTGCCACACTGCATATCTCAACATAAGAAACAAGCCGATGAAGTATGTTTTTAACATGACTTTTATCATTCCAGTTTGATCTCAACAGTTTGTATCATACATTTGAGTGCAGCTGTTTTTTTACAGTGTCTATGGCCACGTGTAACCCCTCCTATTTGAACTGTCCGCTCTAAGCGGGACTTGAACCCGGGTCTGCTGGAGGCTAAAGACCGCAATCTCTAGTGTCAGTCGCTACAGCGCTTCTTGAGATCAGGGGAGTAAGATTTACATGCTCAGCTCTTACTATAGCCTACGTGTGTTATACATGCACAGATTCACATCTGTCAGACTACAATGTTTACTAAAACCTGCAATCAGTAACAATATGCATATGTATCACAAGACTCGTTTTTCAAACCATCTACAATTTTTAGTGCCATGACACAAATACGCGCACTAAAATAATATGCATGTAAAATATAATTTGCGTGGCAATTATTTTTTCTATTTAACATATTTTTAAGATCTGCACCACCACTTTCAGTCGGGAAGAAATTAAATCATGAGCTCAATCTAATAATCTGATTGAGCTGTTAGAATCGAATTACTAATGGATTGTAAATATCCATATAAACACAGCTACTATAATGAAGGCCTTGCAACAAGGTTGTTATTGACAGATGAAAAAGACACCACAGCAAACCTTCAATTTCACATAAAAAGTAAACTTCTAAAGGCACAGTAGCAAAAAAAAAATTATTATGAAAATGGTCATAATGTTTTGACATAAAAACATTAATGTTTGAAGTAGTTATTAGTAAGATGACACTCTAAAGCCGGGGACACACTTAACGATTGTAAGGCCGATTAAATTGATACTTATGACTGATCGCGCTCAAACGTGTCCAGTCAGAGCCAGTTGCGTTCAGTCTGCAATTACAGTCGGTGTTCAAATTCCATGTGTAAGTGTTAAAATCTGCTTCAGTCGCAGGAAACAATCGCTTGTATGTTGAGCACAGTCTTAGAATGTTTTAGCTAGACGTTAAATGTGTGCCCGGCTTAAAAGTGTGTGATGCAGATGGAATTTTGTCTTGATTTTGTCTCGTCTGCATTCAAAACATTTAATATTTTAAGCACTTGCTAAGGGAATAAAAGCAGCACATTAGTGGTTCAGCTAAACCCTGCAAGCTAAACTGTGATTGTGCCACTGCAGTCGTGAGGGCCAGACACAAAAAAAAAAAAAAAAAAAAAAAAACTGCAGTATTTCTATTCCCAGCTCTCTGTTTTACTTGCATTTATTTGCAAGGCAGGATCTGCTTCAAAGCTGCTAAAAATAGCCTGAGCTCAGTCCCTTCACAACTTCAAAAAACATCTGAATGAAGGAGGAGAGGATGTGAGAGGGAGAGAGGGCAGAGTGGGGAACAGGGTTAAAGGGAAAAAGGAGAGCAGCGGGGCTGGGGAACGAGGTGAGGAGGGACCCGATGGGAGAAGAGGCGATAAAAGAGACAGATGCAGAACAGATGGTGGGTCGGGGGGGAAGAGTGGAAGAGGCTCACCGGGCCACAGACAGAACCGGAGTACGAGAACTACAGCAGTCAAGGGAAATGAGAGCTGATGAGGACCACCGGAGCTGAGGGAGAGAGATAATGAGAGAGCGAACGGAGGGTGAATGATACTACAGTCCTGAACACTGAACACATCATGACTCTCAATGTACAGTGCCCTAAGAGGTATCTGGACACTTAAAGGGTTAGTTCACCCAAAAATGAAAATTCTGTCATTAATTACTCACCCTCATGTCGTCCAAACCCGTAAGACCTTCGTTCATCTTCGGAAAAACAAATTAAGATATTTTTGATGAAATCCGAGAGGTGTATGACAGCGATTTAACCACCACTCTCAAGGTCCGGAAAGGTACTAAAGACATTGTCCACGTGACTACAGTGGTTCAACCTTAATTTTATGAAGCGATGAGAATTCTTTTTGTGTGCAAAAACAAAACAAAAATAGCGACTTTATTCAAAAAATAATTCTCTAGCCTGTCATTCTCGTATGCAGTGAACGCAGTTCAGCTCTTCCGTGTTTACGTCCAAACGCCGGCTCTGTATTGGCCAGCTCCTGCCTCAGCATCGTAGAACCTGGAAGCACTGAACATAAACAGCATAAGAGAATGACACAGAAGAGAGGATATTGTTGAATAAAGTCCTTATTTTTGTTTTGTTTTTGCGCACAAAAAGTATTCTCGTCGCTTCATAAAATTAAGGTTGAACCACTGCAGTCACGTCGATGGTTTTAACGATGTCTTTACTACCTTTCTGGACCTTGAAAGTGGTGGAAGATGGAAGCTGTCTATGGAAGAGTCAGTTTCCTCTCAGATTTCATCAAAAATATCTTAATTTGTGTTCTAAAAAATATATATTTGAAAAAAATAATATATGGACAGCATGTATAATAACATTTTAGACAGCATCTAATATGTACAACTATTTACATGACTTTAGAAATAAAAGTCTTTACCAACGATCTATTTTTGATCGCTGGCCATCCAGGAATCACAGCCACCAGCCAACTCGTCAACAATCGCTTTTAGTGGTCTTCTCTACAGACAGACATCACTTCTTTCATACGAAAGAATGAAAGAAATTCATCTGCCAAACCACCAAATCGTCCCATCAAGCCCCAGCCAGCTTGCTCCAACCATTACTCATCCCTCAACGACCCTGGTCCCACATTGCCATAGACTTTGTAACAGATCTGCCCAACTCTCAGGCTAACACTACCATACTCACGGTGGTTGACCGATTCTCTAAAGCCTGCCGTTTCATCCCGCTGCCTAAGTTACCCACAGCCTTTGAGACAGCCGAGCATCTTTGTAATTGTGTATTTCGATTTTATGGTCTTCCCGAAGACATTGTCTATGACCGCGGTCCCCAGTTCACCTCCTGGGTTTGGAACGCTTTCTTCCAAAAACTCAACATTAATGTCAGCCTAACTTCAGGTTACCACCCCCAGGCCAATGGACAGGTGGAACGCCTTAATCAGGAACTCACCCGTTATCTCAGATCATACTGTCATCGCAACCAGACAGACTGGAGTCGCTTTCTGTTCTGGGCAGAATATGCTCAAAGCTCGCTTCGCAAGCCTTCCGCTGAACTGATACCTTTCCAATGCGTCCTGGGATTCCAACCCCCTCTGTTTCCCTGGACAGGAGAACCTTCGGATCTGCCTTCAGTCAACGATTGGCTACAGAGGAGTGAGAATGTGTGGAACGAAGCCCATGTACACCTGCAAAGGGCTGTCAGATGTCAGAAGGAACAAGCAGATCGTTCACGCTGCCATCACCCTGATTATCACCCGGGTCAACGGGTTTGGCTATCAACTCGGGATCTACGTCTCCGGCTACCTTGCAGAAACTCAGCCGCAGGTACGTGGGTCCCTTCAAAATAATCAGACAAATTACTCCAGTCTCATATCGTTTGGCTCTCCCCTCTAGTTACCGTATCTCACCCACTTTCCATGTGTCTCTGCTTAAGCCCACAGGTGGTCTGAGAGGAGAGGCGGACCAAGACGAGGCCGGTGACCATAGACCCCCTCCCATTATCATCAAAGGCGAGGAGACCTACCAGGTGCGTGAACTTCTGGATTCCAGACGCCGGGGTAGAGCACTGCAATATCTGGTGGACTGGGAGGGGTATGGCCCAGAGGAACGGTCATGGGTCAATGCAGAGGACATTCTGGACCCGACTTTCATCAATGAGTTTCATCAAGCTCACCCAGAGAGACCTGCCCCCCGTCCATGCGGAAGGCCCCGGCGTCGACCACCTCCTCGCTTTAGGAGCCGCTCGAAGTGAGGGGGCTCTGTCACGAATGCGGCCTCTGTGGCTCCCTCCGATCACCACCTGAGGGCTCCATCACCGGAGTATTAAATTCATCCGGACTTCATTTCCCATAACCCACTGCCTGGCGCTGATCACGCGCACACCTGATCCCCTTCCGGTGGACTATAAAACACGCACTCTCACACACACACACACCGCAAAGTCTTGGCTGACATTTCTGAGCGTTTTCCCATGTGTATTGTTTTCCCATGTACGACCTTGGATTGTTTATTCTGTTATGACGTCTTGCTGCCTGCCCATCTGACTCCTTGCCTGTTTATCTGGATACCGCTAGTTCTGTCTGCTGCCAGCCCCGACTCTGTGCCTGTCCCTTTTTTACGTTTCTGCCTTTTCTGTGATACTGTGATACTGACTGACCCTTCGTTACAGTTTTAGTTACAATATCCTATTATATAGATATTTTTTAAGTGTGTGCTTAAAGTAATAATATTAACAGAATAAAAGCATTAAAATGTCAAATTAGGCAATTGTGTTAAATAAAAAAGAGGCTATAGAAAGCCCACTTTTCATGACCCAATTGATTCTTGCACTATATTTTCTCTCACTGAATATCCCATTTCACATCATGTAATTAGGTTCTGGATGGCGATTGCCTATTCAGAACCTTGTCTATTAAACGGCATGATTGCACTGCTTTGGTAAGAAAATTTCAAACCATGTGAAAAACTAAAATGATTTCATATTTATATCTAAAACAATGCCATTCACACATTGTTAAATGTGCCTTACTCTTTGGTTCAAATGTAAATTTAGATTTATGTGTTAATGTGCCACTGCGAGATTGTATATGAAACTAAAAGAGGCAAAAGATTGTAGTGAGGAATCCAGTATGCAAGTGAGATGCATAGGTTTAATTGACTTCCTTTCACTGGTGTGTGAGTTTAATTAAAAGCAAGCCTTTAGAAAATTAAAAAGTAAAAGAGAAAGGGAGCGAGGAAGAGTGAGTGAGGAAGAGCGGCAGGAAATGCAGAGAGAGAGAGAGACATGATAATTAACAGAATAAACGAAATGACACAAACGTCATAGCACCTGCCTCTCACCACCTCCCCTTCCTCCCCATGCAAGTCCCTCTTTCCCCAATCAATCACAAACCTAATATCATCTTCCAAACCCTTCCTCTCTCCACTCCACTGTTTATTTATTTAGCCTGAAAGTCCCATTAGGCCCTGCTGAACCTCACTTGCCTCAGCTGCATATAAAACAGCAGCCGCTTTATGGCTAACATGATGCTACTTGACTCTGGAAGTCGAACTTTACCTGTCGAAAGTGCGAGAATAAAATACAGCATGCATGAAAAGAGACTTCCTCGAGTCCTTGATGATTTTGTTTGATCTAGTTTTTCAGCAGTTCGGTTTTAACCTGTCACGACAGAGTTATTGCCACAAACTCCTCCGCTTAAGCAAGTGCCGCCCGCCGGTCAAGTGCAGTCTGGTGTATCCGTGGGCCTTCCTGTGATTTACTGAAGCTGTTTATTACCGTTTGGTAAAAGACAACTGTACTCACTCACAGAGCAGTGGCATGCTGAAACCGTCTCTGTCAAGCTAACAACTGATCAATGGCTATAATTAAAAGGCCGGATCAATTTCAGCTGGGGCAACCCAATAAAAGTTGGGCTCAAACTGCATGGCCCGTAGCCCCATCAGTCCTGAACAAATTCCAAGCTGAGACGAGGCCCTGAGCAGCAAGGCTAATGACATACACAGCACTTTCTGCCTTTCAATTAATCACGCACACACAGTGGCCTGACACATGGTACACTCCAAAACACAAAACCATCCACTTCCCAAGGTTTTATTTTCCTCTGCAGAAAACTTGTGGCGTGTGCATCTTTTTTTTCTTTATTTTCAATACATCTGCTTTTCTAAAACACATCCGGTAACCAGAGCACAACAGTCATGAATCTCAAAGGGATTTTTGGAATATCCTGGCAATATTTACTCACCCTGATGTCATTTCAAAACAATACGTGCATAAGCTGCAGCATATCAAAATACAGAATCAAAATTATGCTTGATTATGAGAGACTCAATAAACAATGACATTTGAGATTACTGACAAGAAATACAAGTCATGTGAACTGCTTTAATGATGCTTCGCTAGTGCTTTTTTGAAGCTTGACAGCCCATGGTCCTCATAAACTACAATATTGTTCAAAATTCTGGATCAGTAAGATTTTTTTTATTATTATTAATACTTTTTTTCAGCAGGAATGTATTAAATTGAGCAAAAGTGACAGTAATAAAACTTGTTTTTTGAACTTTATAAAAAAATAAAAAAAAATAAAAAAAAAAAATCGATGTGGATGTTTGCACAAGCAATTTAACACTCCAGTGAAGTCACTTCACATTTATTTATAAATCACTTTATACAAGAGATTGTCTAAAAGCAAGCAGGTTTACGCTTTGGCAAGCTGTTTCAAACTCCTGAAACGAACACAAAACAAACTTTGTTTTGGCCTGATTTTGTTCATCAGTTTGTTCTTCAATTTGAAGTATATCGGGGCCTTAAGAAATGTTTCTTAAGCACCAAATCAGCTTATTAGAATCGTATCTGAAGGATCATGAGGCCCTTGTTTTAAGTTGTAATAATATTTCACAATAATATCATTTTTATTGCAATTTTGACTAAACAAATGCAGCCTTGGTTAGCATAAAAGACTTCTTGGTAACGCTTTATTTTAAAGTGTCATTGTTACATGTAGTTACTGTAGTGATAACTATAAATTATGCATAAATGCATGCAATTAACCCTAAAACAAACCCTCATCCTAACCTTAACCCATGTACTTAATTATTATTACTCCATACCTAAACATATAATTACACTGACACCTTAAAATAAAGTGTAAATCGACTTCTTTTTAAAAACATTTAAAACATCTTTCCGACCCAAACTTAGTGGTGTTAATTGGGGGGGGGGGGGGCAGTCCTTTTAAGTCCTTTTAAGTTATTTCTTTATCTATTTTTATCAGAAAAATGACATGAGAGTGAGTAAACAATCAAACAATCCCTTGAAGTAAAATCGTGGCTATTATCCTTCAGTTTAAATTACCATATCATTATATCTCTCATCAAGTTCACATTTTCTTCAGGTCATTTATATAGTTATATTAGCCCATAATCTTGGTTTCAAATTGCATTGAGTATTGTTATACATAAATGACACTGGAGAACATCATAATCCTCCAATAACATCTGCTTAATCACCTTGTTGCAACCGTACCGAGTCACTGAATCCTCAGTCCCCCGTGTCCCCAGCATCAAATAAACATTCTCAATAATGAACCGCCAATTAATCACAGGCTGGAGGACATCCCACACAAAAGCAGGTTCACACTGAGGGCGGCGCACATGTGCACTGGACTGAGGACTCTTGAGCTAATGACTTTTGAAGAATCTGTGACAGACGGAAGCTCTCGTAAACAAGTGCATCTCAACCCCGCTGCAGTCCAGAGGATATGAGAAACAGACCCATAGGAAAGAGAATCACATATGAGATTGTTCCTACAGAGCAATGGGATTAAAAGAAGTTGTCTACTTGTGTTTTTTTCTCCTGAAAAAGAGTTTCTGGTATTCACAAATGTCTACTCAAGAATTTCAGAAGAAATCTCAACAATGTGACAAACTGTGCTGGTTGCCAATAAGTCAAAGTCATCTATGATAGGAACTCAAATTTATTATCAAACCTTTAGAGATCATATTATTTAAACTGTCATCCACAATGATTTTATAGCTCCATAATAATCTCTCAGTGTCAATAACTGTCCCATTCTTGGATATTTGTAATCTCTTTTTAGAAAGTTAAACAAACAAGAGAAAAAAAAAGAAAAAAAAATGTATCAAAGATATATTTCTTGTTTAAAGTGTGAGGTCACAAAATCAAACTATATAAAATGAAACTTATAACTTACATATTAATTAGAAAATACTATACATATAATCAGAGGTGTAAAGTATTTGAGTAAATGTAATTAGTTACTGTACTTAAAGGTGCCCTAGATTCAAAAATTGAATTTACCTCGGCATAGTTAAATAACAAGAGTTCAGTACATGGAAATGACATACAGTGAGTCTCAAACTCCATTGTTTCCTCCTTCTTATAAAAATCTCATTTGTTTAAAAGACCTCCGAAGAACAGGCGAATCTCAACATAACACCGACTGTTACGTAACAGTCGGGGTGTACGCCCCCAATATTTGCATATGCCAGCCCATGTTCCCAACATTATGAAAGGCATTAGACAAGGGCCGAACGTCTGGATGTGCACAGCTGAATCATCAGACTAGGTAAGCAAGCAAGAACAGCAAAAAATGGCAGATGGAGCAATAATAACTGACATGATTCATGATAACATGATATTTTTAGTGATATTTGTAAATTGTCTTTCTAAATGTTTCGTTAGCATGTTGCTAATGTACTGTTAAATGTGGTTAAAGTTACTATCGTTTATTACTATATTCACGGAGACAAGAGCCGTCGCTATTTTCATTTTTAAACACTTGCAGTCTGTATAATGCATAAACACAACTTCATTCTTTATAAATCTCTCCAACAGTGTAGCATTAGCCGTTAGCCACAGAGCATAGCCTCAAACTCATTCAGAATCAATGTAAACATCCAAATAAACACTGTACTTACGCGATTAGACATGCTGCATGACGAACACTTTGTAAAGATCCATTTTGGGGGTTATATTAGCTGTTTGAACTTTTTTTATGTTGTTTAAGGCAAGCGCGAGCTCTTGGGGCGTGGAGCACGAGATTTAAAGGGCCACACACCCTGAATCGTCTCATTTCTAATTATGCCCCAAAATAGGCAGTTAAAAAAATGAATTAAAAAAAATAAATCTATGGGGTATTTTGAGCTGAAACTTCACAGACACATTCAGGGGACACCATAGACTTATATTACATCTTTTAAAAAAAAGTTCTAGGGCACCTTTAAGTGTCACGGAATGCTCTGAGACTTTGGTAAGATCCAAGTGCAGTCTAATAAGAAAATCCAGAATCGTTGTCAAAGCCAGGCAAAGGGTCAAAAACACAAGTAACCAGTCCATAAAACATGAAAACAAAAACCAGACAGAGTGCTCAGACATGCATTGCAACAATAGCAAAACCTCAGTGAAACTGACAGAAACAGACAGGGTATAAATAGGCAGAAACTAATGACATAAGTGAAGACAGCTGTGTGCAATGATCAGTGATGAGTCCGGAACAAAGGGTTATGGGAGATGGAGTCCTATAAAGTGATGCAATAGTCCAGGTTGGAGTGCCCTCTGGTGGCTAACAATGGCACTCCAGCAGGTGATCATGACATCTTTTTGGCTACTTTGTAGTTGTACTGAGTAACAAAGATATTAGCAACTTTTACTCTTTACTTGACTACATTTTTGAACATAAATGTACTTTTTACTCCAATACATTTGTGATGAGTAATGCAATTACACATTACTTTTTAGATGGCACCTACCTTTTTCTGCAGCAGTTTGTTTTTGTGATATCGCTATCTAAGGTCATTGAAGGTACTATATCTTGTACTTTTTTCCTTTACTCTCCCAAACTTGTCAGTAAGACTACTTTACGTGAATGCGAGTTCATTAGCAGGTAATTTCTGAATTACAGGTATTTGATTTAACGTTTGAGGCCAAAACCAGCACATCCAGTGCAAGTAGACTTTGACTATTTAATTTTATTTAACATTATTTTATTTATTCTCTATATTGACGAGACCTTTTTGACGGATATTGATTTACGGATGGCCTTTTTGTGCACTTGAGCTTAAATGAAACTTGAGAGTTTGTAGACATTTAAAAGGTTGTTGTGTCAACCTTGATTTATTGCAATATTGAGCAATATTGAGGATTGTTTTTACAAAAGAAAACTTGATTTCTCATCTTACAAATCATAATTTTTACCGGCATGTCTCTTAGGTGTTGAGGACTAGTGCATCTCTGAGCCTACATTCAGCATGAGTAAAATACTCAAGTACTGTTAAAATCAGATACTTTAAGACTTTTACTAAAGTCGTATTGGAATTGGTCACTTGTAACTTGTAGTGGAGTCATTTTCGATGTAAGGTATCTGTACTTTTACTCAAGTATGGTTTTCAGGTACTCTTTACACCTCTGCATATAATAAATGTACTAAAAATAATAATAAAATATCATAATAAATAAGTGTATATTCGAACAGAGACAAAGTGGATAAGCAAAGCAAAGCAAAGTGGAGGAGGACAAGAAGACATTCAAAGATAAATCAGCACATCAAAGCACAGCTGAGAAAATATTGCTACAACAAAATAAGTAAATAAAAATAATTAAGTACATTAAAAAAAATAATAATAATAAATTAAAATAAGCCAAATTTGGTCCAAATTGGACAACATTTAAGTAGTGATATATGGTACCATCTGTTATTGTTAAATATTTTTAAAATTATTGGTATTGGTCCTGGATATTTAAGTATTAAATATTTTCATTTTTTTAGATTAAATTTGCCGTCATCTAATGGATAGTCAAAGTTAATCTATTCTCCCTCGGTAGAAATGGGAACACGGGGGCACCGCGATGCGACCGCAAAGGAGCATGCCACTGTCCTAAACACACATCTAAAGCCACTGTTGGATTTCTGAAGAAGAACAGGGTGAAAGTAATTAATTGGCCGAGTATGTTTCCTGATCTGAACCCAATCGAACACCTATGGGGAATTCTGAAGAGACCAGATGAGCATCATTCTCCATCCAGCATCCAACCTCTAAAAGAGGTCATTCTTGAAGAATGGAAAAAGATAGATGTTGCAAAATGTTGCCAACTTGTTCATTCCATGCCTAGAAGACTTGGTGCTGTCATTAAAAATCATGGAGACCATACAAAATACTAGATGTAGTAGTTTTTGTTGTGGGGTGTACTCATTTTTGCATCACCTTAATTTGAGTAAAACTGAAAAATATGTAATCTAAGTTATATTACTAACCTTTAGTTAATGCACTGTGAACGAACATGAACAAACAATGAACAACTGTATTTTCATTAACTAATGTTATCAAAGATTATAAAAATACAGTAAATACAGTAACAAATGTATTGCTCATGGTTACTTAATAAATTACAATAAGGTTCATTAGTTAAACATTAGTTAAAGTGGTACATATTTATTTATTATTCAGACCAAATACCATATATAGGTTTAAAACTGGCCATAACAGTATCATAATATCAGTTCATCCTAGAAAAAAAGAAAAAGAAAAAAAATTCAACTTAAAAAAAAATTGCAAAAGCAGTGGCAGCACAGGTCTATGCTCACCTTAGTAATAATAAGTTATATGAGTGTTTTCAGTCAGGGTTTCGCCCTAAGCATAGTACGGAGACTGCATTATTGCGAGTGATTAATGATCTGTTAATGGCTGCTGATGGCGGATCCTTATCCATTCTTGTTTTGCTTAATTTGAGTGCAGCTTTTGACACCATTTCACACAATATTCTCTTGCACCGTTTGTCCGCCATTGGTATCACTGGTATTCCTCACGCCTGGTTCACTTCATAGCTTTCAAACCGTACACAGTTTGTACAACTAAAACATTTTCAATCTCAACCTTCTGTTAGCTGTGGTGTCCCCCAAGGTTCTGTCCTAGGTCCCCTATTGTTCCTTATTTACTTTCTCCCACTTAGTAATATTTTCTCAAAATATGGTTGTGGTGACCAGGGCGGGCGAGAGCCGTGAGGGAACGGCGTGAGGCCGGTGGCGCGAGAGTTAACAAGCTCCACCTGGGAGGCCTTGAGTCTCTCACAGAGGAGCTCCGGGAGCATAAAAGAAGGAGCGATGACAGTGAAGGACGAGAGAGGACCAGGCCTGGATATTATTTTATGTTTTATTATGTTTGTGTGGCCGGCAGACGTCCGCGAGGGTCTGCCAGCATTACTTTCGATTTGTTCTTTGTTTATTTTGGAATTAAAGTTTTGTTAAACGTTCGCCGGTTCCCGCCTCCTTCTTCCCGTACATACAAACTACGTTACATTGGTATTAAATTCCACTGTTACGCTGATGATACACAGCTTTATGTATCCACAATCCCTGATTCCACTTTTCCACCTGCCTGTCTTACCAACTGCCTTCACGAAATTAAAGTTTGGTTTTCTGCCAACTTTCTCAAACTCAATGGCAGCAAGACTGAAGTACTCCTTATTGGCACTAAATCTATTCTCTCTAGGTCCGGTAGTTTTTCTTTATCCATTGATGGTTCTTCCGTTTTACCTTCCTGCCAGGTTAGGAACTTGGGGGTCATCTTTGACAGCACCCTTTCATTTGAAGCACACATTAATAATATAACCAGGTCTTGTTATTTTCATCTCCATAATTTCGCTCATCTCCGTCCATTTCTCATTCCATGCAGTTCTGCTATTCTTGTTCATTCACTTGTCACTTCTCGCATTGACTACTGTAATTCTATTTTAATTGGTTTACCACACAAATCTCTTCATAAACTTCAACTGATTCAGAATTCTGCTGCTCGTATCATAACCCAGACTCCATCTATACAACATATTACCCCATCACTTCAACAGCTGCATTGGCTTCCTATCAAATTCCGGATTGAATTTAAAATTCTTCTCCTCACTTACAAATCTCTTCATAACCTCTCTCCACCTTACCTTTCAGATCTTTTACAGCCTTACATTCCTTCTCGCACTCTCCGTTCTTCTTCTCTGGGTCTCCTCCATACACCTTCTGCTCGTCTAACCAACATGGGCCATAGGGTCTTTAGCCGTGTTTCTCCTCGCCTTTGGAATTCTCTACCAGCCAACATCCGTGTTTCAGACTCCTTATCTCAATTTAAAGTTAAACTTAAGACTCATTTATTCAGAACAGCTTATCCTTCATGATTACTGTGTGCATCAAGTCTAGCACTTTTGTTTTTTGTTATTCTTATAGCTGTCATGTTTTGTAATTGCTGGCTTTTACTTATAGTTATTGGCATTTACTGTTATTTATTATTTTAATATTGTTCTTAATAATGTTCTTGTTGTATGGTGACCTGGAGTGATTTGAAAGGCGCCTAAAATAAAATTTATTATTATTATTATTATTATTATTATTATTATTAATTAAACAATAAAAATGGACTGGGGGCTTTTCAGACCCTCCCCAATAAATTTCACAAACCCTTCTATGGGCTGCTAGACTTCCATCCAGAAGAAGAAACCTAATATGTGACCTGGACCACAAAACCAGGATATTATGTAAATTTCCTACCATAAATGTATCAAAAATGTATTTTTGTGAGTGGATATGCATTGCTAAAGACTTTAAAAGCGATTTTCTCAATATTTTGATTTTTTTTTTTTTTTTTTTTTTTTTTGCACCCTCAGATTCCAGATTTTCAAATAGTTGTATCTCGGCCAAATATATATCCAAATGATGTATAAATCTCAATTTCAAAAAAATTGACCCTTATGACTGGTTTTGTGGCCCTAGGTCACATGTGTCACCACAGCTTGGTCCCTAATTAAAATGTTTAAGATTAAGTCAGTGTACACGGGGAGGCTCATCTTTTCTGTCATCACATATCTTGCCTGAGTGGTGTGAACCAAACTCTGCAGTGTCTGTCAGATGACAATAAAAGGCCTAGATTCAATGCCAAGTTCAAGGCTGACACTTTAGACATGGTTCCTCACCCCAAAAATGTACTATAAAACATCATCTCTTGATTTGCTCTCTCACTCACATTTGTGTCATCTGGGGGATCGATGTCAGCTGCGGAGCTCGATCTGCCTCTCACCCCTGCAGCTCTTCCTCGACTACAGCACCGCGTCAACTTTTAAAACAAAGCAGAGATGGGAGAGCTTCTCTCTCCGGCTCCTTGCTCTTCTGCGCCGTGGGAGGCTGCGCTGCTTGCGAGTTCAAACTTTTGCTCTTTCTTTTTATTTTTACTCGGTTTCTCCTTCACTTTTTTTGCCAGGAGCAACATGCTCTCTCCGAACTCCCACTGACAGAAATGACTGTGCATCTCTCTCAGACAGACACAACCCCATCACTCTAAAAAAAAAAAAAAGTGCTATATAGCACTAAAAGTGGTTCTTGGCTCGTAATCATTGAGGAACCACTTTTGGTGCTCTACACCACCTTTGTCAAATGGTGCTATGTAGAACCCATAAGAGGTGCCATATCGCATTTTTTTTTTTTCTTCAACCAAAATGGTGCTACTCAGCACCAACAGTGGTTCTTTGGCTCGCAAAGAACCTTTAAAGGGGCTTAACAGGTTCTTTGAACAGCAGTGGTGTTATATAGCACCTTAACCGCCCCAGAAAAACCACTGAAGAACCATACAGGGGCTTAACAGGTTCTGTATACGATAGCGGTGCTATATAGCACCTCAGTCATCCCAAAGAACCGGTGAAGAACCGCTGAAGAACCACTGAAGCACCGAGATTTGGTGCTATACAGCACTTAAAGTGGTTCCCCTATGATTACGAGCCAAAGAACCACTTTTAGTACTATATAGAACCATTTTTTTTAGAGTGATTCACAAGGCATAAGGTGACACATATGCCAACACATACACGCCTAAACACAAGTGTCATGTTTGACAGTTACAAAAAAGTTAGGCTAACCAAGTAATGGGCTGAGAGCAAGTTCAAGTCACTTGAAGAAAAGAAAGAAAAAAAGACACAAGTAAACAAAAACTGCACTGCAAATAAATTAAACCAAGTATTTAAACATCATTTGACAAAATCTGAATTAGCGGTATTGCTCAATACTTGATGTTTACCCATTAATTATTTCCACTATTTTATTTAGATCATGTTTCTATTTTTAATCTCTAAAAACACATAAAATTTCATTTCATACTTTTAAATGCAATCCTTAACAAATGGCAAAAACAAAATGTAAAAAAGTTTTTAGTGTTTTATTTTTAATTTATGTATACAAAATACCACATACATTTAAATCAACCATAATTGAAATGTAATGCATCAGAGAAAAAAAAACAAAAAAACAAAAATGGTGGTATAGAGTTAGTCTGGCAGTCGGAAAATAATGGACTTTCAAATACAATTTTACTTATCAAGTAAATGTATCTTGTTCTAAAATTGGTTTACTGGAAAACAATAAAAATAGTTATTAAGAAAATGATTTTTAAAGTGTAAGCTATATGCCTGCTTGGCTTTTACACATTCTCATGCTCTCAAACAGTCTGACAGTTTTGTTCTGGTGAGCATGTATCATTCAGTAAAATTATAGTCTTTAAAGCAGGTGCTGAATAAATCCGTCCAGATAGCGGAATTCATTCTGGAAGAGTGAAAAAAGCAGCTCATTATGATTTATATTGCAGTTGTGAGTCTTTATTTCCTGCAGAGAACCAGGCACTCACACAAAATAAATGTCCTCAATACACAAAATTACAACATGTCATGAGACAAGCACAATACAAAAGAGACAGACCAATTTGCACAATACCAGAATGCACCTTTCTGTCCAATTGTTTATCTGTGATTGAACAGAGCACAGATCTACTTCTAAAACAGCCATGAAACCCATGACGGAACGTGTCATTTGGACCATTTTGTTCCACTTTGTGAATCAGTCTATACTGAGAGGTGCTGCAAGCGGGAAACGATGTATAAAATCTCCTGGTGAGAAGGGACATAATATGCCACAATTCTATGCAACATAACTGTCACAAATGCATGATGATGATATTTGAGCTTTTAATTCTTGTTGGTTTGTAACTACGTGACAGAGGCCAAGTAACTGCAGTCAATCATGGGTCCATTTTACACTTGGCATTACCTAAAATCTCTTTTTTTGGGGAAAAAAAAAAATGCAATACAGGTTTGAAACAGGATGAGTAAATGAAGAATTTTTCATTTAATTTTGCATCAATCAGATAGCACTTGATCACATTAAAAGCCAGGTGTAAATGCACCCACTATGCATATTACTCCAACCACATTCAGAGGTATCGAGTAACAAATTACAACATTGTATTTAACTGTCATGGTGCGCTGAGACTAATGCTGCATTCCAGGCAGGTTTTTGAGCCCGTAAGTCACGACTTAAAATCACGACTCACGACTTTGTAGTAGTGATGGCCGATTTCGAAACACTGATTCATGAAGCTCCGAAGCTTCATGAATCTTTTGTTTCGAATCAGTGATTCGGAGCATGTATCAAACTGCTAAAGTCACGTGATTTTAGTAAACGAGGCTTCGTTACGTCATCACTGTTTCGAAACAGTTAGAAATTTCAATGGTTCACCAATAGAGGGAGATGATAAAGTGAGCCCATGAATTATGCAGATTCACTGAGAACTATTGAACAAGTGTCTAGGGCTTTACCCTATGGGTTTACCTGATCTCCGATCAGTTTTATACATGTGTAGATGTTTTAATTATACATTAGAATAATTAAAATTAATAATGGTAGTTATTAATCTCTTATTGGCCTGTTTAGCTTGAGCCATGGAACAAAGAAACAAGCCTTTAAAATTTATAAAAGAACACATATTATACAGACACTCTATATTTAATCTTATTAGATGATTAGTTAATTTTATTTTGATTGATTTTACTTTCAATAAAACTTTTGCAATACATTTGTTAAAGGGTATTTTTAATGTATGTTTGGCCTGAGTTTTGTTGCATTTCCACTGTTCTGACCACTAGGGGTCACCGTGGAGACGGGTGTCAGATTGTTTCGAAGCCTCGAATCATTACGGCACATTTGCTTCAACTGTTTCAGTGTTTCACGAAGCCTCGATCTGCCCATCACTACTTTGTAGCATTCCAGGCAAGTCAAGCCAAACTGCCTGATTATAAACAAACCAACATGGCAGACCGTCCTTACTCCTTGCTTATTTGAGGGAAACAGAGGAGGAAAATGCCGCATAAGGCAAGAGAAGCTGTTATACCTTGTATTTTACGTTATTTTACTGTGCACTTGCATAAACACCGCATCCGTAGGGGCTGCCATTGTTGTTTCGAGGGCTATGTGACGTCAGAACCCGTAACTGGGGGTACATCGATCTAGTACGAGTTCACAGGTGGGAAGTCACGGGTTTGACTGCTGTTCCAGTGCACTTTCACGCGTAGAAGTTTGGAAAAACACGGGTTACGGGTTGCCTTGAATGCAGCATAAGATCCAGCTTTATTTAGGTATATCCAAAGTCATTGTCATACATCCAGGCAAGAGTCAAAATCCATGAACAGTCCACACAAAAGAAAAAAAAAACGAAGTGCTCAGACTTGCAGGTGACAGTACATTAAACCAATGACAGATGACTGAAACAACCAGGGCCGTGTTCCACTCCAGTTTTAGACACGCACTCGCGAACTTCCCTAAGCACTTCCCCTCGGGGGAATCCCTGCCACCATTTTGAAGTGCGTTCCACTTCGTGAAGTGGACGAGGGAAGTTTATATGGACAGGCCCTCACTCCCTCGATTTTGACAGCGGGAGCAAGTCTACTTCATATGTACACTTCAGGCAGCTCCATAACCCACAATGCAACACGATCGTGACGTCACCACATATCACGTTTAAACCTGACCCACCACAAACAACACAAATGATTTAATAATTAATTTTTTAAATATTTAAAACACATATATACATATAGAATACTGCATTAAACAATTTTGTAAGGGGACAAAATAAATAATAAATCAGCTCCATTGCGGATTCCAAGTGATCAAGGGCTTAGGACACTCCAATTCAGCCATTGCAAAGGTTCCGCCAGAAGTGGGCACTCATGCAACGTAAGCAATGACGTACATCCGAGTCAACGAGACTGAGGGAAGTTAGCGAGGGAAGGGCATTTTAAAAAATGAACTGGAACACAGCCCAGGTATAAGTAGACAGACACTAATGACATGAGTGATAACAGCTGAGTATAATGGGAATAATGAGTCCAAAACAAGAGATCATGGGAAATGAAGTCCAATAAGGAAAGGCAATAGTCCAGGATTGAGTGCCCACTGGTGGCTAAGTAGGGCATTCCAGCTAGTGATCATGACTCTCTACGGAGCGGCTACCAGACGCTCCAACATGGCAAAATACATAACAAACAATTTTCAGGAGGGAGGTGAACTGGAGGCGGAATCAGGGGGAGGGATGGTGGGCCAGGTCCGTGAAGGGGCAGAGGAGCTAGGGACGAAGGCTTTGCAGGTGGGCCGGGCAGAACTGGCCAATCAGGTGGCCAGTGTGGGTAAAACTGCCACCACAGCAGCACAAACGGGCTTGAAGGCCCCCACGGTGGCGCAGATGACCACCACAGCAGTGCAGACAGTCTTGTAGACCTCCATGGTGGTACAGACGACCACCACAGCAGTGCAGACGGTCTTGTAGACCTCCATGGTGGTACAGACAACCACCACAGCAGTGCAGACGGTCTTGTAGACCTCCACAGTGGTGCAGTTGATCACCACAACAGTACAGACAGGCTTGAAGATCCCCATGGTGGCTCAGATGACCACCACAGCAGTGCAGACAGTCTTGTAGACCTCCATGGTGGTACAGACGACCACCACAGCAGTGCAGATGGTCTTGTAGACCTCCACAGTGCTGCAGTTGATCACCACAACAGTACAGACAGGCTTGAAGATCCCCATGGTGGCGCAGACGACCACCACTGCCGTGTAGTCATTCTTGAAGACCCCCAGGGCGGATCAGGTGGATCTAGAAGCCAACACAGCTGACCAGACAAAACTGAAACATTAAACACAGAAAAGTTAGATGTGACCACTAGGGCCGCAACCAGACAGGCAGGGATCTCAGGAACACCCTCCAAGGCATTGCCCAGAGGGAACTCCAGCGATCTGGTCATACTGAGGCAAGCAGACATCACAGTAACGACCTCTAAGGCAGGCGTGGCAGCCATCTCGGCTGAGGGTCCTGGAGTGGACTCACAGGCTGGAGAAGGCTATGAAGCGGACTCACGGGCTGGAGCAGGCTCACAGCTGGAGCAGACTCTGGAGTGGACTCAGGGACAGTTCTCCTTCTCCTTAACCTGCGCTTCCCAGTGAGATTCAAGAAGCCAGGGTTTTGACTCGATGAAGGAGGGATGGTAGGAAAATCTCTGCGGAAGGGTATTGATTGACCTGGTATTGCCCATTGCAACGATTGTTGAGATATCTGACAAAGCCCCAAAAATCCAAGATCTGGAGTCCATCCATATCCTATAAGGGCAGAGGGTCATGAAGGCATTTATTAAAGATATCCTTAAGAACAACACCATCATTATAATCCAACCCCACTGCGATGGTCCAAAAGGTCTGGGCAAAGTTTCCTACCTACAACCCCTGTTGATGCAGCGCAGTCAATACCTGAATACAAGCCATCTGCTCCCTTATAGTGGCTGGAGGGACAATCTGAATTCCCATACTGCTGGATCTAAAGATGATTGAAGTTTATGTCACAGTGTGCTGAGACTTGAAGATTAAGATCCAATCGCAGCTTTATTTAAGGATATCCAAAGTCATTGTCAAACATCCAGGCTAGAGTCAAAATCCATGAACAATTCACACAAAACAAGAAAACAAAACACCAAAGCATCCTGACCATACCAGACAACAGCAAAGGGCCATATTCATCTGTCAATCAACAATGGGGCAAAAACAAGAATTTAAAACTTAAATATGCAGCTTTGAAAGAAAACTATTGCCATTGACTAATTAGAAACTTTTGGAAAAGCACATACACATGCAAAAGAACCACATTCAGTATGACAAATATCAACATGTAGTGACAAAGAATGTCATTATGGCAATTCGTAAATATTTTATGTTTTTGGAAATTTGTGGCCAATTCGTCAAGTCAAGTCACCTTTATTTATATAGCGCTTTTTACAATGCAGATTGTGTCAAAGCAGCTTTACATTGATAGCTGGTACATAATTTGGCTGCACAGCAGCTCTTAAATAATAGTGTCAATGCAGGCAGATCAGAAGCACTGTTGAATAAATGTCAAGAATACTATTGAATATCAAATGTCAAGTGTCCCCAACTAAGCAAGCCAAAGGCGACAGCGGCAAGGAACCCAAACTCCATCAGGTGACATCAGGTGGCAAACAAGTGGCAAATAGGTGTTAAAATGGAGAAAAAAAAACCTTGGGAGAAACCAGGCTTAGTCGGGGGGCCAGTTCTCCTCTGGCGAACAGTGCTTTGTTACAATCAGGTTGCTATCATAAATCTGATAGGATCGCAACAATCAAATTATTTATTTCAGTTCCATCCAGTTGAGGATCGTATTCATCACGCCGGTATGGACGGTCTGTTGAGGAACTGTGCTACTGGCTGTCGTGTCGATGAGGCCTTCACAATGGATGATCTAGTTGATTCGATCTCTGCTGATACCTCAGGGCTGCGTTGGGGTCGAGTCCAGTTGATGTTCGTATTCATCACGGCGGTATGGACGGTCTGTTGAGGAACTGTGCTACTGGCTGTCGTGTCGATGAGGCCTTCACAATGGATGATCTAGTTGACTCGATCTCTGCTGATACTTCAGGGCTGCGTTGTGGTCGAGTCCAGTTGAGGATCGTATTCATCACGCCGGTATGGACGGTCTGTTGAGGAACTGTGGCACTGGCTGTCGTGTCGATGAGGCCTTTACAATGGATGATCCAGTTGACTCGATCTCTGCTGATACTTCAGGGCTGCGTTGTGGTCGAGTCCAGTTGAGGATCGTATTCATCACGCCGGTATGGACGGGCTGTTGAGGAACTGTGGCACTGGCTGTCGTGTTGATGATGTCTTCACAATGGATGATGTGAATCATATTGTACAAATTCATGCGAAATTGCCATTTAAAATTCTTGGCAAAGGCTGATTCATCTTAAAGGTGCCCTAGATTCAAAAATTGAATTTACCTTGGCATAGTTAAATAACAAGAGTTCAGTACATGGAAAAGACATACAGTGAGTCTCAAACTCCATTGTTTCCTCCTTCTTATATAAATCTCATTTGTTTAAAAGACCTCCGAAGAACAGGCGAATCTCAACATAACACCGACTGTTACGTAACAGTCGGGGTGTATGCCCCCAATATTTGCATATGCCAGCCCATGTTCCCAACATTATGAAAGGGATTACATGTCTGGATCTCTGCACAGCCGAATCATCAGACTAGGTAAGCAAGCAAGGACAATAGCGGAAAAATGGCAGATGGAGCAATAATAACTGACATGATCCATGATATCATAATATTTTTAGTGATATTTAGATATTTTAGTGATGTAAATTGTCTTTCTAAATGTTTCGTTAGCATGTTGCTAATGTACTGTTAAATGTGGTTAAAGTTACCATCGTTTCTTACTGCATTCACGGAGACAAGAGCCATCGCATTTTCATTTTTAAACACTTGCAGTCTGTATAATGCATAAACACAACTTCATTCTTTATAAATCTCTCCAACAGTGTAGCATTAGCCGTTAGCCACGGAGCACTATCAAACTCATTCATAACCAAATGTAAACATCAAAATAAACACCATACTTACGCGATTAGACATGCTGCATGACGAACACTTTGTAAAGATCCATTTTGAGTGTTATATTAGCTGTTTGAACTTTTTTTATGTTGTTTAAGGCAAGCGCGAGCTCCGTGGGCGGGGAGCGTCAGCATTTAAAGGGCCACACACCCTGAATCGGCTCATTTATAATGATGCCCCAAAATAGGCAGTTAAAAAAAATGAATTAAAAAAAATCTATGGGGTATTTTGAGCTGAAACTTCACAGACACATTCAGGGGCACCTTAGACTTATATTACATCTTTTAAAAAAAAGTTCTAGGGCACCTTTAAAATTAACAGCAATTTTCTGTTTCATTTGTTTCATGTGTTCCCTTTCAGGGTATGTTTACATGACAACGATATGGTATGTTTTGTATACACAGCAAAAATCGCCTGTATTTGACCCAAATTCCTGAATTGTGATGAATGGTTGTCAATGAATGGGATGCTAAATAACATTTTGGCTTTAATAACATTTTCCCAATAAATAGGAGAGAATAAACCAATAACAAAGCACTCGAATGTGACAAGCTTGTAATCACAACTTCAGAAGTGGGATGTAGGAAATTATTGTATAATCCTTTTCGGCTGGTGCAGAAAAAATCATCCAGTCAGTCATTGTTGTTGTTTTTTATATTCCCGGTGGAAAGCACAATCAGTTGACCCTTGACTAAACCTTGCCCTGAAAACTTCAATCCTTTCCTCCCTCATGTATTTACTCAGCCAAACTTAATTTTTTTTCTTTTACTTTTAATGACATACTGGAGACTTTTCGTTGACAAACAGCTCCTGGCTTTTTAAATACGCCTGAGGTAATTCACTTAATGTCTTCTTTCTTCATGGTGGCTTTAAGATTACCAATTACCAATGATTCCTTGGCTGAAAACATTTTTTTTTATGTATTCTATTAGTGCCTGATTAAAAATCCTAAAGGTTGTCTTTTTAAAACTTACATCACGTCACATTATATAACCAAAGTTTCAAATTATCAAGAAAATCATTTTAAAATGTCTTTCAGTTTGTTTGTGGTTAGCAAGCTAACCATTTAGCATGCTAAGCTAACATACTTTACATTTAATAAACTACAGTAACTGATTAGCAGAGACTTTCCTCCTCAAAAAAACGACCCTACAGAGACAGAGCGCATTTAGGCCACGCCCACACCGGGGGGGGGGGGGAACAATACAGCCATCTCCATTGACTTTGTATAGCGTGAGGCTGTCTCCTAGTCATTTCTGACTTATAACAAAAAACAGAACAATGTCTAAAAGCTGCTATGTGACATGGTGTACAGCAAACAAGCTAAAAAACCCAGAACTAAGTTTTTATAAGCTGTCGACCCCAAAAAACAAATGTTTAAGGACACAAAAGTGGATACGGGCATATTACTATAAGAAATACATTGGAGGGGAACGTAATCAGCACCAGGTTATGCTAAACAAAAAACAAAACAAAAAAAACATTCATTATTATTTGTCAAAGAATTATTTCACCTGTTGGCGAATACCTTCATTTTTGGGTGAACTATCCCTTTAAGATGGCTTTTTAGATTGGTTTCTTGATCACAGGCTGGAGCACAGAGGAGCAAGGAAACAAGGGAGCAACAGTTTGAGTATTGAGAAGCAATTTTGCAAGGTAACAATTGGCATGCCAAACTAACATGTTTAACATGCTATCTAAAAGTGCTGCTTCGAAAGCTGAAAAATGCTGTTATGGGTCCTTGGTCAGTTTTGTTCAGTTACGAGATCTCAATGGTTGACAGTTTTGTTTTGATTTATGAGATTTCAATGAAGGTTGGTTCTGTTCCACTTCAAGATTTCAATGAGGGTCGGTTTTGTTCCTTTATGAGATTTCAATGATGGTCGGTCTTGTTAGGTTAAGGGATCTCGGTTGGTTTTGTTCTCGAGGGAAACCATGTTATCCTGGTATGTTTTACTGTTGATATGAAAAATCATATGGATTTAGCATTATGGCAGGTGTATGATGTATATTATGAGGTTGTTATAAAATATATGCCTTTCTACACCGATGTTCTGAATTGTTCAAAGCATTTGTAAGGATACTGATTGTTAGAAGGCAGCTGTCTGACTCTGGCGAATGGGAACATTGTTTGTGTAACATTAGCAACACATTATTACCTGTTTGATAACATAGTCAAGCAAAAGGCTAATCACATTACCATTATGTGTCCGATGTTGTAAAGAGCGATACCACTGTGCATGAGTGTTTAACTTGACTTGATCAGCAGCAGCCAAATAATTTTACTCTTGATCAGGATACCTGTCAGTGTATCCCCAGATAGCAACTTTGTGCTGCCCATGCGATGTGGAATGATGGCACTTGGACGGACTGCTCCTGTTGGCCAAATCTGGGCCACAAACAGGCCATAGCAATGCCACATGTCAGCCAAGAGCAAAGAAATAAACCAGAACTGGACCTTATCTGAGCTACAAAATCAGCCACAGAATCATCTCAGCATTAACAAGCAGAAGGAAGGCAGGAAGGAAGGAAGGAAAAAGAGACAAACAGAAACACAAGAGCTACAACTGACTCCTGGCCACAGCCTTAGATGAAATGAACTGAAGATAAAAGAAGACATTACATCTTTCCAGATCTGATTAAACAACTCTACAAACAGCATTACCAGCTTAACTTATTATTACTAACCACTGACTTTATTTCTGTTAGACCTGGGACACACTAGGCAATTTTCAAATCTTAACCAATTTTAAATCTGTGGAAGACCACAGACGTAATGACAGTTTCAACCAATTTTTAGCATTATAATCCTCTGAACACACACGTAGATGATTCGACCGGACTGCGATACCACACACTTGTTGATTTCAGGAACAATTTCACTTGAGAAGAAAAACAAATGGAGAACAATCGATGTTGTCAGCCGGCTCTCCTGCCATTTGTTCTGCTTTACAGTGAAAATCAAAATAGAAAACAAAGAATAGGCCTATGGGTGATCTTTCTCAATAATCCACTTTCAAGGCATGTTTGTGGGTGCCAAGTTTCAGCTAAAGAATCATGCAACATCCGGTAGGTGACATTTGCTCACTCTCATTGGGTATCACATCAGAGGCAGTCCAACCAAGAGTCATGTTTGATATTTACGATTTGAGATTGCGGACGCTTCATCTCAATCGGGAGCAGTTAAATAATTGTAATGACACCACATAATAGAGGATTTTTTTGGACCAAAAAAATTTTTTTTTTTGGAAGTTCTACAGAAGTTCTTATTGAGAATGAACAGGAGTTTAAAGTCCCTGTAAAGTCAATTCTGAGAATTCTTTCTAAACACTTTATAAATGTTACAAATGTATTGCTGAAACACACTACAAAGACTGTGAATTGTGTAATGCTTAATTGTGAAGTTAGAGCATTAAACAGTTTTTCACCAAGTCTCTGTTCAGGTTTTTTGGGCGGAGCTAAAACGGGGGTCTGATGACGCACTTGGACCCCCGAGCATAGCCCCTCCCCTAACACTATATAACTGTCGATGACGCACCGAGCGTGGCGCCGCCTCTAACTCTACAGCGGTTCACTCGCTCAATCTCGAGTGTCATTACGGTTATACAGCCCTTTGCACATTTACATGGTTGTTATAATATACAATATGCTCGGTCTCCTTATTTAAATTGTCTAAAACGACGATATGAAATATTCTAAAGTGATCGTTCTACACCAGATAATTTTACAAACTTTCATCAGACAGCTGGGATTCACAGATAATCCGCTGTTTTTGGTAATTGTGACTGAACAGACCTCGGCCCCCCTCGCGCCTCGGCCTTCCTACCGTCCCACCGATAACCGACGATATATGGGGCTGGACAGTCTCTCCCGTCCCGGCCTTCATCCTCCCGTCTCGCGGCACCGTCATTTGTCGACTCGACAACAGTTCGTGCCCACCAATGAGTGCAAGTTGCCGAGTTTGCTTATGTTATAATTAGTAGGTAGTCCACAGTAACTCTGCTAAAATTTGCAATCATCTAAATGATTATTTTTATATGCATCAGTATGTTTGACTCATTAGACTCAAGTTAGTTGAGACTGCAGCTCTCGCGAGTGGGCGTGGTTTCAGCGCCGCCAGAGGACACGCCCCCAGCGTTTGAGAGCAGAGAGCGCTGCCTATTTTTTTCGAGATTTTGATAACTTATTTAATTTATTTGCAGATTTTTTTAATCATTCAAATTTGGCTGGGTGGTTAATAACATTTTTCTGCAGAGTGAAAAACTCAGAACACATAATTTAAAATGACTTTACAGGGACTTTAAATGTAATGGTTTGTTTGTTTGTTTGTTTAAGTCACCATAATGGTGATTGGTGTTTCCATTATTTGGACTCTTAACTCTTGTTAAAAGTCAACCTTCTCTGTTTTGCAGCAGCAAAAAAAAAAAAAGACAAAGTGAGATCAGATGATGTTGGTGATAGTTAGCTATTGATGGGTTTATGAAATAACCTTACTGATGTCATTTGTGTCTAATAATTGTGTTGTGCAATCTGTTAGACCCAATAAGATCACGTTATATTGCAGAAATCAGAAGATTAAAATTATTTTAAGACATTAAGAATCAGCACATGAATCTCAACAATGGTGGTAATCAAAAATGTCATGACGCAATGCATGCTGAAAGCAATAGTAAAAAACTCCCAGCATGTATCACAGCATGAATAAATTATGCAGCTGAATTGTGCTATAATGTTCTTTAATTCTAACTATTTGCTTTTATTTTTTACTGTGGTTTTTGTTCTGCTTTTTAGTAACTTTTGTGATGTAAAGAGTTGATTTAATTGTCTGACTATTTTGCTGTCACCATTGTTGAGATTCATATGCTAAGTGCTCATATATGTGTTTGTCATTGTAGTTTATTGTTCTCTGCTGTTTTTTTTTGTTTGTTTGTTTTTTTTGTCTTTAAACCTTTAACTGATTTTTACAATACAATGTGTAAACCAGAGTTTGTAATTTAAATGTTTTAATGGCATAATTGGTTTAATGAAGCATATTGTATACACAGCAAAAATCGCTTGTATTTGACCCAAATTCCAGAATCATCAGCAAGCTATCTAGCGCAATAAATGGGACTCTAAATATAATTTTGGCTTTAATAAGATTTTCCCAATAAATAGGCAAGAATAAATCTGGTGTCCTCCATGATTGTTGTTCTTTCCGATAACAAAGCACTTGAATGTGACAAGTTCGTAATCACAACTTCAGAAGTGGGAAGTAGGAAATTTCAATAGCATTTGAAGGCGGCATAAACCCTGTGTTTCAGTTACTCCTTGTCAGTTCTTGTTCACTTTGTGTTGTTTGTTTTTTACTGTTGGCTGCTGTGTTCTCCTGCATGTTATGTTTGGTTTAATAAAGACTTCTTTTTTATATATATATATATTTTTTTTTGAATGCTCCTTGCATCTTCCTTGTTGTGTGTGTTATCAGCCACACATCACAACATGTAAAAGTAAATGTAATGTGGACTCATCAAAGCCTTATGAAGACTGTCCAAACTGACCTCTTAATATATCCATTACCACTATGACCCAAATGAAATCAACATGACTGCTCTAGATCAAAAAATCACATAAAAAATAATGCTACAAATAACAGAATTTTGTTAACAAGGTTCTTGGAGAACGTTCTATATTCACATTTTTAAAAAATAGCAGTTAATAAAATGCAATTACCGTTTCAATCCTTCCAGGTAGCATGAGTTGGTCTTGAGATTATTGTACAGTATAATCCTTTTCGGCTGGTGCAGTAAAATCATCCAGTCAGTCATTGTTGATTAAGGTCAGCCATTGTTATTGTTTTATATTACCAGTGGAAAACAAAATCAATTGACCCTTCACTAAACCTTGCCCTGAAAACTTCGATTATGCAGCAATCTTTTCCTCCCTCGTGTATTTACTTGGCCAAACTTTTTTTTTTTTTTTTTTTTACTTTTAATAACATACTGGAGACTTTTGTTGACAAACAGCTATATATATATATATATATATATATATATATATATATATATATATATATATGTACTGTTAATCCAGGCTTTTTAAATACTCCTGCGGTAATTTAGTAAATCGAGGGAACTAATTAGAAAATCATGCGCAAGATTTACTTTTTTTCCCCCTTCATGTCATGTGCGGGACTCTGTACATTATATAACCAAAGTTGCAAATTATCAAGAAAATCATTTTAAAAAGTCTTTCAGTTAGTTTGTGGTTAGCAGCTAACCATTTAGCATGCTAAGCTAACATACTGGTTAGCTTAGTAAGTAAAAAGTAACTTAATAAACTAACTGATTAGCATAAGATTGCATACTCTGGTGCTTCTCATTTCTTATTTGTGCATCCTTGTTTCCTTTTTCACGCATCTCAGCTCCACCCACCATAGGATGCAAGGGAAGGATGCAAGGAAAGAAGATGAGGACAGAGGAAATGAAGGAAATCTTTTTTGTATCACTCAAGCTAAAGTATTCTAAAGTATAGACCTTATTTTCCAGAGAAACAAGCGCGCCGCCATCTTTAGAATATTGTTTTTGAACTTCCGTTTTCGCGATAGCCCTGTATATTTCTATGGCATCGCTGTTGAAGAAGAATTAGCTGGTGAAGTGGATTTACGTGTTGTAGAGTTAACAAAAGTTATCATGAGCATTGTAATGTTTAAAGCAGGTGTCTTAACAAATGTCAGTAGAACGGGAAGATTTTAAAATGAGCAGTTCATTCATAAATACATACGATCGCTGTGGAAATACAAGCCGGAAGTCAAAAGACAACGAGCGCAGCGCTGAAAAGGGGCGGGGCTACATAAGGTCTATAGTCTAATGCAATATGAATCTGCATATCTGTTGTTCAAATACCTAAATTTAACCAGTTACTTTGATCAATCAGAATTCTACAGACTGTTACCAATTAATTTTTTTCAGCCATCAACTAAAGCCATTACACTGCAAAGGTGGAACCGAAGCTACATCCGACATGGCATTTATGTTTGTTTACGCATACTGTTTAATGCTGCTCATTACATTGCATAAGGTAAAAAGCCTACAAACATGAAGTCATTATCTGGGATGCAATGTCATGACAAAATCATTATGGTTGATTATTGCTCTTAAAATTTTAATGGTGGTTATTAAGTCGACAAATTTTTTTGGTGGGGAAAAGGCATCATATTCTGGCTACAGACAAAACGAGCCAAGAGCCGTAATTAATTTGTTTATTGCTTTTTTACAGATTAGTAAAAGAAGACTTAACATTGATTATTTCAGTAGCATAAAAAACAAAATATTTTTTCAAACTGGGAATTGTTACATTAAGAAAGCGATCAAAGAACACCAAAGCGGTCCATTCAGTCTAATGTGAGTTAGGCTATGCACTTTTGCTAAAACTCCCGATATAACCTCAGAAACTGTCTATACTGCAATATGAATCTCTTACTTGCATCTTTTCTGCATTAAATGAATCTCTTACTTGCATCTTTTCTGCATTTTGTTGTTTATGATGATAAACGAGAATTCCCATGAATGAGATTCAGAATTCAGTCAGTGAGCGCGAGCAACCTTCATTAGTCACCGGCGTTTGCGCGGTGACTAATCACAACGCCAACGCCTGTTTGGACATTGCATTCCTGAACTCAACAAAAACATGTGTGATTGGTTATAATGCTCTATATTGCAATGTCATGCATAAATAATGTATAATGCAAACTACACACATAAAAGAAAATGACTACAAATATGATACAACAAACAAATCTACTGTAAATGCAATGCCGCAATTTTCATATTTATAGGTTATGTTTTATATTACGGGTAGACTACTTTCTTTGACCCCCTCCCCCCCCCAGCATATTATTTTGTTGTCCTTCAGGGTAGTGTTGTCAAAAGTACCGACTTCGGTACCTAGTCGGTACTGAAATTTAAAAAATGTGACGCTTTGAGCGCTGTTGAGTGGATTCGTAAACATCTCTGATTGGCCATTGTTTTCACAGCTCATCGGATATGTCTGTGATTGGCTTCAATGATCAACGCTGTAAAAACATTGTAAATAGTCATCAATTAATCTCTTCACTAAGCGCTTACACACAGCGTTTGAAAGCAGGCGTCTATCACGGATCGGTCCACTGTTAGACACCTGCTCTCAATCGCTCGCGCTCCCACTTTCAAAACGCTTTTAAATTCAAACACTTCCGTGTGCTTTCAAATGCTCCCACGCATTGATCATTGTAGCCAATCACAGGCATATCCGATGAGCGCGTCAACACAATGGCCAATCAGAGATGTTTACGAATCCGCTCAACAGCGCTCAAAGCGTCACATTTTTAAAATTTCAGTACCGATAGGTACCGAAGTCGGTACTTTTGACAACACTACTTCAGGGGTGATCAAGCCTTCATTTGGGGGGTCAGACCCCCCCTCCCAAACCCCCTCGTAATTCGCACCCTGCCTATACCCTCATTCACTGTTCCCTACATTAGTTCACTAATATAGTCCACTTGACAGTGTGAATGAAAACAAATGAGTGAATTCAGACACTGATGAACACCTGCTGTTAACAAGCAGAATCACCGAAGGAAAGAGGAACAACAAGCACAGGAAAAAGATTAAATCAACTGAAGTTAAAAGAAGATATTAAATCTCTCAAGATCTGATCAAATAACTCCACAAACAGCATTACCAGCTTCGCATATTACTAACCAGATTGACTTGTCATTTGTCTGTTTTTGAATGTTTTTTTCAAAACAATTTTTTATTAAAAAGTAACAGAGGTTTAGATGTTGATGATTTGTTTAGTTGGGTTCTTGACCCTTGACTTATTAACATTAGTTTTTCTTTTACTGCTGTATCTGTGTCATAAAAATACATTTCAAAAAAAAAAAAGAAAAAGTGATTATGCCTTTCTTCCACTAGAAGAAATAGTTCCTGACCTCAAATAAAAACAGACTAAGAACCTTTTTCAAATGCTGTAATTATTTAAAACAAAAATTAAATAGAACAAAATGTATTATGGAAGTCAATGGTGCCCCACAACTGTTGAAAGAACTTGAGGGTGAGTAAATGATGACAGAATTTAAATTTTTCAGGTGAACTATCCCTTTAAAGTTATACAAAATAAAACCTATTTTAAAACCTTGTATTCAGATTTCATATTGGTCTTTGACACTTTGACTTTTACTAGAATCACAGCATTATTTTGTATTCCTATATGCACTCCACCTGCTCTCACCATAAACCGAGAAGCTATCATAAACATTGCTATCAATGCCAATATACGATACCAGCTAAGTGCATGTGAACCTCCAAAAGCTCTTTGTAAAAGTCGATAGATGTGTTTACAGACACGTTCACGATTTCTCCACGGTTCGTGACGCATGGAGAACATGGTCAGTGCGGTGTGGTAAGGGAAATGTCTATGGTCTCAGCTGTCCATTTTCAGACATGTTATCATAAAGCAACCAGATGTACACAAACACACAAACTCACACACAAACTAGCAGGACAGAATTATTGCACCAAAACTGCTCAGCTTGAAAAGGCAAACCACCCACATGGCGCCACAAGACACAATACAACAACACTATCATTAATCACATAGCTTCTCCCTGACCCCAGAACACGGCACATTTCACCCACTTTACTCTAATGTAATGCATTTACGTAATCAATGAACATCCATAGAGAACATCAGCCTTAAAAAAGGTAACATTTTATTGATCAGAGGCTGCTCTATCCATAGCCAGAAGACTTGTAAAAAAAATAGAGATCCTTATTTCATTTAAGTATCAACTTTTATCAAGAGATAAAAATAGATGCGTTTTTAAAAAACGTTGATTTTTTTGAACACACAAATTATTCTTGTAACGTAATGACTGTGAACAAATCACACAACGAAGGAGAATGCAAAGAAACACTTTACCGTAAAGGAAAACAAACACAAAGATCACAGAAACAACCACACATCCATACATGATACTGGACAAAGAACTAAGGAGAATTCAGGGCTTATATACAAACAGGGTAATCAATGTAGAAACAGAACAGGTGTGGGGAACTTAATAACCATAGAAACAAACTAGTGGCGGGAAAATGAGAACAAAGGAAACAGGAACTAATTAAACCAAAACAAAACATACATGTTACAATTCTGAATTCTCAATATGGTGTAAAAATCACCATGTGCACATTTCAACAGCCTCTTAGTCTGAATTTTGACCATAGAAATATTTACAAGTTTTTAACACTGATAATACCAATAGGGACATTTCTCTTAATTATTAGTTACTTATTTTGACTTGCTTTGCACAGTTGTTAGACCTTTAAAGCTTAACCCCAGAAAACATTTTAAAAAATAAATAGAAACTGTAAATGCCGGAGTTTTTCAGGCACTTGTCAAATTCAAATATTTAAACCATTTCATATTATTTAATAAACTTGAATATTTAAAATAATTTTATGATTGAAAACTCAAGAGGTCTATCACCATATTTTGATAATGACCCAGATACAAATAAGACAGTAAGAATCTATTCTAATTTGCTCAAATGTTTTGGTCTTGGATGAATTTGATGAGAAATATTTGTTTGTAATATTGAATTTTTCAGACAATCTTGGCACATCTAAGCACAGTGGAAGATATTGTTGGGAAATCTTCTGAGAATGTTGTTTTTCTGTCTCAGGAGAAAAGTCAGAAGATTTAAGCAGCCTTCTCTATATGCTTTCAATTTAATCTGTTTACTGTCTAGGAGAAACGTTAAAAGAGATTTCATTCGTGATTTTTACTTCATATGGAATGCCAAAACAAGAGGAACTCGAGAACTGGGAGGTTTGACAGATGTAAGGTATGTCTGGAACGCCTTAATTTTAATCTGGGAATAAAACTGCTTGAGCACTACACCCATTTGGTGAAATGGCGTGAAGAGAAAACTCCAATAGACATGTAAAAAATAAGTCTGGAGGCATCTCACTCTGACGGTCTGCCCAGGGGACACAGAGCCCCACATCACAGCCCACGGTGCTGACAGCACTGAGGAACACAGACCTGTGAGTGGCACTCTATCACTGGGGAGCACACAACAGTGTTCTTCACACACACAGCCCAAATACAGGTGGAAAAACTATTGGCGAAGAGACTTTTTGCTTTGACAGCTTATACGGAATAGGATCTCCATTCCTCCAAGGACATTTCTCAGCATTGTTTTGTTTGTATGTAATGCATAGAGAAAGAGTGAGAGAAACAAGACCTCATAGAGTGGCAATTTCAAATTCTGTGTCAACTGAGAACATGTTAGTTCATTCAAGAGTTGAAACTAGCATGTTGTGCCTTCTAATTTTTAAACGCAGTCACTCTGCTTGCAGTTACCTTGATGTTATCAAGGAGAGATATAGCTGTTGCTTCAGATACAGCTTATATTTTTAGTTAGACATACTCATTTTAGTTCAGTTTACACTGTAAAATAGAATTGGTGGTTTAACTTAAAAAAGTAAGTTGCTTGGTTGCCTTAAAATTTTGATTTCATTGAAATTAAAATTTTGAGTTAATCCAACACTCTAAAAAATGCTGGGTTAAAAACAACCCAAGTTGGGTTGAAAATGGACAAACCCAGCGATTGGGTTGTTTTAACCCAGCAGGTTGGGCAAACATTTAACCCAACCGCTGGGTTAAAACAACCCAATCGCTGGGTTTGTCCATAGTTTTATTTAAACCAACTATTGTTTAAAAATTGCTATATGGCTAGCTTAAAATGAACCCAAAATAGTTGGGAAATTAAAAACCAGATGCAATTAGAGGCAACAATAATAGACAAAAGGTGAATGTTTATTAATAAGCTTTAATATTTTATTAATATAAATGTAATAGTTTAATAGTTTATTAATATAAATTTATTAATAAGCAATTTAATAAATGTTTATTGTTGAATAATTATTCATTTAACATTAATAAATGTTCATTTCCAACATACTTTGGGTTAATTTTAATTAAGCAATACAGTAATTTTTAAACAATAGTTGAGTTAAATAAAACTACCCAGCAGGTTGGGCAAACATTTAACCCTACCGCTGGGTTAAAACAACCCAATTGCTGGGTTTGTCCATTTTCAACCCAACTTGGGTTGTTTTTAACCCAGCATTTTTTAGAGTGAATGAAGGCAATTGGTTTAATCAACAGAAACTCAAAATAATATGTTATCTGAACCATATTAATTATCTAAGTTGATTTGACAAAAGAAAAAATGTTCTGATAACAAATGATGAAATTATTATTTATAATAGTTTCAGCTCAATTGTTTAGCTTCATCAAGAAAACCAGAACAAATAGATTTGTTTAATATATTCACTGAAAACTTCCAGTAGGATCCAAAAATATAAAATTTTAAAAAGTGAAAATTCTCTCTCCCTTCTCTCATATATTTGTAGAGTTAGAATACGTATTCTAACATGATACATACAAGTTAAGTGTGAGGAAAATTGAAAGAGTGAAACTCATGATGGTGAACTCAAATAACTGGCAAAAATAAAAACCAAAACAACGAAGATAACACTAAACAGAGCTATAAACACAATTTCTGTCATGAAATGTGTTTGGCATGGTAATGGGTATGACAATTTTGTATGTTTGGTCTTGGTGGAATAGATCAGCTACGGCGCTGCTGTTTTTATTGCTGCTGCTGCTGTTGATTATTGCATACATGACACACTGCTGTGAGCAAGATGTAAGCAGATGCTGCTGCTGTACAATATCGTACATGAATTACCCGTAGCAGATCTATACAGGTGGAGCTGGGGAAGGTGGAGGGTTTCTGAAGCACGTTGCACTGCTAAGGCTAATGCTACCAAAGTATTTTGAAGGTTGAGCATGCATGCTCACTGGCTACTGATACAGCAGGAACCAATCAGCTGTGCCCTATAGATAATGATGTGATTATGAGCAGGTTGAGTTAAAGGACCAATTAGCCTGCGCCATCTAGAGTTTCATGACAGAACTTTGTTTTCCACCCATAAAAATGACCAAACAACTATTTGAGGTCCTTATAAAGTGCTTCAGGGATGCAGTATTTTTGTAGGCCAAAACCGGAAATGAGTTAGCATTTTGGCACTTCCGGTTCCGTCCTGAAGTCAATGGGTTTTTTGGTTAAATTCTTGAAATAAGGTCAAGATATTTTTACATTTTATTCTATGATATAAAATACATCAGTAATACCCTCTTGTGATTGATTTTTTTTAAGCTTTTACTTGTCTTGTAAAAGGTGGTTGCTAACAAGTGGCTAAATGGGACTACAGAGGTTGTATGGGACATTAAAGGTACCCTAGAACTTCTTTTTAAAATATCTAATATAAGTCTAAGGTGTCCCCTGAATGTGTCTGTGAAGTTTCAGCTCAAAATACCCCATAGATTTTTTTTTAATTCATTTTTTTAACTGCCTATTTTGGGGCATCATTAACTATGCACCGATTCAGGCTGCGTGGCCCCTTTAAATCTCGTGCTCCCCCTCCCCCGGAGCTCGCGCTTGCCTTGAACAGCACAAACACAGTTTACACAGCTAATATAACCCTCAAAATGGATCTTTACAAGATGTTCGTCATGCATGCTGCTTGCATACATCAGATCATGTAAGTATAGTATTTATTTGGATGTATTACATTTGATTCTGAATGAGTTTGAGGCTATGCTGCATGGCTAAAGCTAACATTGCACACAGTTGGAGAGATTTATAAAGAATGAAGTTGTGTTTATGCATTATACAGACTACAAGTGTTTAAAAATGAAAATAGCGACGGCTCTCATCTCCGTGAATACAGTAAGAAACGATGGTAACTTTAACCACATTTAACAGTACATTAGCAACATGCTAACAAAACATTTAGAAAGTCAATTCACAAATATCACTAAAAATATCATGTTATCATGGATCATGTCAGTTATTATTGCTCCATCTGCCATTTTTTGCTATTGTTCTTGCTTGCTTACCTAGTCTGTTGATTCAGCTGTGCACATCCAGACGTCCTGCCCTTGTCTAATGCTTGAACATGGGCTGGCATGTTACTTACTTAACAGTCGGTGTTATGTTGAGATTCGCCTGTTCTTCGGAGGTCTTTTAAACAAATGAGATTTATATAAGAAGGAGGAAACAATGGAGTTTGAAACTCAGTGTATGTCTTTTCCATGTACTGAACTCTTGTTATTCAATATGCCAATATAAATTCAATATTTAATTCTAGGGCACCTTTAACTCCTGGTCTCACAGACAAGGCTTAATCTAGTCCTAGACTAAAATGCATGTTTTATCTTATTTAACTGAAAGCAACTTGCACTGACATATCTTAAAATATGTCACTGCCATTGTTTTGTCTCAAGATGTACACCAGTAATGTTTTATTCTAGGGTATGTTTATAAAAGCTACTTAAATACCCTAATTGAAATAAGGCTTAATCCTGGCTTAGCCTAAACTCTGTCTGTGAAACCGGCCCTAAAAGTCATAATCCGAACAGGTAAACTCATCTAGTTACAAGTCCACTTTCTCAGCCTCGTTGTGTTTATAGTCGAAAAACTCTAACTTTCAGGGAAATCGTACATAAACAAAGACTGAAAGAGTTGTCGTAAGTTTAGTGATGGTGGTGTTGAAGTTGTGCGACCATGGTGTAGTTCGTTTATAGCCTTTGTTTAGCTTTTGATTTCTGCCGATTGTATTTATGCTTCAGAATTCAAAACGTGTAAGAATCATAAGCTTTTGTTAGTCACATACCTTTTCTGCAATATTTTGATTGATTTTAAAAGATTTATCTAAACATAAAACATTGTATTATGTAGAAAAATGAACCACATCAAAATGTGATCATTTACCAAGGGCTCAAACATTTTGAAGAAATTGATCTAAACTTTCAACCAAAGCAAATATTGTATTGCTCTGTGTGGCTCATAATCGCATTCACCTGGCTGTGGATCCTCCATTCAAAGCATGGTTGAGAAGGTGAAAGAAGGGACAATTATTAAAACAGCTCAGCTCTCCAGTGCCTCACTGTGTCCTTCTCCTCCATCTGCCCTCCTTAGCCTAAACCCAGTCAATTAAAATCAGACTTGTCAGATCAAACAGACTTCCGTTTACTTTTGCACACATAACAACCCCCTGAAGAATGCAGGGAGGCTGAAGAGTGCTGCCTTTTATTCACGACTAGAGACGGATCAGGAGAAGAAAGTTGACGTTCGAGGACAGGCGAGCGCTCTGCCCGGAGATCCCATGATGCATTCGCTGCTCGATACGTCCCTCACAGCTGCTCTAGTTCAATTAGGAAAGTGGTCTGTGAGGCCGTTTGATCTGCTTGAGGAGCCAAAGAATAAGCTACGATCTCCACATGAATGCAGTATAATTCACACACACACACACACACACACACACACACACACACACACACATAAAGGAGGGTCCTTCTCACCTTCTGTTTGAATAGGTTTAATAATTAATTTAATAGTTACAATTATTTTAAATACTATTATTTAATTTTTGTGGCTAGATGATATGCTAATTAAGCAATATCACACAAATAAGCTTGTGCTTATGAAAATGAAACAACAACAGCAAGATGACAAGGTCTTGTTTTATTAGACTACTGACACTGAAATGAAAGACATGGCCTTCACTGGACATCAGACAGCACTGATATTAGAAATACTTCAATGAACATCTATCATACCTCTATAGGTAATGAAATTGTGCTACAACACAATTCAATAATGCTAAAACACACTCAGTTTCCAGCAGAATGAAAACTATGAAACAGCTGTGCACGAATATGGCACTGCAAACTGCTGACAAAGGCCTTTGGTCTAACTCGCAGTTTGTACAACATGTACTGTGCCAATACATTGTTTTTTTATTTTAGATTATTATTTTAGATTTGTAATATTTCTAGATAGATTTTCTCACTAACAAAAAAAGTTTGACTTTAAAAGGAAGTGAACTTTTCTGCTACCGTTGCTTTTTTTGGAGTCAGAAATCAACTTTTCACTTAAAGAGAAATAAACCCAGGCAAACCCTGATTTGATTTTCAGGGGCATTTTTATATTTATGGGGGCAATTTTCTTTCTAACCCTAAAAAAAGGGTCATCCTCATTACAAATACTTTAATTAAATCAGTTAATTAAAATAAATTGTCAGTCTTGGGTATTATTAACTCTTATCCATAATATAAATCAATTACAACCGATTATATATATATCGATCAGGCATTTCATTATGACCAACTTCCTAATATTGTGTTGGTCCCCCTTTTGCTGCCACAACATCCCTGACCCATCGAGGCATAGACTCCACTAGACCCCTGAAGGTGTGCTGTGGTATCTGACACCAAGAGGTTAGCAGCAGATCCTTAAAGTCCTGTAAGTTGCGAGGTGGGGCCTCCATGGATCGGACTTGTTTGTTCAGCACATCCCACAGATGCTCGATTGGATTGAGATCTGGGCAATTTGGAGGCCAAGTCAACACCTCAAACTCTTGTGCTCCTCAAACCATTCCTGAACCATTTTTACTTTGTGGCAGGGTGCATTATCCTGCTGAAAGAGGCCACAGCCACCAGGGAATACCGTTTCCATGAAAGGGTGTACATGGTCTGCAACAATGTTTAGGTAGGTGGTATGTGTCAAAGTAACATCCACATGGATGGCAGGACCCAAAGTTTCCCAGCAGAACATTGCCCAAAACATCACACTGCCTCTGCCGGCTTGTCTTCTTCCCATAGTTCATCCTGGTGCCATGTGGTCCCCAGGTAAGCGACGCACCCGGCCATCCACGTGATGTAAAAGAAAACATGATTCATCAAACCAGGCCACCTTCTTCCATTGCTCCGTGGTCCAGTTCTGATGCTCACGTGCCCACTGTTGGCGCTTTCGGCGGTGAACAGGGGTCAGCATGGGCACCCTGACTGGTCTGCAGCTAAGCAGTCCCATACGCAACAAACTACGATGCACTGTGTATTCTGACACCTTTCTATCAGAACCAGCATTAACTTCTTGAGCAGTTTGAGCTACAGTAGCTCATCTGTTGGCTCGGACCACGCTGGCCAGCCTTCGCTCCCCACATGCATCAATGAGCCTTGGCCGCCCATGACCCTGTCGCCGGTTCACCATTGTTCCTTCCTTGGACCACTTTTGATAGATACTGACCACTGCAGATCAGGAACATCCCAGAGATGCAGTTTTAGAGGTGCTCTGACCCAGTCGTCTAGCCATCACAATTTGGCCCTTGTCAAACTCGCTCAAATCCTTATGCTTGCCCATTTTTCCTGCTTCTACCACATCAACTTTGAGGACAAAATGTTCACTTGCTGCCTAATATATCCCACCCACTAACAGGTGCTGTGACGAAGAGATCAGTGGTTATTCACTTCACCTGTCAGTGGTCATAATGTTATGCCTGATCGGTGTGTATATATATATATATATATATATATGAATAAAAAAATGCCACAATTTCATTTTTAGAGGCATTTCTGATTCATTTCTGATCCTGCTTTGTACATGCTATTATGATACACTTCCAGACTATTGTTCTTCGATTTCTAGAGCATCATACAAAAGAGACAAATTCTCTATGAATCCAGATCTCATGCTACAGCTGTTTTCAACTTGTTTAACAGAGCTCCACTGCAAAATCTCATTAGGAATTTTATAACTTTAATATTTGAAGTTCTCCTAATGCTGTCACAACATTTATTACACAATAGCCTAATTTGCATCATAAGTGATAAAGGCGTGCATAATGACTCCCATTATACTGATGTGACAGGGGAATTCAGGTTCCTTTCAGCACCTCCTTTATTACGAGACTCGAGCAGTCATGATGATTACAATGATTATATGATGAGGATGCTGACCTGTACTGTTACCTCTGAATCACAAGAAGGAACTCACAAAGGAATATATAGCATCGACAATTTACTTTCAAAAATATGCCTTAAAGAAAGACTTTCAATAAGTGAGTGATATTTTCATGTGTTGGGACTGTAAGAGTTTTCTATTTGCGGAGATGTTCCTATGACCTTGTCACCCAGGACAAGAGAGCCTTGACGTAATGACACATACGAGACACCTCATTTTGTAGAAATAATCACCAGTGCTTTGGCAGAGATCAGGTCAAACGTCTGCCGCTCTCCCCACTTTTTTACTTAGTTTGCATTTTGTCAGGGTGTCAACAAGGCACACTTTGAACATGACAGAAGGTCGACATTTACAAGACACCCTGATGACCCCGCTGCACCCCGAGAAGAAAGGCCACGCCAACGTCACTCACTAAACCAATGTTTCTCTAACGGGCCCATCAGTGCAGATGCAAGAAGGTCGTGAAGACCTTGTAACGGGATAGAGACTGAACGTAATCTGATGAACTGCCATATCCCATAACTGCCATCCAGTCTGAACGAGAGCAGCGTTGAGCTCAGAAAAGTGTCAGAGGGGAGCAGATTCTGACATTAAACAGTAAGAGCATTATCATCTTCACCCTGACAGAGCCAAAGACTAGTTTAAGATGATACGTGTGAGAGGGTTTAATGTCACACGGTGGGAGAGCTTAACAATACCACCAGCTGTCAGACAGGATGTGCAAAGAGCCTGCGAGGGCAGTCAGATGTCCTACATCAGAATCTAGAGGATGTTTCTCATTTGACCTCCTGAAAGGTGGGTCGAGTAAGGGGGGGCATTTCATACACTTCACAAGAAGAAGGATTAGCCCGCCATGCAGCAGCAGGGGAGAGAATTAACAACGGCGAGGAAGAAATTCAGTATTCTGCTTCACACTGGCTATATTATTGGATCAGCTGTGAGTAATTCTATGAAAATGGGGACCATGAACTTGAATTAAGCTAGGCAACATGATGCAGAATTGTAATTCAGATTTGGTTTTAAAGGGGTGGTTCACTGTTTTTTTTTTCTAGGCTTGATTGTGTTTATGGGGCGCAGTTTAAAATGTCTTAATGCTTCGTTTTTAAAAAAACGCTGAATTTTTCAAATGTTTAACCTTTATTCTACACCGCTGTTTCCATTGTCATTTGAACGGCCAGTTTGACTTCCTGGTTCTATGATACCACTCCCTCCGAAATACGCAATGTGCTTAGATTGGTTAGCTGGCCCAGTGTATTGTGATTCGCTGAAGCGTCCGAAAATGCCACGCCCCTTACCATTAGTTGTTACATGTGCTTCAGTGGAAATGTAAATAATGGCGTCTATATTGCCATATCAAATTGAGCCCAAATCAGACCCAGATAGCAGTAATGAAGAGGGTCAAGCAGAACCTCTGCAAGCACGGTTTTCAAAAGACGTTTCTGAATGGTAAGTATTTCCGTTTGTATTTGTGTCAAAGTGTTTAGATATGCTGTCACTTGTAAATGTTACTGCTGTTTATGTTAGCTTTCAATATATGGTTTTATCCTGATTAAAGCTTTACTGTAGCTGAATACATGACCGAGTAGTACCATTTTTGTAAAGGTATCATTTAATTTATAGCATGAACAACTGTTTGTTTAAATTATAATAATACTTTACATTAATACTGTTTTCACTGTTTGTTTTTTTTTATCAAACATATGCAGAATTGGTAAGAATAAGAGACTTATTTCAAAAAACGTTTGTGAACTAATTGTAGCGTTTTACCTATATTCTATCAAACTGTAGTTGTTTCGCCAAGGTATGTTCCCAACCCTTATAAAACTGTTATAAATAGTTTTCTAGTCAGTGCCGATAGCCTCGCTGATATATAGCGCCGTTGTGCTTCGGGCGACCAGAGTTTGAGTCCTGGCTCACGGACCTTTCCTGATCCCGTCCCCCTAACCTCGCTTCCTGTCCACCCTATACTAGCCTATCATAATAAAGACAAAGATAAATCTAAAAAAGAATAATAATAGTTTTCTACTTAAGGACCAGTTCAAGTATCCTCTCTTCTTTTTTACTTTATCTTATATCAACACAATTACCATGATTTTGAACAGTAAACTAGTAAACAGTAACAGTAAACAGTAACTAAAGCACTTTATGGCCCTGAGTTTAATGCCTGAGCTGTAAAATGTTTAATGTTTAAAATCATTAGAATTGTTAGAAATAATCCACTGACTATGAACAAAAAACACTAAGACATTTTTCAAAATATCTTCTTTTATGTTCCAAAGAAGAAAGAAAGACACACTGGTTTGGAACGACATGAGAGTGAGTAAATGATCAGAGAATTTTCATTTTTGGATGAACTCCCTTTAACACTCAAGAAAAGCCTAGAAAACAAACACACATATTTTTGATAGCCAGCACACAAAAAAGCAAATCAACCGATCGATAGTTGCAGTAAACAGAAATAAACATACTCTTGTAAGCTGTTTATATACATATTACATCTTTTAAAAAGAAGTTCTAGGGCACCTTTAAAAGTGACCCATATCTGATATCTATACACTTTCCAAACAACCCAAGGTAGACATGCTGACACAAAAAAGCTTAGGCCGAGAAGGAAGTAAAATGGTGCATTGCAAATTGTACGCAGAGAAAATAATACAATCTCTTGCTTTCTACATCATCTTTAAAGGTCAGCAGTCATTGGGTTGAGCCAGGCCCGGATTGGCTAATCGGGAGCACCGGGAGAATTACCGGTGGGCCGGTCTGTTTTCTTGGCCGCAAGGGCCGGTGTTGTCATGGCACTGTGTTTAAATATGATCTAGAATATGTCAACGCGGCCAAATGTACTAAGCTGAGTAGCCTACATTTTTCCTTAAAACCAGTCAGTGGCGGATTTAAGCATGGGCGGCATGGGCAATGGCCCAGGGCGGCTTCTTGCCGGGGGCGGCCCGGGGCACCCGCGCAAAAAAACAAATGCGCGATTGGGGTTTTACCGTTAATTTGCACGTAACGTCAATGATATCATGTCACCTTTGGGTAAATTAACCTGGTCGGGAGGGACTCAGAGTGTGCGCCTGGAGAAGACGCACTCAAAAATAGGCTATACGAGAAGAAGGGATGAGGTGACGTCTGTAGGGAGAGCAGAACGGGAGTGGGACAAGTTCTAAATCAGCACTAAATTATGGTAAGACAAAAGGTCTAAACCACCGGAGGCCGATTTAGGTAAATAAATAAAAAGAAGAGGGGAAACATGCAAAAGATATAGGCATGCATGCAGTTATTACTCATATCGTAATAATAGTACGCAAATAATAAAATATATGGCCTATCACTTGTGTTATTGCTTGCTATGCTATTACACATTGGGCAACAATATTCATTTTTCTGTCCAATTTGCTTAAATAAACAGACAGTAAAATGTGATTTTGTGACAATGTAACTTTTTTTAAACAAACATAATATTGTAAAGTTGTGCAGTTTTTGAGGATTTATGGTATTTTTTTGTTATTTATTTATTTATTTATTATATTTATATAAAAATAGCAAAATAAATTGTTAAATCCACTTTAAAAAAAGATCTGCATTTCTCAATTTCATTCACTGCCAAAAAGACATGAAAAAGACCTGGGTTCAGTGGATGATTGCTACCATCTACTGGAAAGCAAACACTTAAAAAAAAAAAAAATAAATTAAAATAACATGAATTTTTAACTACAGTCACTAGATGGCTAGAGAATTAATCAATGGTTCACATTATAAAATCATTATTATAACAATAAATATGACTCTATATCAAATTTTATTTTTTTGGGGTGGGGGCAGTAGAGAACAGTACAGTCGTGAATTAAAGTCTAAGGCATGAAACTCCAGGGCTGAAAATGAGTCCCACTCCAGCCCTGTGTTGAGCCTTCATTCTCCATTGCACCACTGAAAAAAGTCATGTGATCAGACGCAAATGCATGTATACAATTAATATCAGATTTATTTCCACATATAAATGAGGCCTGAAACCAATCTGAGAATATCAGAATCCATGTGCTTTTTCCTGTGTTAGTGGGTCATATCCAATCTGTGACACATGGGAGGAAAAAAATCTGAATTGGGTCACTTGAACCATGTAATGTAAATGCGGCCTAACTGACAGAGGCTGAGGCCAATAAACAGCCAGCCTCACATCAATACGCTAATCAGCTGAACGAGCCACACAGCATTCACTTCACGATGACCAGACCCCGGGTTAAATATACAACAAGCGCTGTGGAATGAATGACTGTAATTGCAGCATAACCTGGTCTTGTCTTACCCACTGCTAAGGGAATTTTAACCATGTTTTTTCCCAGGCGCTCATGAGGTCATTTAGAAAACCGATTTCGCCGACAACAAGGGTTGCGGTGTCAGGGGATTCATTTGATTCCGTGTCAGACTCTGTGTGCGAATTCTTTGATCTCGGGGCAGAATCTCTAAGCTACCACTGGCCATGTGATTATCCACGAGCAACCTGTTACTCTCAGTTTCTGACCTAATCCTATCTTCCCCTCACAGTCCTTTTATCTGTCTCCCATCTCCCATCTCTGCTTCATCTAGCAGCGCTTTCATTCCACACCACCTCCCAATCTTACTGTCTTACTTAGGCCACAGTCCATTGAAAAGCCATCTGAAGCCATAATCAATTCCAACTGAATCAATAACACTTGGCTAGGAGGAGCAGGAGGTGACAGAGTGCTCATTGAGCTGTCAATCAAATACTTACTCCAATCTCAGAGTCCACAGCATCCCTAGCCTTGGGCAGGGTGAACGCCAAATGAAGAAAAAACTGCAGAGGTCCCTTTATGCAATGTTTGAAATTCCAGACGAGTAACGAAAACACTTCAATTCACGCCATCAGATGCAGAGTAATCGAAAACAGTTCTGTTGGAGTGTAATCTTTATTACTCCCTGTATGTTTATCAACTTGGGATTGAAGCGATTTGATTGGAAAGGATTGTGATTTATAACTTGGAGGAGTGTCTTTGTAAAACAACATGCCTGTTGTCAGTAAGATAATTGCTTGGTGTTTTTTTTTTTTAGGTTACTAGCCAGTGCAAAGTTTCTGGTACTAAGCCTTTTTGAGAGAAAAACATTAATAACATATCATAAAATGGGGAGAACAGAACAAAGAGTGCCAACAATGCATTTGTTCACCTGAAATTGTACTTTTTTCTTCACTAGGCAGAACAATGGGTCTGGTGGGAGTTAAAATATAAAGCTAACTTTTACTAAGTTCCACACACACACACACACACACACACACACACACAGAGATGACTAATTTGTGTTCTTAACAGACTGCTAGCCTAGGTCCTTTTTCCCAAAAAAAAGGCTGTGAAAGGACCAACCATGAAGTCAGAAAATCGCAGTTATAAATCTTCTTTTGGTTCAGCAAGAGCTGAAGTCTGTGGAACCTCTCATCTAATGTGTATGTCTGCAACAGATACTTTATTAGAAAAAATAATAACTTAAAGGATTAGTTCACTTTCAAATGAAAATAACCCTCAAGTCATCCTAGGTGTATATGACTTATATATGCCTCGTAGTGACACATAACCATAGTAATAATTTTAGAACAATCTGCATTTTTTTTAAATTAGGCTACAACAATTCTTAATGACTTAAATAAATGCACTTTTGATTCACAAGCCTGTTGCATTTGATTAGAATCTTTATTAAGCATTTTCCACAATAATTGTATATATTTATGTACAGTAATTGTATATATTATGTACAGGAGGAGAAGAAAAAGGGGACACAGTAATGATGCCAAAAGATGTTGCTCTGGCTTAGCCTAATATATCCCACCCAGTGCCGATCCTACACTTCCTCCTAAGCAAAACTTTGTGAAGGGCCCCTGTCAGTGCATTCTTAAACAACCCCCCCAAAATTTCCATAATCTTTATTACTGCACAAACCATTAATTACAATGGTTTATGCAAGGTACACTGCCGGTTTTCTATAGTTAATGGAATTAAAACATCAAGGAAACAAACTGAAAGTTATGAAAAAAGCATATAAATATGTAAAGGGAAACCCATTAAAACACGTCAAATTGGCAGTAAAAACAATTAAAGGTGCTAAAGAGGATGTTTTGTTTTATACATTTTTGCAGTATTACTTGAAACTGTCTTTACTAACTGATAAAAGACTATTTATTAGGTGAACTGAAAGGAATAATATTAATATGCATCATCTGTGCACGAGGTAGTGCCTTAAAAACATCAGCCAATCGTTTACGCGATCATCGTGTAAACGATTGGCCCTCTGGCTTGTCAATCACTGCCATGACGTTCCTTGTGAGAGACGTGTACGGCTGCACGCTCCAGTAACTTTCCACACTCCACAGGCGCTGCATGCAATGTTTTTGTCAGGAGACAGGAGTAACAACTGCAGATTATGAGTTACCTGCGGTGAGTCTGACATAATGAATCCACTAACACGACACAGCGAGTTTTGGGAGGCGTTCCCTTGAAATGAGCTGTGATGGAGGGGGGTTGTTCATACGCATGCGCTCATTTCAAAAACTCACTAACAGTCTTTGGTTTCTCAGTCGACGAAAAGATCCTCTTTAGCACCTTTAAGTAACATTAAAACCAAATTTTCGTTGACAGATAAATAAATGCTTTTTGATAATAGTAGTGTGCTGGCAGAAAAACTATAACACACAGCCGAATCGGCTTTCTAAATGCGTGATTTACTAACGAATTACAGCATGATAAATAATAATAATAATAAAATATGCTAGGTTGTTTAAACCCAATCATTAGGTTACATATTTTAATTAAATACCCAACTGCTGGGTTTGTCCATTTTGACCCAAATCAACAACCCAGCATTTTTTAGCGTGAAGAAGGCTTAGTTAAACATATGAAAATACATCAATAATTCTCTGTATGAGCGAATTTTAGATTAATGGCCATTGTTTTTAAAGTACCTGAGTCACACAACAGTGTGTAGTACTGAACATGAATGTTTATTTCTTATGAACCACGCATAAGAGCGTTTTGATTATTGATGTGTAGTAGGCCTATACCAACACAAACCGAAAGTTACATTTACCTGGACTGGAGTTATTGCTTTACGACTTGCTTCTGAATTTATTGCTTTGTCAAGGAATTAAAATATTTAAAAAATACATACTTTCTTCATTCTTGGCACTTTTTATCTGTTCCAGAAGTTTTGTTTTGCAGCCATAGCCATGTCAAAACGCCTGTTAGGCCTATCTCCCGCACTGCATGATGTGCAAGTTATTGAATAAATATAAATCATCATTAAAATATTTCCACATGACTCCACCAATATTTAGTAGACACCACACATATATTTGCATGTTATAAATAAATATTCACGTTATGGTAAATTATCGTCATGTTTATTTGATATACTGATGAGCAAGGGGGCCCCAACGTAACTTGCGTATAGGGAGGATCGGCTCTGATCCCACCTCTCTTTATCTGTGGAATTCAGGTCTCAATGATAGCTGCTGTTTGTTTTTCACACTATGTCCTGCCAGACCTCCCACCCGGAGCCACAAGAGAATCTGGGGACAAGACCTGGAAAGAAAACCAACACCGTGGGCTTGAAAGGATGGATTTAGTTCAGGGCTCGCCTGCTGCTCAGAACAGCTTTGAAGCCTGGAGTCGGCCCTTCGTCACACTGCCCACAGCGTCACTTTCCGTGGCAGAGCTCACAGTAAACCTTTGCTAACAAGACATGGTCGCGGCATCCAAACAGACATATCTCTTTCTTGACAGGTCTGTGCAGTCCTATCACGTTCCAGAGCAGACTGCAGGACAGGCTGTGCTTCTGATCTTACAGCGGTCTGCCAACAACATCAATTGCCCACTAGGAAACAGAGGGTCACCGGTGGGCCAATTTAGGACACAGTGTTTCAGCATAAGATGGGAAAGTATTACTACAGATGTGGCGCCTTTGGCTGTGAAGGATAGACCTTGCCTACTCATTGTCTTATCTCTCATTTTACAGGCCTCTTTGCCATGCCTAAAACCCCTCCGATGGATATTTCTGGTATTGGTTGCTTTCCAGTGATTATATCCACTCGAAGTAATGCAGTGGCATTACCGTGGTTTTTCTTCCTTGGTGCTTGTCACAAAAGCCCCATCCTCAATAAACACACACCCCCATTGCTCTTAACACCACAGCCTGGGTCTGTTAGCTCATTTGGCAGTAAGCTTACTTAGCCAAGCTGGTCTGTAAATAACGCTCCACAACAAGCAAAGTATCTGCCAAACCTAAACTAATTTGCCCAACTGCATTTACATTGCTAATTAAAAAGACTTCTGGATTTGTTGGGCCACTGCCTTTTGTCTCTCTGTCAAGAGAAAGCCATGGCAAAAAACATCATGAAATGGCATTTACAACTAATTTAACCTTATGAAATTGGCATCCTTCTAAGAGTTAAATGATATGCAGTGGCAAAAAAAAAAAAAAAAGTGGGATTTTATTGGATTACAAGCAAAGCAATTAACTTGATATATGAATATGAATTAGGTGAAGCACAACAGTCCTAACTGGGGGAAAGTGGAGCACTGGCCATGGCAAAAACATCTTGAAATAGCATTTACAACCAATTTAACATAATGAATTTGACATAATTCTCAATTAAAGTCAGCATGAAAGTTACATTAGTCTTTTCTTCCTGTTGTGACGCATATCTGAGTGAAACAGCTTCTCGAAAAAAAAAGTCTAACGCCACTAAAAACGGCATCAAAGAAGAGAATAGGGCTGTGTTCGAAATTGCGAAATTGCACTTTTTGAGGGAACAGGTGCCCAAGACAATAGTAGATGTTGTTGAGTGCACTCATTCAATCCCATAATGCACTGAAATAACGAGTGTACAACGATGTAAACTCAACAGCTAGAGAACACCCATAATGCACTGTGATGGTCACGATGAATATATCCAGCTGTAGAACCGCAGTGCCAGAAGCAGACCAGCAGCCACAGGATGGAAGTGATGGGCGGAGCTTATATAGTTGATAGAGTTCCACTACCCATACAATTATCTTTTATTAAATATAAACTATTTTTTACACATATTTTTGATCAGAATGATATCTATAAGAGCAACTCTATTAACTATATAAGCTTCACCCCTCACTTCCATCCTCTGGCTGCTGGTCTGAAACAAAATGTCGCACAATGTGGGTACAGCGTAATATCATACAGGTATACGTTCCTTTTTAATTGATAATTAAAGGATTAGTTCACCCAAAAATGAAAATTCTGTCATTAATTACTCACCCTCATGTCTTTCTACACCTGTAAGACCTTCGTTCATCTTTCAGAACACCAATTAAGATATTTTTGATAAAATCCGATGGCTCAGTGAGGCCTCTATTGACAGAAAGATAAATACCCAGAAAGCTACTAAAGACATTTAAAACAGTTCATGTGACTACAGTGGTTCAACCTTAATGTTATGAAGCAACGAGAATACGTTTTGTGCGCCAAAAAAACAAAATAACGACTTTATTCAACAATATCATGAAATTCATGAAGCTTCGAAGCTTTGTGAATCTTTTGTTTTGAATCAGTGGTTCGGAGCATGTATCAAACTGCCAAAGTCACGTGATTTCAGTAAACAAGGCTTTGTTACGTCATAAGTGTTTTGAAATTTCAACGGTTCACCACTGGGGGGCGTGACTTTTGCAGTTTGATACGCGCTCCGAACCACTGATTCGAAACAAAAGATTCGTAAAGCTTCGAAGCTTCATGAAGCAGTGTTTTGAAATGGCCCATTACTAGATATTGTTGAATAAAGTCATTATTTAGTTTTTTTGGTGCACAAAAAGTATTCTCGTCATTTCATAACATTAAGGTTGAACCACACATGAACTGTTTTAAATACATCTTTAATTGCTTTCTGTGCATCTGAGTGTTATTTGTCTTGCTGGCAATGGAGGCCTCACTGAGCCATCGGATTTTATCAGAAATATCTTAATTTGTGTGAGATGAATGAAGGTCTTACAGGTGTGAAACATGAGGGTGAGTAATTAATGACAGAATTTTCATTTTTGGGTGAACTAACCCTTTAAATTGTTTAATTAAGGTTTATACATAGTTTCCACGACAGAGTTCAAGATAAATATTTTCATTACTACTAGAGCTGCCAGTTGGCTAAGTGCCAAATGATTTTTAAACAGCAGGCACAAACTACGCAAAAGCTACATACAATTACAGAAGACACAAAAGGGTTGATTTTACTGTGTATGTTCTTTAGTAAAGCAAATTAAAACAAACTTTTTTTATTGATCACAATAAAGCGATTGAAGTTTATTTACATTAAGTGCATTTTGATGTCATTTTGATGTCATTGGTGGGACCAAAGAAGGATTGTGAACTTGTGTCATACATTCACTGACAGATGGAGTGGAAACAGAGGAGATAAGAGTAATGTCTGACAGCACTGCAGAGGATTCTTTCATTGTAGTACTCCACGTTTCAACTCAGTCATCAGCTGTCTGTCTTCACCCCGGCCCACTCTCAACTATACTCATGAGTGACTGGAGGGATCCTCTGAAATCTGCCTTTGCTTTTAAGATCTAAAATAAAATGTCAGATTCTCTCCCATTGACCCAGTGTAAAGCTGAGTGTGCTTTAAGTGAGACACAACATTCATATAGACAGAGACAGATTTTTCCCACTCATCTTGAGAATGTTTAACTGACAGAGAGTAAATGAGCCCATTTGTTTCAAGTGTATGAGGTGGTCTGAACTAACGAAGGGGGATAGAGTGCAGAAAAATTGCACTGATCAAACAATATAATATTAAGACAACTGTCCACAAAGTACAGAAAGTGAGAAATCTTTTCACTTCAGATGTTCTTTTGTGACTGTACCATCTTTATTTGCTCAAGCACACTTTTGAAGGAATTTTGAGGGGGAAAAAAAGAAAAGAAAGGCCCTGTACCACATCATGGGACCAGAGGATTGAATACAGAAACTATATGACTCCAGGCAGATAATGCAGAAATCATCAGTATATTAAATAAATGCAAAAGAAATGGCAAACCCAAACCAAAGTGCCCAGCAAGTGCTCTTCTTTTTTTGCTTGAACTCTCTCTCTCTCAGACTTTTCAGCCCTCAAGACTAGCCAAACCAATGTGACTGCATTGATCTGCACAGAGGCATCTTTGCTTGTCACTGCCTAGCACACTCGCAGTTGACTATAGTCCCCCACTGGGACTCAAGTTAAAGAAATAGTTCCGGTTCAAAACAATCTTCAACCATTTCAACCATCCGCTTCAATCAATCTTCAACTATCCCTTTGTGCCTCAGCATTTCTGATGTTCAATTAAATTGTATGAATGCAGGGGATTGTTACATAACCAAATGTCTGTAGAGAAGCCTGCGGAGCTGTTTTAAAGCACTGTTTACTGAAGTCCACAGACACTAAGAGCTTTTCTGAATGGTGTAACCACTGCGGCAGGCAGTCAAGAAAATGGAGCGAAGAAAAGACTTCCATTGAATCAATCTGCCAGTTAGAGTGTATTGTCAATATGCCAATGATTATATGCCAGGAATAAAAATAAAAATAATAAATTAATAATTATACTGTAAATGTTTTATATTGTCACGTTTGGTTTTGGGATCACATTTATTCTTTTTTTTTTTTTTTTGTATTATCACAGTTATGCTTCATGTTTGTCATGTGATTCCCTTGTTCTGATTAGTTTTGGTCATGTGTTTCTCAGTTCTGTTTTCTAATTGGTTCATTGTTTCATTGTGTATATATACACAATATATATAGCCCTCGTGTTACCATTGTCTTTTGTCTAGCTTTGTTTCCTGTAATTGCTGTTGGTGAGTTTACAGTCAAGTTCAGGCTCAGGTCTACGCTCATGTTTATGTTTATTTCCAAGCCAAGCCATATAAAAAATGACCGTGATTTTAACAGTAAAAGACTGTAAAAATGCTGCGGTGAAAAACTGTCAATTGGTTTACAGAAAGTTTCCATACTATATACGGTGAATAACTGTAATAGATCTAACGGTACATTTAATGTACTTTTACGGTAAAATATCATTAAATTCACAGTTTTTGGAAGTGAAAAATAACAATTCATTGTAAAATTTACAGTGAAAAACTGTAAATTGACATTCCCACAATTCCCTGCGTGACACTTCACATTTGATATATTTTCGTTGAAATAACTCTGTTTCTTCTTAGGTTTTCTCATTTTTTTCTAATCAGTTATGTACATTAGGGTTTTATGTTACATCTAATGTTGTTAAATTAATGTTTATTGCATTTTTAAAATTTCATGCATGTTACCATGATGGTATTTAGTGTGCGAAAGAAGAAGGGAAAAGAGCTTAAGGTAAGCAGTTTTAAGTTTTAGCGCCATGTCTTTTTTATTTAATGATGCATTTTTATTGGCTGGTCAGCAGACGTAGGTCGTAGCAGCAAACACACTGTGCGTTGATAATGCTGAATTTCTGACACTGTCAGAAGATGATCGTAGGCTAACTTCCAGGAAAACGTCCGTCTTTGAACCTCTCTCCCTGTATGACATAGGACCACCGATTAAGAGCCACGATCACAGAAATCATCACGATTGTTTCACGATGGCAATCTTTCGTCTGGGACAGCCAAATATCGTGCTGTGTATCCCGGGCTTTAGAGAAGAGGAAGAGTTGTAGTAGAGTGTTGTTACCATGCCGTCATTTTACGCCGTACTGCTTCACAAACGAGGGTCAATTCAACGCTGAATTTGCACAAAAGATTAACATGATGGCACATGCTAGTCAATGAGTTGAATCAACTCCACAACAGCTACATAAATTTATTCAGAAATGTCCAGTTTCATTCTAAAAGTTGTAACTTCTTCCAGAGTCTCTCCATCAGTGTCCGACTCCGGTTTGAACAATGTAAGGCTGAACACCGTTACTGATATTTGTCATTTTGGCTGCGTGAGATTCTCCAGTTTTGTTGTTGTTGAGCAACCAAGTTAAAGCTCCGGGCTCTTTTGGAAAACGGACTGGGAGCAGCAGCTCATTTGCATTTAAAGGGACATGCACGAAAATTGTGTGTTTTTGCTCACACCCAAATAGGGGCAAATTTGACAAGCTATAAAAATGATCTTTGGGGTATTTTTGAGCTGAAACTTCACCGACACATTCTGGAAACACCAAAGACTTATATTATATCTTGAAAAAAGGGGCATTATAGGTTCCCTTTAAAACTCAATCCCTTTCAGCATCTCTGGAGTGCAGTTTGAAAACCCTTTTCCTATGATAATATTGTTTCCTCTTATTCCATCAGCAAGATTATGTCTGAACAAAATTCTTATATTTTCTGATTTTAAAAGTACTGTTGCTCTTGTACAAGGATATTACCTTTCATTCAACATCCATTAAAAAAAAAAGCTCAGTTAAATTCAAATTAAAGTTAAACACATATCATCTACAATATCTGCATATACAAAGCAACATCTAGAAATACAAAATGTTCGGCTATATGACTTCAAAGTTAGGTTTTAAGGAGAATGTAGACGCGCCAGTGATATGACACACCTTTGATGTTCTGCCTTTGATTTATGTTTCTTTTATGATTTATCTCACTTCCCAAAACCTTCACCTGCTTCGTGCAAAGAAACAAAACCTCTTGACAAACACATTTTGAGGAAATCAGTCTTCATTCTCCAGACACAATAAATAACAACAGAATATGGTGTTTCATCATAATGGCTCTATTAGTCTCCATCTCATAAACTGCACCCTGCGTCTATTTATCTCTGTTCAGAACAAGGCAGTTTAGCTCGGTTAACTGAATTGCAATTTGAGTCACATGTTCTAGTGCTGGAGGACCAGAACAAAAATGATCAGTCTTGGACTGATCTCATAACTCAAACTCTGGCCTGTCAGATAATTTTGTAACCATTTAGCTGATATTAAATATTCATTCATTACAGTGGCACACTTTAAATTGCTCGCTGCAGTCTCCTCATCCATACATTACAGTGATATATGCATGCTTATAGTCCTGCAAGGGTTTAAGGCGGCTGAACATATGTTAAGCCCTCAAAGCCTTTTTGTTTGAATTTCATGAGCTTATTGCATACAGACTTTACAACATTTTGTGACTAAATATAAAAGGCTAAATTTAAATTGTAATAAAAAATAATCAGGGATATTAAAATGACTGTTTTAACAATTGTAATGCATTGCATTCCTTTGATCACTTAAATGTATCTTGCCTGTGTGGTCAGGGACAAATGTAGCACTACTTAAAATATTGAATCTGTAAAATATGTAATGAGCATTATTTAAAGCTTTGCCATTCATCACATGAATTGCATTTTAAAATAGTGAACGATTTTCAGTGTCTTCAAATACAAAGCTAATAGATGAAATGTTGTGTTTCCGCTGCTACAAAATTCCATCCACGTTCAAATTACTGCCACAAGGGTTGTGGGGATGGAAAGGATGCTCTGCAAAATTTTATTTATTTCCACAGACTGACACTTACACAAGGATTTACAGACTAAAGCTGAATAAAAAGGAATGATCCACATTTGGAGTAAAAAAGCTCCTGTCTGACTGATATAGATGCTGCACAGGGAAATAACAACACTCACCCCTATTGCTTCCAAAATGTATTATTTATTGGCATGAAAGAAGACGTCTGAGTAATCCGGTGTCTGACAATAGAAAACAAAAACACTATCTAGAGCCTAATCCAATTACAGAAGAGAACAAAAGAGGAGTCACAATGTCATTTGTATCTACAAATTCAATCTCAGCCACTCTTTTGTAGGATACGCAGCCTGTTTTCTGTTTATCCCAACAATTATAAAAAGTATCCGCCTTGCACCTGCCAACCATGTAACTGTCTGTGGAATTTTCAAAATCTAACTGAAAGGGCAGGACAATATACCTAACAGCAGAGTGTTTTGTTAATGCAGGCTATGTTGATGTTTACATCTATAGCCCTGCTCAGACTATAAGGCCTGCTGGTTAAGTCTTACTGACACTCGCTTTCTCTATCTCTGTTTTGTCTTATTCAAGCCTCGGCATCTGCAGCAGGCCTATGAATCTTAAGTGAGACGCCCACATACTGTTCCGCTCTCCATCCATTACAATTATGGTCTCCCCATCTGAAGGCTATCTCTGCATTTGTCTCTGGCATCCTGCCATCATCAGTACAACTGCTTTACAGTCTGTTTAAGAGTCAAATCACATGAACACACAAACAGAGGCAACCACTTCAAAACACCTGCGTGATGCTATTTTCATCACTTCTATGCCACTAGTGACACCATATATAGAAACCAGTTTCCACCTCAGAGTAAAAAAAAAAGGAAAAATAAAATAAATAAAAAATAAATTAAAATAAACTTAAAATATTTACCCGTGACACCTGAAACCGGTGACAATATGGAAGGAAAGTTAATACAAATTTCAAAAAATAAAATAAAATAATAAAAATAAATAAATAAAATACAATACTACCAATGACACCACCTCAGAGTAAAAAAAAGAGGAAAGTTGAAAAGAAAAGAAAAGAAAAGAAAAGAAAAGAAAAGAAAAGAAAAGAAAAGAAAAGAAAAGAAAAGAAAAGAAAAAAGACCACCGGTTACACCAAATATCCAGATTTGCTTTAAAAAAATAAAAGAGGAAAGTTTGAAATGAAATTAAATAATGAATAAAAAATAAATAAATAAATAAAATGATGCAAAAACACCAAATGTGAAAGCAAGTTTACCTTAAAAAAAATAAAAGAGGAAAGTTAAATAATAAAATAAAATAATTAATAAAATCTAAGAGTAAAAAAATTATAAATATATATAAATAAATAAATGAAAAAATAAATAAATAAATTACTAAAATAAATAAATTAATTAAAACATTAATAAAATAAATAGCCACTGTGAGATAAAAGTCACAGTTTCAAGAAATAGCCACAATTTGAGATATAATTATGAAAAATACATTTGCAATTTGTGAGACTTGTGAGAAAGGCACTTTGAAAAAAAGTTTTAGTAATGATATACAAAATTGCGATCACCTTTATAATTATTTTTTAATCTGAGGCAAAAATGTGATTTTATACCAAACAAATGTTTATTCACGAAGTCCACCTTTGAATGACTTACAGGATTACTTTAAACTGGGATGGGCAACACATTAAACTGGGATGGGCGAACATATTTTAACAGTAAAAAAACACAAAATTCACCTTTAAGGGAAAGCAAGTGAAAGATTAGCTGAATTCCCCCCAAAATGAAAATTGTCATCATTTATTCACTCTCAAGTTGTTCCAAACCTGTGTGAATTTCTTTCTTCTGCTGAACACAAAAGAAGATATTTAGCAGAATATAGGTAACCAAACAGTTGATGAGCCCCATTGACTTCCATAACTTGAAGGTGAGTAAATGATGACAGGATTTTCATTTTGGGGGGAATTATCTCTTTAAGGTCAAAGTTTGGTGCAGAAGTTGTATGTATCAACTTAATTTGACAGAATGAAAGCACTTTGCGCACTCATCTGTGTTCTCAGCCTTGTCACAATAAGCAGGGCTAGACCAGTGCAAGCCTAAAAGATAATCTTTATCGCTCCCCTGAGCCAATTCACTGTTTAAGGTCTTAATCAGGGCGGAAGGCCTCAGCGCAATGCAAAACACAACTCCCGCACAGGCCGAGCTCCAGGGAAGCAACCGGGCAATTCGGCGTCTTCATTACCACACACATTTTCCTTTATCTGCTGTTCTGAGACCTGCCAAGAGCCCTTTCGTAGTCTGGGTAATGGCAGAGTGCATCTCTCTCCAAGGTGTCTGAGATAATCCTCCTGCAGAAACTTCTTCAGCACTCTCTTCTCAGCTGTTATCACTTCAATGGATTTATAAGACTTTTCATGGTGTTTAGATTTTGTTAAGTGCAGTTGACAAACCGTTTATCTGTTTGGTTTCATCAGAGGATGTCACAGAAGACTATAAAAATAAAAGAACAATATAATGACGCAACAGACTGCAAAAAGGTTAGAGATTCTGCAAAGACAACAAAAGGCCAGAAATGTTCAAATATAATGTAGAGAAATGTAGATTCATATAGAAAAATAAAAATGTTTTTATTTCAGTTTATTTCATTTTATTAATTATATTAAATAATATAAAAAAATTTATATTATTATATTGAGGTAATGATGTGCTTTCTTTACTTTTTTTCCATTTGCAATTGAATTGTCATTATATATGAAATAGTGTGCACAATCAGAATTTTCCAAATATAAATGTAGAGAAACGTAAGTTAATTTAGAATTTAAAAATCAGTTTATTTCATTTCGTTTCATTCATTTATTTTATTATTTAATTAATTATTTCATTTCATATATATTTTATGTTTTCACAATGAGGAATTTCAATTGTCATTATATTTAAACTTACTTTATTTTTCGCAATTTAACCCTTAAATGCATACCTCGGGTCTTTAGTGACCCGGGACATCATTCGAGGGTTTCGTTCATTTTTTAAAGTTAGACATCAGCCTTCTTGGTATTCCTCAATCAATTTATTATAAAGAATATAACAAGAAAAAAATCATAAAATTATTTAAAAAAAAAAATTATAATTTTATGATTTATTGTTATGTTATATTCTTTAGAATAAATTGATTGAGGAATACCAAGAAAGCTGATATTTAACTTTAAAAAAATGAATGAGGAGGACATCAATTTGATGGTTTTTTTTCGACGTCAAATTGACATTAAAAAATTGACGTCAATTTGATGGTTTTTTTCCCAACATCAATTGGACATCATTGTGTGGACATCAAATTGACGTCAATTTTTTGACATCAATTTGATGTTTTTTCAACATCAATTGGACATCAGTAAATGGATATAAACAATGTCCAACAGTGTTTTTGAAAATCTACTTATCCCACCTTTAAAGCAACTTGTACACCTTAACAGTTTTGTATTATTAGAATGGACATCATTCAGTGGCTAAATGCATTGCATATCATGCTAGGCAGATATGTATTTCCGTGCGTGTTTTTTATTGTGGCGACTTGCTAGTTGACTTTATCCTGCTGGTATGGCTTACTTGGAAGAAATAGTGAGGATTACTGATCTAGGTGGTTATCAATGCTTGTTTAGAGAGCTTTCATTATTTTGTGGATTGCTACAGTATGTTAGTATGAGTGATGGCTGAAAACCTTGTAATTAATGCTGTAGTTTATAATGTCTTAAAATGAGTGATAAAAGTTGTTCCATCTTCATACAGGTGCTGTACAGCAGTCAAATCCAGAATCATCTGAGGCTGACATCATCAAATACATAAAGAACTATCTCCGATCAGCTCCCGACAGATATGGGGATATGGGACGCCAGAAGGGCCAGGCAGCCATTGATCTTTGTTCTCGATCAGAATAGGTGCATTTTTGTTTTTATTTACATTTGTATTATTGTGTTGCTTGTTATTTATTTTTTTTTTTTTTACATTTTCCATTGGTAGCCCAAAATGTGATTGTTACACCATAATAAAAAAGACTGAAAATGTGAAGTTGCACTTCAGCTTTATGTGACTTTAGTGAAATTGCTATACCTAAAGTAAATAAAATGGCCTTATTTGATCCTACAGTGTTGCTACTCTGCACGTTTTTTGATCATTACAAATAATAATGCAAAATGATTATCTTAGAATAGAAGATATGTTGTCTCTCACATCACATAAATTATCAATAGTTATGTATGTGGTCTTGAAGAGGATTTTTTTTTTTTTTCTGTCTCTGTCTTGACTTAATAGGTTACTTTTGATATGAAACAAAGTCTCAAATTTTGTAATTTTTAAAGAAATTTAAACAATAAATACCGTTTTGTGGCTCTGTAGCGCCTCAAACGGCTCATGAACCAATCAGCTCTTCTTACTAGTTAATTTATATCATCAAATAAACATGAATGAACCACATTTCAACAAAAGAAAGATGTCAGTACACATAATTTTTCAAGTTCAAGTCCACCAACGTTAATCTAACTAACTCCCCTGACTGCTTTGTCGGACACAATGGCGGATTCGACGTTATGATTGGTTAAAACGCCTGTCAATCGAACTCACGGCGAAGGGTCAATTGTGTTCATCAGAAAGAAGAAAGTTATATACACCTAGGATGGCTTGAGGAGGGTGAGTAAAGCTTGTACTAATCCTGTTTACTAGTGTAATAATCCTTTAATGCTCATGCATGTGAAGTTCATTGCCTAATTTGAGTTCTTTAAAAATTATCTCAATTGTTTCCACAATGGCACTATCTACTGAACAGCATAGGCAGTGAATTATTGACAACAATTACGCATTTTGTGTGAGCCTTTGGAGTATGAAAGAACTGGGAATTGTCATGTAAAAGAAGCACAAGCTCAGTACCACTGTACCAGTACAAAGTTATTGGATTTGAATCGAATAAACAGCACCTCAGATGGAAATATTCACAGTATTGACTAAAGTGAGTTCAATATCATAAAAAAGATAAATTAAACCATATTAAATAAAATAAAATAAATAAATTATATAAATAATAAATAAAATAATTAATAATAATAATAATAAATTACATAATTAAATAATAAATTAAACCATGCTGTTCAAACTTGAACCGAGCGCGCCCGCCTCCATCCCAAGCCTGGACATACCTTGAGGCTTAAACAAAGTAGCCTACATATCACACATTATGTCGCTAAAAACTAAGGCGCATTAAAGGTGCCCTTGATTCAAAAATTGAATTTACCTTTGCATAATTAAATAACAAGAGTTCAGTACATGGAAAAGACATACACTGAGTCTCAAACTCCACTGTTTCCTCCTCCTTATGTAAATCTTAATTGTTTAAAAGACCTCCGAAGAACAGGCGAATCTCAACATAACACCGACTGTTACGTAACAGTCGGGGTGTACGCCCCAATATTTGCATATGCCAGCCCATGTTCCCAACATTATGAAAGGCATTAGACAATGGCAGCCAGTAACGTCTGGATCTGCACAGGTGAATCAACAGACTAGGTAAGCAAGCAATAACAACAGCGAAAAATGGCAGATGGAGCAATAATAACTGACATGATTCATGATAACATGATATTTTTAGTGATATTTGTAAATTGTCTTTCTACATGTTTCGTTAGCAATGTACTGTTAAATGTGGTTAAAGTTACCATCGTTTATTACTGTATTCACGGAGACAAGAGCTGTCGCTATTTTCATTATTAAACACTTGCAGTCTGTATAATTCATAAACAACTTCATTCTCTATAAATCTCTCCAACAGTGTGTAATGTTAGCTTTAGCCACGGAGCACTATCAAACACATTCATAACCAAATGTAAACATTCAAATAAACACTGCTACTTACGCGATTAGAAATGCTGCATGACGAACACTTTGTAAAGATCCATTTTGAGGGTTATTTTAGCTGTTTGAACTTTTTTTTATGTTGTTTAAGGCAAGCACGAGCTCCGTGGGCGGAAAGCACGAGCAATTAAAGGGCCAGCAGCCCTGAATCGGCTCATTTATCATGATGCCTCAAAATAGGCAGTTAAAAAAATGGATAAAAAAAAAATCTATTGGGTATTTTGAGCTGAAACTTCACAGACACATTCAGGGGACACCTTAGACTTATATTACATCTTTAAAAAAAAAAGTTCTAGGGCACCTTTAATACGAACCAGCGGGTGATGATGTAAAGGTACTTTTTAATCAAATGTCTCAAAAATAAGTGCGCGAGTCGCCGTGACGCTCGCTACTGTGAGTGATTAACATATGAATATGAGCGGGCCAAGTATTCACACAGATTTGTCAGCTAGATCTTAAGAACAGGAATAATACCCCTGAAAAATACAAATCACAACAGGCCGGTGAAGGATGTGCCAAGGTGAGGTGACGAAGAATGAAGAAAAAAAAAAAAGGATAAAACGAAAAAAAGGCTGCTTGGCCTTCACGTAGGATACATTAAAGCACCTCTGATGTTAACAGTGTACTAGAACGATATTTATGTTGTGTTGTGTGTTTGCTGCTGGGGGATTTCACCAGAGGAGGTTATCATCAGACAGAAAAAAGAGTTTTAAGGGGCCTTTATAGAGATGTCCTGACGCCAAAGAAGATATTTAGTATTCAGCAGATGTAATGGAAGAACAACAACAGTCTTACTGCTGCTCCCCTCAGAAAGTCCAGAGAAACAGACCTCAAGAGATGCACCATGACACACAATCTTTAAACATAACTTCCAACAATACAGTTGAATAGTGGATATATTTAGAAGGCAAGAGGTGTGGAGGAAGCATTATAGCTTAAAAGGTCTGCATCTTAAACAAGAAACTTGAAATGTAAAAGTGGCGACCACGTTTAAAAAAAAAAAAAAAAAAAAAAAAGGTGTAGTACTCACTCATTCAGAACTCACCACCATCATGCCTAGGGTGTTCTGATTCCAACTGAGTCCAACTTTATGGTTCTTATAAATGGCTCTCTTTAATGAAAATAGCCTATGGGATTTATTTTGCTTGTTTTAGGGTCTGCGAAATTAAAATTGCTCCTCAATAAGCATCACAGATGTGACTTGTAGTCAAGTGCGACACTACTTGGTGCATATAATGTTTATGTTAATACTTAAAGTGCTTGTGTCTGTAAAGTCTCAGATACCTTTAAGTTGGTCACAGTAGTAACATTTTAGTGAATTTATATGAAAAAAGGGCCATTGTCTACAGTCAAAAGTGCAGCGACATATGAAGCATCGCTCACACAGAAGCCACTTTCAAACCAAACAGCTTTCTGCTGGCAAACACAGCAAATCCATGTAATAAACTCAAACCAGTTGTGAAATATGCATGGGGAAATCTTTTTTCAGCCTCATGCGAAATTCCTAAGAACGTGGATTCCACGGAATGGTAAATGTAACTGCACCTTTAAGCTCCCAACCCATTTTATGATGAAAATTCATAACGCAAAATAAAGCCACAAAAATAGACTCGAGAACACAAACAGCTTTATTACTTGTACAACAGAATTATCAGAGACATACAGTGTATATCTATATAAATACAGTGTGTGCATGGTAAGCACACGAGTATGAATACGCTTATCAAGGTTCTGCAGGTTTGGTCCAGGCGTTCTTACATTAAAACAGGGGTTGTACTTTCCTCTAGCCAACCTAAGACCACAGCAGCTGACCTCTGAATGTACACTGATCTATAATTCTCCAAACTCCAAGTCCATTTCTTTTTCCATTTGTCTCCTACAATCCCTCCTCCACTTTATCACAAAAGGCATCAGCATTTAAAAAAGAAAAAAACTTCAGGCCCTTTTCAATCTGTGAATTCTGGGGACAACAGCACAAGCTAATCTGATCCTGCAGCGTTTTAAAAAAAAAGAAATAAGTTGTATTGTGAAATTAATGGCCAAAATGGGGAAAACAGCAACAGAAAAGAAAAACAAAAACAATTAGTACACACCATACTGTAAGAAACTCAAAAAAGCCACACAATGGCTGTGGGATTTGTTCTGTGTAACTGTGGCAGTTCCTCTACTGTGCAGCCAACTTTCTTATGTTGATGATCAGCCGTTTGCTGTATTCTCTGTGGTCCACCGGCTTGGCATCCACCACTGTCACTTTAATGCGAGATTCATCCTATGAAGACAAAACAAAAGGGATTACAATCCATGTCCCCCACATTTTTAACTCAACCCCATCCAAGAGCAGTTGTAAGAAGGGACGTCCTGATCGAGTTTGTGCACCTGAGTAATTCTAAAATTCTGAGTAATTCTAATAACAATTATGACAGTATTTATATTTTAAGGCCTATATTGTTATATTATTCTAATAAATAGATACACATTTACACACACTGTATAAAGACATTGGTAAATGATGCAAACAATGTTACAATGGTAGACTGTAAACGGACTGTGTGGTCACAATTATGAATAGTATGGGACTACTGATATAAACTTGTATTTTATATGAACAATAAGCAGAATAATTGCAACAAATAGGGAAAAAAAATGAATTTAAGGTTAGAAAGCATGAAGCTCGTGGTACCAGAATGTCTGCCAGTTAAGTCCGAAAAAAGACGCAACCCATAATAACGTGTTATGGCAACAATGTCTTAGTCTAATGGCAGATTAATAAAAATTAACAGTAAATAATTACTTTTGAGTTTTTTGTTACAAAAGTGCACAAATATGCTAAACACGGACGCTCGAATGTGCTTGTGTGACACGCTAGAACAGACCTCACTGTTTCTCGCACGCACGCACGCGATGATCTTTTACTGGTAACTGGCAAACCCACTTGAAGGTGCATACCGCCACCTACTGCATGACACTTGCATGACAGTTGACGTAAAGGATCGGGCTTAAGACAGCAGATACTGCTCAGTTAAAAAAAAAAAAAAAGCTTAAATGGCCCAAATTAAGCAGTTGTAAGTTCTATTCATGGAGCAAATGTTTTCGGTTTGAATATGAACTGTTGCTATTTTTTAATCACAAATCAGTATTTTTAGTTGTATTCGTGAAGCAAGTAGAAACAGTGAATGATTTTTTGGGGGGGGGGGGGGGGGGACTAGACTCACAATTTTGGAAAAAATGATGAGCGATCTTCTAATGACCCCTGTGGAAACTCCTATCACCATTAGTTGAACCTAAAACCCCCATTTAGCCACAATTGCAGGCATCTTTAAATGTAATATTGCCTCAGAGACAGAGAGGGCAGATTAAATGTAAATCTGCTATACATTAATAAGCTTAATAAACTCATTCTCATTAAGACCCACAGGATACAAAAACAACCAAATAAAATGAAAATGAATAAGCAGCATTTGATGTTGTTTTGGCATTGCAGAACTAGGTTTAGCACAAACATTTATTTCTGAAAGCAGATGGGCAAAAAAACACAATCCACTACCTGAAGTTTAGCAATCTTGTAGTAGTCATTTGTAAATTCAATCTTCCTTTTTGAGTTATTGATTACAAGAAACCTAACCAACCACATCCACTTCTTGCCTCAAGCCACTGATTGAATATTGTTCAGAGATAAAACCTGGTCATGTCTTCCCAGAAACTAGACGGTCATTCCTATGCAAATCCACATGAATTTTGCTCTCCGAGCACTGGACTGCTCTTAAAAACATAAGTTCATTGCCCATTCACAGATAATGCTTCTACTTCTCTATTATATAGCACATACTTAAAAGTCTCCACAATAAGTGTCACCAAACAGCCTGTACATAAATTAACCTTGCATTAATTTAACATTATATTAGATATATTAACCTTACTGTAAGCCTACTGACAGCAGTAATGGGAAAGATGAACAGCAAATAGCAATCAAATTATTGCATACTGTTTAGCTAATATTTAATAACTATGAAACTAGACAGCTTTCTATTAATTTCAACTTATTGTAGTTTGCTTATGTCTCAATTAAAATTAGATAATCTGCAGGAAAAATAAAATAAAAGTGGAACCAAAAGAAAAAAAGATTTGTTAGTTTCAGTGTGGGTTAAGAGGCAGAATACTGTGTTTGGGTTCATGTGGGTTCACTGGTTTCATTTACTAATTGCATAAAGTGTTCTTATGTGAAAAAAGAAAAGTTTCACACACACCCACGGGATTCACAATATGTGCGTACACATAAACTTGATCTGACATTTGGGTTATTCTAGATCAGTGGTTCTCACTCTCCCGGGGGGGCGCGAGTGGCTACAGGATGGGAGGAAAAAAAACTGAAAAAAAAAAAAAAAAAATTGCAAAATTTTTTATCACTAAACTACTGTCATAAAACGTTATAGTTTTGTATATACATAACTCCTGAATAAAAATTAAAATGTGTTTGGACTGATTAAAAAAAAAAGTTTTGAACAAATTTGATTGGTTTGTCGATAGTGAGCGCAAATCGGCGCAAATGCAGGTGATAAGCGGTTTTATTAAGCGAGTCACTGAGTCGTTCATTCACGATTCGTTCAAACGGCCGATTCATCAAGAATGAGACAGATGTTTGTGAATGGGTCATTGAATCTTTGACTCAAGCGATTTGTTCAAAACACTGAATCATTCAAAACACGGTTGAGTGTTGCTGTGAGATGCGCTATGTTGTGATCTTTGTTTGGATTCATCGGATCTATTTTCGCTGCTAAAATAGACAGTCATTATTTTGTCTAAAATGTAAGTGACTTAATATTATTAACTTGTTTGTTGAACTGTCATATCAGTGTCACATTTTTAATCGCGAGGTGATGGTCAATTAAGTGATGGTCAATTGTCAGCTCTCTTGGTCGTCAGGTCGTGTGATGTATGTTGCTGAACTGTATTCAAATGTTATAAATATAAAAACACCACATTTTGAAATTTAACTGCAGTATGTCAATTTTGTTTATTTGTGTGTGCTGCGCTCATAGACTTTAGAAAACGGCGCTCATTTGTTTGATTTCTCCTCGAGAAACTGCACAAGCCTCAAAAGTTTAAGGTCCTTGCACCCTGACTCAGTCCGAAACTGTCGTATTCGTTTTTCATATTCATCATTTGGTGGATCAATTGTCAAAAACCCCTCAAAATATTTGCTACGGATGCGAAAAATGCAGAAAATCGAACCATCCGAATTAATTTTTATGACGGACGGAAGTTTCAGAGGCTGCAAACGTATAAAACGTGAGGTCGTATTTAGTTTATATTATATATATATATATATATATATATATATATTATATATATATATATATATATATATATATATATATATATATATATATATATATATATATATATATATATATATATACACACACACAGGGTGCGATTTGTATGAGGGGATGGGGGGAATTTCCCCCCTTCTGGTCTATGTATCCCTCCCTCTGCTGAAATATTTTTATCCCCGGTGGGGATAAAAAATATCCCCCCGGGTGATGCTATTCCACAAACCACCAACAGAGCATATAAAATACCAAAAATAAAAATCTTTTTTTAAAACATCACCAAGTAAAACGCTGCGCTTAGCCTATAGAACGGTCTCTTTACCACCACAACAAACAGGACACTTTTCAGACGCGCATTCCGACTTCGTCTCAGTGCCAGGCTCAAGTCAAACGAGAGCGGAAAAGGTGCAGGTGACGACGAGGGAGCTTCAGTTGAACAACAGTGAATTGCGGTCAGATGAGATTTTGTCAGGCTATGTCTGTAAAACTCAGAAAAATGAACATGACTGTCCTATCAGCCGCTATACTATGCTTGTGGAGCGCACTCAAGAATTGCATGCGCAAATGTGCCGGCGCGCGCTGCATAATGACTTTATTATAGCTTAAATAAAGCGCAAAAGAAACTACGAGCAATGATGGTCGTTGTTTTGTTGTAAGTGAAGTCATGAAATTGCCAAACATGCGATTAAAGCTGCCTCAAAACTGTGCATGCATGTAAACATGGTTTTAAAGCTATTGTTATCCATTTTGTTGGCCTTGAAACGTCTTAAAATGCACATATGTACACCAGGGAAATCTAAATTTTCTCGGGGGAGCATGCCCCCGTACCCCCCTAGCAAACAACATTTTCTGACCTCGGGAATTATGAAACCCTGCGTACGGCCCGGCTTATTCTATATAAAAAAAATCTGAGGTAAACGTGTATGCACTGTGATCAAAAATAAATGGGGCCAAACGCGATTGAATGTAAAGGTTTGTGTCTCGTTATTCTATTAATAACTACCGATTGATTTTGCATTTCTATCAGAAATTAAGAATTATTAATGTCATTTTAGTGGTGCAAATATCTATATATATATATATATTTTTTTAAATGTTTCTGTAACAGCTGCCAAAAAAATAGTATATAGCACTGTGGTTTTTAACAAATTTAAAAAAAAAAAAAAAAAAAAAAAAAATTCAAAACATCCTCCCCTCTGTTTTTTCACAAATCGCACCCTGTATATATATAAACGAATAAACTAGTCAGAATATAGGCTACAGTTAAAGCTTTCCTTTAGTTTTTGTGAAATGCTCACACGCACTGGGGCCCCAACTGCAATGAACCAGCTTTGGGGGGGCCCAGCTTGCAAAAGGTTGAGAACCCCTGTTCTAGATAATAAGTCAAATAGTCAAATCAAAACACATGTTCCAGTTATGTGTGTTTCTACATTCATTTATTCTGCAGGGTTCCCAGTAACTTTAATGAATTTCTGAATAAAATATGAGTATAACAATAACAACGACGAGTATTACCACCATCATCCATTCCACACAATTATTTTAATATAATTTTAATATTTTGTGAGATTATAAATTTATATTGATTTTAATAATTTTCACCAATTTTCCAGGTTTGATACCAGTTCAAACCAGGTTTTTATTCTCCAAACTCTTGTACTTTTCCCATCTGTGTGTGGAGAAACTCCTAAATCTGATAAGCTCCATATTTTTATACACCCAAGTTAAAGGTGACCTTCACGAGTGCTGACTGGCCTTGTATTCTGATTTCATTACCTGAACATGCAATTTAACGATCTCCAGCAATGTGATGGCTGGGAATTCGGATACTGATACAGCATTTCCGACGCATACTAATTTCCCTGCAGAATAATAAATCGCATTACACAGAGACCGACTGCAGCACCGCTATGTACCTAACTCGATTAAAGAAATAAGCTAACCAATTTAAGGTTATAAATTAGATGTAGCTAATATGGAATAGAGTCAAATTTAGGTTGATTTGAATTTTGAGAAGTAACATATGAATCTCAACTCAGGTAATTAGAAGAAAAAAGGGTGATGGAAAAGAAAATAGCCCCAAGATGTTCTTTGTATTGGGTTTGTGACCAAGTGTGTTTGAGAAAGGCAAATGGAGGTGGTGGCGTTTTTGGCTTCAGGTTCACAGAAACAACACAAACATCCCTATTATTCACAGCTAATCTGTCAATGCAGTTTTCACACAGATCTCGTGTAGCACGCCATGCAGAGAAAGAACAAGGCAGAGAGCAATTTTCATCAACAGCGCTGTGATGGACGGGGCGGCAGAGATGCTGTCAATTTCCATAAATCTCAAATCACATCAAAGGTGCAAAAAAAAAAAAAAAAAAAAAAAGGGGTTATACACATTTTGTTGAACTTCACAAAAAAGGATTCCTTCCACCTTGATCTCTATGCAATTTCAGCAAATATTTTGGCTTGAAATGTAATAATGAAAAAACAAAGATACAGCAGGGGTCTTTAACATTTTTCTTCATCGTTATTTGATTAGAAATACAATCAAAAAATTAATTGTCAAATATTACAATTTTAAAAAACGTAATATTTTAATATAAGTCATTTAGAAATCATTTTAATATGCAGATTTGGTGTAATAGAAACATTTAACTGTTTTTTCAGGATTCTCGGAATAGAAAGTTTAAAAGAACAGTATTTATTTAAAATAGAAATCTTTTCTAAAAACATGAAAATATTTGTCACTGAATTCATATTTTCTGAATAAAATAATGGCTTTATATTTAAATAGTTATTTTATTTTTACTTAATACATTTTAAAGTGTGGGATAATAAAAAAAATTAGCTGAACTTTATTTTTTTTCCCTTAATATAATGAATTTTCATAAAATATTATAGGGCTGCAACAACGAATTGATAAAATCGATAAAATTCGATTATTAAAAGAGTTGGCAATGAATTTCATTATCGATTCGTTGTGTCGCGCGACTATTACGCCTCTCAATAAGACGCGGAGATGTTTGAGTATAAAAAAGTGCGGTTGAGCGCGAAGCAGAGCGGAGCAAAAATAAATAATCCATCGCTATGGAAACATTAAAGGCAAAAATATCGCCTTAAAAAAAACTATAAAATATTTTAAACTCATGCTCGAAAGGGTTAATATTAATCAAACAACAAAAGACAGAGACAATCACTCACTGCTCTTTAGCTTTAATAAGGATTTATTATATATTAATTATATTTAATCCATAAGGACTGTTGTATGCAAGTTGTTATAAAGAATGCATATATCATTCATTGAAAAGACGACATTGTGTTCTTCTTTAGGAGGAGTGGTTTTATTGGATTATAAAATAATATTTTTTTTATGTCACAGCAGTTAAATCTGTGTCTGTATTGCATGTTCAAATTTTAATATTATTCATATTAATAGGTTAATACAGTAGATGTTTTCTCCAGGAGTATATAATGGGTTTGGAAATTTTAGAGAAATTCTTAATGCATTACAATTTAACTAAATTCAAATGACTAAAACATGATTAAAGATGAATGGCATTTTAGTCAAAAGACTATGACTAAAACTAAATAAAAATTTGTTGTCAAAATTAACACTGATCTGTTGTCATGTATTTATTCAGTGCTTTGTCCTATATCGGTTATTGTTGACAAATATATTTGGGAGTGAGTGAGTGAGTGTAGTGTAGAGAAGAAGTTCTACCGTTCAAACAAAACCTGTTAAGTTTTCTGATTTGTATTTTTCTTTATTTAAAAAATAAAAAAAACATGTATTGTTCTGACAGCTCAGGTCCCTTTAAACAAAAATATACATTTTTTTGTGCACTTTATTTAAAAAAAAACTATATTTGTCAGATGTAAAGCATACATGTGTATGTTTTTTGTGTTAGTTCATTTGTTTTTTGTTTTTTTATTACTTTAACAGCTCAGGGATGTTAAAAGAGCAACCTGTTTTTGCACATTCTGAGGATTTTTTGCACTGTGAATTTGCACTGTCAGTTCTGTTTTTGAATAAAAGGTTGGAAATTAATGGGTATTTTCCCGATTCATCGATTAATCATAAAAATAATCGACAGATTAATCCATTATTGAAATAATCGTTAGTTGCAGCTCTAAAATATTATTAGATCAAACTGTAATTGGCACACATCCAGCTGTATCTCCACAGACCACATGCTGAAAGCCCCTGAGATCTTTTTATCTGCAAAACTTACATTGTAGGTCTCCAGCTTCACTCGGTTCCGGAAGACAAACGTATTGAAGTTTGCATGCTGAAAGACCTCATCAAATGCAGCTTCGTTCTGTAAAAGCAAGGCAAGACAATATTAGAAGAGGCTTACAAACAAAACATTTTAAAAGAACATAATTTTTGGTCTCTTAATATAGAGCACTCCATGAGAGAGTAAGACCTTGTTAAAAATCCTTGGGCTTGAATGCCTATTTCATAAATGCACCACAAAAAGAACTCCAATTGATACACAATGTGCTGCTCCTCACAGCGTCTTGAGGCCAATCTTCAAGGCCACACTTTCATGTACCACACGGATGGAAAGCACAGGGGAAAAAAGAATAAGAGTGAGAAGAGGCAGGAAGAAGAAACTCACCGAGTCCTTGAGTTGGCCGAGATAACTTGAGTTTTGGCCCAGAAGGATCTCAGCACTGTCCTGAAAGCAAGTCACCCATTGGTTGTCTCCAAAATCAGCAATGTTGGCCTGACAGAGAATGAGAGGACAATTAATAAAAAGCACAAAAGAATGAATTCATGCCTAATTCATTAGAAGTCAGTCCAACAACGATTCAGCAGATTTGGAACGAGGAAATGAGACCCTTAAAGGGTTAGTTCACCCAAAAATGAAAATTCTGTCATTAAGTACTCACCCTCATGTTGTTCCAAACCTGCAAGACTTTTCATCTTCGCAACACAAATTAAGATATTTTTGATGCAATTTGAAAGCTTTCTGTCCTTCAATAAACAAAAGCCTACGTAATTGCAACTTTAACACTCCAAAAAGTTCATAAAGAGATCGGAAAACTAATCCATATTAATTGAGTTGTTTAATCCAAATATTCTGAAGAGACTCGATCACTTTTTATGATGAACAGATTTAGACTTTTACTCACATATAAACTCAGCTCAAACAAACCTGAATGACACACAAGAATGAACTTCTTCCGGAAGCTCAAATGTGCTGCGGATCACGAGAAAAGAACACAAAAAGATCTTCATTTGAGTTCCAAAGATGAATGAAAGTCTTAAGAGTTTGAAATGACATGAGGATGAGTAATTAATGACAGAATTTTCATTTCTGGGTGAACTAACCCTTTAACGTGTACGATCACACCGGTGTGATTAGAACATTCAGCGCATCACGTGACCAACTGCCAAATTCAAATGTGTGTGCTCGCTTTGGCTGTCGCTAAACCAGAGACGGATTAGTTCACGCTGTGCTTTTCATATTTTACATATATGCAGTGTTTTCAACCAAATATTGTTTATTTTAGGTTTCAGACATTTAAATACACATGAGTACTAACAAAACAATATATTTTTAATTTTTTTTTTTTAAATACGCAATGATGTCTAGAGAAGCAGAAATAACAATCCTTTCCATTATAATTAGACGACATGTTTTATTCATATCAGATACACATTGTGAAAGTAACTTTAAAGCTTACTCTATTCTTCTCCAGTTCACCGACTCGCTTACTTTCATTTATTTCAGGAGAAGTGGATGAATTCACGTGTTGTAAATCCAACAGATCCAATTCTCCGTGCGGCGCAAACTAACATAAGCATATAGCTCAACTAATGCGATCGTTATAAAAGTGTTTAAACAGCAAAACACATCCACTTTTACATATTTGGCAATCGGAATATCAGATATTTCATGCTATAGTTAACAAATTTGTGAATATTTTGAATATACAAGGAAAAATTAAATAAAAGCATCAGTCATACAGCGCTGCGGTGTGTCACGTAACAAGCAATGACGCGTCACCATGGAAACAATAAAGTGATACGTTCTAAATAACATTAAGAAGTCGCCTTTAAAAAAAAACTCACGCAGGGGGGTCAGCCAGAATATTTTAAACTTGCGTGCGAAAGGGTTAACATCAGAGCCTCTAATGTTACAGACAGTGATGTGCTGTACAGATGAAAAAAAATTATTGAAAAGAAATTCAATTCGGATTCAACAGGTCTGGACGCTGGAAGCAAATAGAGCCTAAATGGAGTTATAACATTTTTAAGCTTCTATTTTCAAAACATTTTTGGCTGCAGACCAGCAGCAAGAATTTGTTTATTTGCCCATTCCTGCCCTGTCCCAGAATTCAAGATGCAGCTTTAAATACAAAAAAGGAGCAATTAACAAAACAGTCTGAGCTGATTAACAGGAAAACAGAAATAAAGTGGCCTCAAATGAGCGATGCATTTAGAGCAGGAAAACAGCAACAAACTCTTCTAGTAATTAATTTCAGAAATGACTATTTTCAGAGAGCATAAAAAAAGATGGCAGAGATATTTATTTTAGGACAACCAGAGAATACTGACTGGAGGAGCTTCATGTGTTATTTCAGAAGGGGCAAAAGAGCCCTTACCGAGAGCATGAGGCGATATTTGAAGTCTGGAAACTCTTTGTCGCATTTCTCACAGCGGTACATGCCATTCTGCTGGTCCACCACCTTCTTGTTGCAGTCTTTACTGGGACAGGCCTGATACAAGCAGTTCTCTTTTCGGATGTAGACAATGGTGGCGATGCAAGAGAAATAATCAGCCTGGGAAAAGACGACAGTGGACACCACTTTTAAAAAAAACAAACATAGTATAGTGTAAAAGGAGACATTAGTACCGTTTCTGCAATAAAGCCGATTCTATTAAACAACAGCAGTTTAATACTATTTTGCACATTTAACTATAATAGTCAAGACAATAGTCAAGGTGTATCTCTAAAGCTGTAGTGATAGATGCAAGACTTACATAACATGATATAGAGTTTAAAAAGAGAAAAACAAAATGCAACCTAGTTGCAAAATGGGCCAAGCAGAAAGGCATATGAAAACTCCATAGTTTATTATATAGAATTTTAAAAGTGGGATATGCAAAGCAGAGGATATGCATAAACATAAAAAGGGCTTCTGAACAAGGCTGGAGGCAGAAGGGAGAGAGCAGCCGTAGAGCACCTGGAGGGGAGGTCAAAGGCTCTGTGCTAAATGTATGCAGAAGAGACAATGGGAGGACAGGAAGTGCACAGCCACTGGGGCTAGAGATGAAATGGGAGACTGTGATACTAGGAATTATTTTGTGCAGTTGGCACTTTCAGTGAATACGGCACACTTTGGTGTCCCAATGACTTTTCTGAAAGCCTTAGAGGCACAAACACCATGTTTTTATTAAATGAGCTAGACAAATATAAGAGCATAAAAGTTTTGCATGAAAAGATCTGAAATCTCTGTATTTTTTCAAACATTTAATGCTGCCTTCATCAAGCTCAAACATTCAATCCTGTTCCAGAAGTCATTGTAAAGAAAAAATGTCAAATATTTACTCTCTTTAATATGGGAAATACGTTTGGCAACAACTACAAACCAACATTTGGTCCTAAACATGCTTAATTGAATTCGGTAAACAGGGTTGGAAAATCCGTATACAGAAAATAAAACCACCATTTTAGGCCCTATTCTGTAGCCTTTTCATAGGAAGTACCTCATGCAGCACAGTAGATGAGTTAAAATAAGAGAAAGATTGCACGTTTGAGGGTGAGAAAAGAAAGGAGGTGAAACCAAGTCTTGAAGGGCACCTTACTGTTTTATACACATCGCACATTAAGAAAAAAAGATGGAGGACAGACACAGGAGACTGCGGATTACAAGGTGAAAAAGGGGTCAGTGGCTGGACCTGAGCATGACTCTGCTCTTCAAAAGGCTCTGGAGAAACATTAAATCAAATCTTGCTTACACAAACACACACAGCACCCATGTTTAAACTGGTGACAACGGTGCTGATGAGAGCACCGAGATGAAATTCCTCTGCAATGACCTACAATGGACTTAAACACATTCCTCAGAACCCCAGGTCTTGATTCATATTTCTGCAGTAAAACTGACTCTTTAATGAAATGCAAAAAAAGGGGCACTTTGCCTTTCCGTGGACTGAGAATTCAGCTCGCAGTGGACCATAATCTATACAGAGCCTCTGGCAAAGTCTTAACCCCATATTTTCTAAGGAAATGGGATACGAAAAACAACAACAAATGGCAAAAATGTGTTACTACTGTAATTGATTTCTCTTCTAACAGGTTTACAGCTGACCACCCGCTTGTTTCGCTTTGAGAATTCAACCACAATTAACTTCTCGAAGGGCTAGAATTGATATTCTGTGTCATCAGATTAATAAAAAGCCTCTCTGGAAATGTGAACGACAAATGCAGAAAGCAGAGAGAAAAAAGGCCTGCTATTCAATAAGTGAAATATCCTCGTAAATTACTGTCATTTCACTTGGTGACAAAAAAAAAAAAAATCCCTCTGAACATTTCTGCCTCACTGAAATACAATAATTAATCCAGTAAATACCTATGTAATTGTCACATTTGTTTGGTAGATGAATGGGTCCTTACAGAGCAGAACATTATTTTTAGTTTGCTGTCAATGTGGCTTAAAATTTCACTTATTTTATACAAGATCTATCAGCATAGAGGGAAAAAGCATATGTACCATTGACTGAATCAAACCTGAAACCCTTGTTTCCAGTATATTTTTTAAAAATGCCCTCTTTTTAATAAGAACCCGCTTTGAATTCCCAGTGTGGTTTCCATATCTTTTAAACAATGTATTTCCATGATTTTCCCTGATTTTAGTTAAAACTGGATAAGAATGAAAAATATAATATCTTCATAAAGATTTCTCTAAGTGCAACAGCTTGCCGATACATGAAATATTTTAAAAATGAAGAAAAATAAATCTACATTCATTATAGAAATATCCATGACTTCTCCAGGCCTGGAAATCAATTTTAAAATTCCCTTCAAATAACATTGACAACTTTGTTCCGTTATGGCAGCATGGGACAGAAAACTAGGACAAACTTTTGTTGAGGAACGTACTTAATTACAGAGAACTGGCTGTGAGCTTTTAGCGACCTGACCTTGTGTCCCAACAGAGCAGAAAGGATGAGATCAGGGTGAGAACATGAGTGCATCTTATCTCAGAGAAGAAACTCTTATGAGGTTAACGTCCAGGCCGGTGGTCCATCAAGGCCAGGTATTAGAGCAACTATACAACTTAAAAAGAAAATCCACTTAAAATGTGCAAAAACAAAACAAAAAACATCTAGTGTCTCTGTGCTAAATCAAATACTTTTTCACAGTACAGAAAGCATACTTCAGAAATTTACAATGATGAAAACACAATGTAATTTTCTTCCTTAACAATTTATATCTAGCATGTGAAAACAGTCCTCCCGTTTTTCATTCTCTCATCTGATATTGAGACTTTATTCTGCGTATAATCACCCCCCCCCCCTTTTCATTGTTGTGCTCAAGCTGATAAGCTTGTCATTTTTCTCTCTTTTCTAGAAATCCCCTCTTTAATATTGCTATCCAAACAGATTATCATCATCATCATTCTCAACTCTTGTTCTCCTTGAAAACAAAACAATTGATATGGCAATTGCCATCTCTTACAAAAAAATAAGCATAAATATTAACCCAACAATATTACTATAACTATTTACGATTGCGAAATTTCTCTGGTACTGGTATCATCCAAAATGTTGGTATCGTGACAACCCTACTCCCACATATATGTCTGAAAATACTGAAATAGGCAGCAGACAAGGTCAGAGTTATTATGCAGCTTATCTCTAGTATAATCTCTTAATTATTAGGCTCAGTAAATGGAGGCCTGCTAATCTCCATTCTCAATCTTCAGCGCTGGATGTGAGTAATGCTTAAGCACACACCTTGGGAAGATGGGAAGGGCATTACAATGTGTGATTAATGAGCAGAGAAAAAAGTACCAGTGTAACTAAATGACTGCATCCCTGTGTCTTTTGTTTAAGAACATGCACCACGCAGGACAGACTGATTCCAACTAATCAGATGAGTAGACAATGAGACAACCTATTAAGGTGATGCTCCACAAGACACTTTAGAGAAATTCATAAAGAGGGTCATATTTATGTCTTAATTCTTGTTTTTGGCAAAAAAAAAAAAAAAAAGAAAAAAAAAAAGAAAAAAAAAATTATATATATATATATATATATATATATATATATATATATATATATATATATATATATATATATATATATATATATATATATGGTCATTTTCCACCCTCTCTCTGAACCCCGCTGTGCAGTCTTTTATGCTCACCAGGGATGCATTTATTATAGGGCTAAAACGATTAGTCGACATTAAACAAAATTATCAACAAATATCTTCATTGTTGAATAATGTCAACTGATCATCTCTTCCACTTTACTACTAGTTACAGCACAAAATAAACATGAACGAACATCAGAAGGTATTTTGAAAGTACAACTTACCAAAATCATGTCTCATGTAATGTTTCAACCTCAGAAAGACGTCAATAAAACAATGTTATATTTATCTTAGAAAAGCCATTTAAATGTCCATAAACTCATTAATCAGACTACAGAGATGAGCATTTTTATAAATAGATGCACTATATAGCATATTCACTGCATTTTTACTTTAATCTGTTCTTTGATATTTAATATGTATGAATAAATCTGTCATGTTTTATGACAGCTATCATTTAAATGTTTATACTTCAAGAAACAAGAAACAACAAAATACACAAAGTGAAAGTGAAAGTAAACGCGAGTGCATATTCAAACGCGATGTCAATACCCTGCATTTGAAAGTGGCTCCCTGATGCATGCAAATATCTTCCAATATGAAAGCGATCTTAGGCTGGGCTGTGTAGCTGTAACCATCTCTTAGCTCTGTATCAAAGAAAAAGTTGGTCTCTATTTGCACTTTGAATATTGAGAGAGTAGTTTGATTATGGTTGCATTTATTGTTTACACTTAAGACTGAAAGAAAACTTATTTTTATGGTAACACTTTACAATAAGGATACATTAGTTAACGTTAGTTAACTTTACATGAACTAAGGAAGAACAATACTTCTACGTCATTTTAGTAAATGTTAATTTCAACATTTACTAATACATTGTTAAAATCAAAAGTTGTATGTTAACATAATGCACCATCATGAACTAACCATGAATGACCATTTTTATGTTTAACATTAACAAAGATTAATAAATACTGTAGCAAAGATATTGTTCATTGTTGATGTTAATACATTAATGCTTAAAAATGAGACCTTATTGTAAAGTGTAACCATTTTTATTTATACTGTTTTTATTTCTATGATCAATTTGTGGAAAGGATTTCAGTTAGGAGGTCAAAAGTTGTAGAAGCTCATAATCATGTACAGTAAGATCTGAAGAGACTCATGAAATCATACAGGAGAGAAGCCAGTTTGCGGCAAAACTTTTTACAGTGCTTGAATATTGTTGTCTTTTACTGCATATGATAATTCACACTCAGAAAGTAGAACTGAAATGACATTAATTACAAGATGATTAGTTAAAACGTTTCAAATACACCTGCAGATTATTTTTCTAATCATGTATCTCATCTTTGAGGATTTCTTAAAAAGTGTCTAAAAATCTTGTCTCGTTCTTGTGAAGTCAATCTCGTGTCTCGTCACACCCCTAATTTTAACCTTTAATATTACAGTAATGTACCAACTGGGGCTCCCTGTATAGTTTAACAGCGTTGTAACAGCGTTCTTTAGAAAATTATTTTTAATCCACATCCAGTAGACAGCCTCTGTTGTGGCGGTGCCTTTTTTTGAGCACCAAAACATATTAGAATGATTTCTGAAGGATCATGCGACTGAAGACTGGAGTAGTGGCTGCTGAAAATTTTAAAATAGAAAACAATTTTTTAAAATTGTAATAATATTTCACAACTTTTACTTTACTGTATTTTTTGATCAAATAAATGCATCCTTGGTGAGCATTTAAGACTTATCAAATTATTCCAAACTTATGACCGATAGAGCAAGTTTGCTATATGCTACATAACCCATAATACATTTTATAATCAGCTTTGTTGATGTATAAACGTGTGCAGCCATGGGTTCATGATATTAGAAATCTGACTATTTCAGAATGAGATTTAAAATTATTTAAATTTTTTTTTTTTAAGTAAATATTATACATGGCTCGACAATAAGGACTGCCCAATGGCCTGGACAGTAGACGGAGCGGTCACTTGCCCGATCGGGCATTTGCTGTAGGGTGTGCGATATATCTCGTCTATGATATCGTAATTGTTGATTTAACGATCTGATATTAACGAGTATGTCCCTCACTTTACAAAAAACAAACAAAAACACACCCATTGAGTGCACGCATGCACCACGTGACGTAGTCTAGAAGGTTAGACTAGTGCGCGTGCATATTTAGATGCATGCATTCACTGCGTGATTTAGTCTATTAAAATTAATTTAGAGTGCCCCAGAATTCAAGATAAGGGGCAAAAATGCACCTGTATATATTTCATATTTATATAATTTAATATAGTTAACCAATATTACACAAAGAGCGCCGTTTTTATCCAAATATTAGCATGATTACAAATGTGATATTGATTTTATTCGGCGTACAGTTTAATAAACAAGAACTTAACACTCTGAGGTCTAAAAACGCGCCGGCGCGTTTTGCAGTTTTTTCACATTGCAGCAAAACAGACTTAAAATACTCTGTCATTTTTTGTCATAGAGACATAAGTAATACATCAATTGAAACTATAGAATATCTCCTTTTATTTGTATACACTCAGAGTAAAAACAAAATGTTGTGCTTTTTGTAAAATAAAGAAAACTAACATGATGCGTGATCTCTCATCTCCCTCTGAACGAAGTCCAATCTGATAGTTCTCAGAAAATGAACTGTAACTTAGTGAATACTAATCACAAAAAATTCATACTTATGTCTAACAAAATGTTGAAATGTCAGGTTTTAAATCGTGCAAGTCAAATCGAAAACAAACATTCTGTGTTTATGTAATCTGTATGAAAAGAGAGCCATGTCAGAAGTCTGTGATTCAGCTCATTACCCACTAATGCGGCCACGCCCACGGAGCCAGCGCTATTCACAGGCAAATTCAGAGACAACACATGCATTCATCATCTCAATCGTGTATTTATTGCCTTGAAAATTGTTTATCTGGATGAAAAAGCCATGGTTAGCGATCTCTGGAAGACATTCAGTAAATTCCTGTTTGTTTTCTTCTATTGATAAGTTTTAAGTGAGTTTTTGTTTCTTTAGCGCCCTCCGGCTGTAGTATGAATTGGTAAACACCATTCATGGAATATCGTCTTCTTCTTAGGTGAATTTGTGGACTAAAATGCACAGAGCGCCCTCCGGCTGCAGTATGAATTGCAAACACCAGCGCTCATAGAGATAACAATGAATATTAAATAAAAAATAACTCCTCTGTATAGAAAATTGACAAACATATGAGAATCCTATATTTCTCCAAATGTGCATGCTTTTAAACTAAAAGCCTATATTCAGACTCTTTGCATCACAGAAATACATTATATTTTAAAGTATAATATAAAACCATTATTTTATATTGTAATAAAATGTTTCTGTATGTTTCATATATCATGATGAGCTTGAGACATCACAGAAGTTTTTTTTCACAGCCTACCTGACTGAAATGCCTCATTAATATGCAAGTCTTTTCAGGTCATTACTATTCAATTCTTTTGTCTTCACAGGTGAGAATGAGCCATTATTCATGGAGATTCACGCCTCCTCGCATACCGTGTTTCTTGGCAAAAAGTGTCTTACAAAAACTAAATCAGTATATTGTTATAAATGAAAGAGTAGTCAGCATAATTTTTACATAATTTTGAAGCAAAAACTCTAGTCTACAACCTTCAATACCCAAAAGTCTTGTGAACACAGATTTAATATACTTTTATTGGCCTTATATCAGTGACTTAAGTTTTTTGTTTTTTCAGTAACCACGCATAAACGTTATTCCTTCAAAAACACAAACATGTACACACATGTTCCTCACATATTATGGTAGCCTAGTTTGTGCTGAATACAGTGTAATGACACTTGTGTCATTAATATGTTTATGAACAACTGAAAAAAGCACAAATGTCAGGGCATGTCAAAACTTCTCCAGGCCCCAAATCAGCCTCAGACTCCAGAGGGTTAATATCAAGTGACTTCGATTTTAGACATCAAATAATCCGTTTCGCTGTATTTCGCAAAACAAAAATAGTTCCAAACAAAGTCCACAGCATTGTTTTGCATCTCTGAGCAACACTTTCTGAATAAATCAGCCATTTGAATGAATCGGTTGAATCGCAATGATTTGCTCATTAACAGTGATTTGCTGCCACCTACTGGCGGATTTAATTTCACATTTAAAGTGTTCATTTTTTTTTTAAATAAATTTCAAATAACAGTATTTAACGTTTTATATTTTCAACATTAAAAACATTTTTATGCATCTGTAACTGCTCTTGACTGATTAACTTTAATAAAGTTTAATCTATTCTATAGTTATACATTAGATTACAATTTCTGTACCTGAAAATCTCCTGTTTAAACCTACATGAAACACTTGAAAAGCACCATTTATTTCATTTGTTTGTTCTGTTGTATTTATTTGTGCTATTACTGGTAATTTGATTATTTGTTACTATTTCATTACTTACTGTTTATTTGTCTAACAATATTTAAAATATTTAAGTTAATCTAGTAGCTTTTGGTGCCATAACCCTATTTATTGAGGCTAAATGTAACAAAGACAACGAAAACAATAACTACGCTTATTTTATAGGCCCATTTTCTTGTCTTTTTTGTTGTGGGGCAAGTGAAAATTTTGGCGGGGCAAGTGAAAATTTTGGCGAGGCAAGTAAAAATTTGGCCCACTGGCCCGACTGGGCCAGTAGAAAAAAATCCTTAGCGTTGAGCCCTGTTATAAAAATAAATTAACAAATGAAGGAAATAAAGGTTCTTTTGTTTTTGTTTTTTTGGTATTCTAATATGTTCTAATGTATTCTCTTCACAGACAAATAATAAATAAATAAATAAATAAATAAATAATACTAATAATCATCTCATTGAGAGTCAACGCTTAATGTTTGGGCAACATACTTTGTCTCCATGGCCTAAGTGTTCATTCTTGACTTCCGCCAGGGTCTTCCAGTTTGTGTTTCCACCACCACCAGGTCCTCTCAATTCAGTCATCGACTGTCCATCCATAGCATGTCCTTCCTTATCATACCTGTTTAAAACAAACAAAAAAATAGTCAGCCTCTAATGCTGTCAATCATCAAAAAATGAATCAGTCAGACATCTGTTCATCTCAACATACAAGGCTACAGCTCATCTGTTCAGGCAGATAAGTAGCTGATATCTTAACTAAATCTACAGAGACGAGAAGATGCATTGACTAGCTAGGGAGATACAAGCGAAAAACAGCAGCGGTGGCTGCAGGTGCTGGGGGCTACTTGTGAAATGAATCAACGGTGTAGGAATGGTTCAGGGAGATGGGGTCAGGCCTGCAATGGTGAAATCAGAAACCCATTTTCACTCATGCTCCTGAGTGGCTAGAAAGACAGAGGTTGAGAGAGAGAATAAAGAAAAAACAAAGCTCTCTTAGGATGAAGCCGTGTGTCTGAGGAATCAATACAGCATTATAATCTAGAGACCACAGGACTGGGTACCGGAGGGGTAGGACGGGGTGGATCGGTAAATACAAGGGTTCAGGGCTTGTTCTGGGAAGCACGACTAATTGAAAATGTCCAGGTTAATAGACAAGAGTGTGGCCCTGGATGCATGTGCCGTGTAATTTTTCCCACTGAAAAATGGGTTTAATTCTAAAGCACAGCCTCTCACCTATGCTTTCACTTTCTTTTTTATATCACCACACTTATGTACTTCCCAAAATAATTCTCCATATATAGCGCTAGTTGTGCATTGCAAAAAAGATCATCCTACTTCTGATAAAAAAAAAAATAAAAAAAAAAAGACTTTTGTCCCAGGTATTTCCAGTACAATTTAATGACAAGTGGATATTCAGAAAAGGCAGGCCTATTGTCAAGCATATTCATACAGTGTAAAAAGTGATACTATGCTGGAAAGTAAGAAACTAATTGTGAGATGAGTCATAAAAATAAACAATACAGCAGAATAAAACAAACGCTTCACATGGCCAAGACCTGACGGTGTGCGGTAATTGGCTGACTGAGCTCAAATGTATGGATGACGGGCAGTGCCATCGAGGAAGGCAGAATGAACACCGGAGGAGCAAATTGGAAATGGCATGTGCTTTAGAGCAGTGGAGTGACAGGCTGGCGCTCAGTGCAGCGTGTCTGAACTGAGCCGAGCAGACAACAAGAGGAAAGCAGTGAGATTGAGCACTGAACGGACTGTCACATGTCAGAGGACATGAAATACTTGTGACGGGAATAATAAGAGAGGAAAGAAAATTAATAATAATGCATGCATCTATCAGGGGCTTCCATTATTAAAATAGTTAAAAACAAATGTTTGCTGCTTTCAAAAATGGTGCATAAATAAACTACACTGAGCAAAATTTGTCCAAATATTGTCAATAAGCACCTTCACCTAAAACGTAAATAATTAACTTAATGATTACAACCAAGTATACAATGCAGGTCATAAAAGGCTTCATCCACAAGACAATGAAAGGAATAACCCATGTCTTCCCAAACCCATTTTTAATTTCCTTCTGTGTAACAAAATATGTTAGGAAGCTATCCAATCATCTCTTTATAATACAGTGCAGTCTTCTGAAGCCCCATGATTTGAATAAAAAGCTATTAAATTTGATATCTTCTCTTCCTGCTATAACTAAGTTTGCAGGTAAAAAGGCCATTGTCAATCAAGTAGAGATGTAGCACAACTCACACAGAAGTGACTTAAAACGAGCAGCTTTCTGTTGGTCAACAAATTTGTGTGACCAACTTGAACTTAATACGAAATATGCTGGGGAAATCTTTCACCTTTAAACAATTTCCAATCGCACAGATTCCTATTGAAATTATTCAATTTCAACAGGGAAAATTCACTGAATAATGGCACATGTGGCTGCACCTTTACCCTGATTTTTTTGGCTGTTTTTTTTTTTTTTTTAACACATCGAAATAGGTCACATGATGCATGACAGAATTTTGGCATCAAACCTGACATTATACATCCAAAGCCATATTTTTAATTGAACATAAGTGATATTCCAGATATTTAAATAAGATACTAGTTAAAAAAAACAACAAAAAAAAACGTTTCAGTTCATTTCTCACACGAAGCAATCGTATGGCTTCAGAAGACTAATACACATATATAAACACACCAGTTATATCGACTGCTTTCATGGAGCTTGGCAGAATAAATCCTCTTCTGATGTATGGAAAAGCATAAACATTCTGGCTAAGATCTCCTTTTCTGTTTCACAGAAGAAAATAACACTAGGTAAGAACAACATGGGGGCAAGTAAACAACAACGTTTTCATTTTTGGGTCAACGATTTCTTTGACCTGGAAACAGCATGGCAGCCAACATTCTCTTACAGCTTACTGTACAGTACAATAGTGTTCCCCAGGGAGAACGTTGGTCATGAAAATTGAGCCTAGCTGGCACCACCCAAAATTCCTTTAAACAAAACAGGAACTTGTGACCCTCGCTTAATATCTCAAATTGAGTTTGATGGAGATATCTAGTGTAGGTACGTTGAGTGCAAGCACAGACTCCTGGATGTGTGTTTCTTTATTCCGCATGCTGGTTTGAAGGCTCTGACAGGTGGGGTGGAGGTAGGAGAGGTTTCACTGCCTCTGAGAAGACTGTCGAAAATGAGCCAGTCAGAGTAATTGGCAACCTACGAGTAAGAGTGCATCAGTGAACGAGAAAGAATGATAATGAACAGGCGAGAGTGGCAGGGTGAGGAGGAGCGACGGGAGGCATGACGGATGGATTATGAAGTCCACTCTGCAGGAGGAGCAGATTGAGAGTGGTTCTAATCTCTGACGCCATCTAATGGACAAAAGATGACTTGCATCATAATGCTGACATTTATTATCTAGCAGCATTAAGGGTTAGTTTATAAACTTACGAAAGCTTTGACCTAATACGTAAACTGACTGCTACACTAAAAACAACCGAGGCATGGTACCAAGCAGTAGCGACTGACCAACATGGGTTTTTCCCAATTACCGATATCTAAAGAACTGGCTGCAGGGTGCAATGTGCATATTAATTTAAAGATAGACACCATTTGACCATTGAAGTTCCATGAATTTTCCTGTCATTACTGATTACACTCACAAAGAGCAATTGCTTGCTCAGCTTAAAAAGAAAAATATACATTGACTATGACTTTCCCAGGCTTGGAAACCACAAATTCAACATTTCTTGATATATGCAGGTCTCCAACACATAATTACACAAAATTGACATTTATTTACTCAAAACACTGTTTACACATGTGTGTGTGTGTAAACAAAACCATGTGTCTCAGACTTTCAATCATTAATGGATTATTAACATTAAATAAAATCATGGAAGTAGGCAGGAACATGCATTAAACTACATATTCCTTCACTATAACTTCTAAAGAAATGAAACACTCACATTGTCACAAACACTGACAGTAAAGCAGCACAGCGACGACAACTCCCCCTACACTGAGCTCCAGAGCGTGAGAACGAAGGATCCTCAATCAATGTGATTAATTGGATCGACTTAAATGGCAGACAACATCTGAGTGTCCCAACATGTTCAAATCCACAAGGACCACACTTCAAGGGTAAATCCCACTGGGCCTACAGCTTAACAGATCAAAGATGGACATGTCATTTAGAGTCAAAATGAAACACTGTTCGTAACACACTGCACTTACATGATGTAAGGCATTTCCAAGAAAAAGAGGAGACTCAACTGAATAAAATTCAAGAGGGGTAGATAAAACAAAGTATTAGACAAACTTTCCTGTGGACTTCCATGCACATTAAGACTGGGAATGTGCATAAAGAAAGCAAATAGGGTCAGAATTTGGATCATAAGCTGAACATTTACAAGAGTTAACAGTAAATACTGGAAAAGACATTCAGGTACAGTAATAGTTTGGTTCTCCAGTAAGTGACCATAACAGATGAGTATTATTTTCGGACTAAAATTTATCTTAGCACATTAATTTAACCACTGGTGGCAGTAAAATGGACTGCTACAACAGCTGCAAATTAATGTTACAACTTCGAGAGGTCTCAGAAGTAGAGAACTGGCACAGTGTGTCAAGTGGCTGAATGGGTCCTTGTACTACAGACCTCAACACCTCCAGGTTCAAAACAGCACTTACTGCAGCTCTGCTAATTGAAGGACGTCTATCGATTCCACAGTGGCCTGCTGGACCTTCAGAAATCTGACCAAAAGGCCATGCACTGCGCATTGGCCCATGATTTGAAAGCTCATTATCACTCGCTTTCCAAGTGAGAAGAGGACAGACGTGAGCCCAGAGACTAAGTGGTTGAACTTCCCTACGACTGGATCAGCAAAAAGTTCTGAAACGACGCTGACAAAGAGCATTTTAAGTCCTTCAAAAAAATGCAAGGAAATATGCCGGTCCAAGCCCTATGCACAGCCAAGCATAGGAACCAGATGCTTTGAGCTGGCACTCTAAAACTATAAGGAAAGCTGCTCTACCTCACCCTGCTGAGTGCAGTCACATTTCACTACCCTCATTATGTAAATTAAGCCTTCAGATCCCCCCCAAAATAATTACCCTCTCAAATGGTAGGGTAAGGACTAGAGGCTGGCAAAACAGGTTTTAATCGCTTGTCAAAATGTGCAAAAAAAATGGCAGAAAATAAAATGAAATTCAAGTCTGCAGCCCTGTTATGTACCACTTTCATCTTATTTCCCTTCGAGGCTGGGGGTCTGTGTTACAAGGAGGTAAATAAATGGAGCACAGAGAGGAATTGATTGAAACCTGCAGGAAGAATGAAGAGAGACACTCATGGACAGCTTCGGTCAGGTGGGCTGTTAGATGGCGAGTATGGATTGTAAACACAGGTGGGAAAAAAGGATTAGTCAGTGTGGCACTGTAACAAACAGGGTTAAGTGAGGTTCACAGCTGAGTAATACTTCATGAGTAGCCTACAGACCATTTAAAGGGATAATTCACCCCAAAATTAAAATGGTCATTTAGGGTGTGTTCACACTTGTAGTTTGGTTCGCTTGGTTCGTTGGTCCGGACCAAAAAAAACCCAAAAGATGAACCAAAAGATACCGAACCTAAAGGCACAGGGACACGTTCACAATCTGATTGGTCGGTGTTTAAGACATATTGTCTATTTTGAGACAAATCTTACAGAACATCCAAAACAATGCTGTGTGCTGGGCTAAATGCACTTTTTGTATGCGTGTAGCCTGCATATGGTGGCATTTTGACCAACTGAGAACTCGTGAAGAGCTTATAAAATGTGTAAAGGAGTCAAAACAGCTGCAAGTATCCCTCTGTCACACACACAAACGATCTGCTGCGAGGAGACGCGGCTCTGATGCCTGTACAGAACTGTGATCGGCAACATCATGCCTATGACAAGAAAAGAAACCATATGTGTGAGCATTCTCTCCTTTTTAGAGTCTCATCTTTGGTTTTCGGGTGCGCACCGGGGTACCGAACCCAAGACTACCTGAAGGAGGTGGTCTGAGTTCGGTTGCACTCGAACTGTGGCATGGTTTGCATGAATATGAAAGCAACACGGACTCAGGTGCACACTTGTTCAGGAAGTAAAGTAACCTGTGCATGCGTTTTAGCAGATTATAATGTATTTACTTCAATAAAACACGTGTAAGAGATGACAGTGTTGATGATTTACCTTGGATTCGAGCAGGAGTGAGCCTGTAGTGTATTCGCGCTTTGCGAGTGCAATCAGAGTGGCAAATGAATGGCAATCAGCTGTCTCCTCAATATATAGTCTACTCGCAAGCAGCAGAAAACTGTATACATGCGACGCACATACAGTAAACCCAAGAGTCGTTTACTCTGCTGTACACAATCGCACCAAAAAATAAAAATTAAAAAAAATTACTGACCACTTTCTGTTTTCTATCATGTGCCGTGCATGTCTGTGATGACGTAAGATGAACCCAAACGCACCAGGGTTCGATAGAATCAATTTGAGTGTGAAACCAGACCAATGCTGCGGGGGGTACCGGGAACAATCACGCCTGGGCTTAGACCGCATCAAACGAACCCAGTGTGAAAGCCCCCTAACAAAGCAATCGCACCAGGGTTCGTTTTAATCTAACCAAACATGACAAGTGTAAACGCACCCTTACTCACCATCATTTTGTTCCAAACCTGTATGATTTTATTATATTTTGAGGAATGTTAGGGTTGAAACAACATTGGACCTCATTGACTTTCACTGTATGGACAAAAAAAAAAAAAAAACATCTCAAAATATGTTCTTTTGTGTTCCACAGAAGAATGAATACAGGGTAATAACGTAAACGATTTCTTTAAGGGCAAACTATACCTTTTTTGAAAATACACAAACCCTATATAATGTGTCAGCAAGGCTGAAAAGTTCCCATGATGCCTTGTATAAGCATCACAAAAAAATGTGCAGGTAATAAATTATTAAACAAATAGTTAAAATTCTAAACCAGGTAGAAGAAATTGAATATTTTATATTTAAAAGGGGAGCTGCTCCATACTGAAACCATTTTAGTGGTGTACTATTAAAATTATTTCATTATAAAATAGTAGAAAATTTTGTTAATGCACAGTTGGTAAACTGAGATGATCCCAGTTCATCTGCTGCATTCACCTAAAACTACAACAATAGAAAAAGCACATTATTAAATGGATTTCAATATTCAGATGACAATTTCTGTTTGCCACTGAAAGTGCACAATGATTGTGGCTTACTCAAATCATTACAATCTGGTGATTATGTAATAACTGTGACAGGTCTATTTGGGATATTTTAAGATGCATAATTATAAATTTGGCAGCCCCAACACAAACCTGAATTGGCAAGAGAAAGCAGAACACCACATTACATGAGTCATACGTTTTTTAATTCCTTCAGTAACCAATAAAAATGTATGAGGATTAGGATAGCCCCTGTGCTCCCAAAACACAGGAAGCCACCATGTACTCGTTACTGTTGCCTTGTATGCAAGTATTTATAACATCATCATCTCTCCACAAGGTGTTCAGCGCCTACTTTCCCCATCTTCCTTGTTTCACATCCCCAGAGCAGAAATAAACATTCCTGTTCTCAAAGGACCCGAGTCACACGAGTCCACCAGGAAAACTGAACATCTTGGCTGGGGATTAGCCTTGATTTGCATTCCTATATCAGCCTGAATGCAAAGCCCACCAGAGCGCCGCTGATAGAGCTAATCTTGATATCAAAGGCATGAGCATGCTCACCCTCTCGGAGTTCTGGAGTGTGCATTTTAGTGTCTGCTCTTTGCTCGTCCCAATTCTCACAAGTGGAGAAATAAAAACAGGGGAGCATCAGAACGCATCTGTTTCATCTAGGACAAACACTTAACAACAGATGCAGCGTATTTTCTGTATTGTACAATTTAAGAGAAAAACAGAAATAAAAAAAAATAAAAAAAAAACCTCACCAGCCCCGCAGTTTGTATGCTTCAGGAATATCGGGGTTGATCATGACTGTGCTGCTGTAGAGAGTGGAGAGAGAACGCCCACCAAAGTCAGATAATCTTGCCCCCTTAATGGCCAAGATGGGCTGCCCACTGCCATCAAATGTCTCTGCCTGCAGAGTGAGGAAAGAAAGGGGGAATAGTTAAGTGCTGGAAAAAAGCACATATATTCCTTCTACAATGTAAACATCTTTTACTTGCTAGCAGCAGTGGATCAAAAGATTTATGAGCATTTGCAATCTAATTGGGGTTTTATGCATTTGGTCTTTCATGGCAAATACTGATGAGAAAGGCTGACATGTGAAATAGAAGCCGAAATCTGGCAGCTGTAATGGAAGGAGAAAGTTTTTCTCCCATTGCTTGAGAACATCATCTGGTACAAGATCACAATGTTTAAGGCTGGATGTCACTGTTTGCATGAGGATTTCAGTCAGTTGTAATTACACTATCATTGTCTGCGGTCATTTTTTTTTTTAAGAAATTAATACTATTATTCAGCAAGGATGAATTGAACTGATCAATAGTTAGAGTAAAGACATTTATAATGTTACAAAAAAAATTACTTAAAATGCTGATGTTTTGAACTTGCTACCCCAAAAATCATGAAAATGTATCACAGTTTCCCAAAAAAAAAAGAAAAAAAAAAAAAAGATACTTATTTATATATTAGGGATGCACCGACCGGACTTTTTTGGGGGGCGATACCGATTTTAACAAACAATTATTGGCTGATACCGATACGGATATTTGTCACTTCCTGTGTTTTGAAATTTTGTCATCATTTGTCTATCATCAGCTGCTGTTGATTTTCTCAACTGACGTGGTCGTTGTCGGTTTCTAAAGCTTGCCAGTGGTATTGATCTTTTTTTTAGGACATTCTAAACTGGACATTCCAAGTCAGTCTCCAGATTTAAATCCTATTCAACAAGCATTTCACCTTCTGAAGAGGAGACTAAAGGCAGAAACTCCCCAAAACAAGCAACTGTTAAAAACTGCTGTATTAAAGCTCTGGAAAAACATTTCAAAGTGTGAAACCAAGAGTCTGATGATGTCTATGGGCCACAGATTTGCTCCTGTGATTGTTTGCAAGGGATTTACAATTAAATAATAGCTTACATTTGCTTTAAGTTAAACCGTCCCAATAATTATGCTCACATTAGGCAAAGGGATGAAACTCTAAAAGTGCTGTACTTCTTAGTTGGTAAAGCATTTTGTGTTGAAACAGTCAATAATAAAATGTGACAATCTGTACTTCTGCCTCATATTAATCTTTTAATCATATTTATAGATGTCTTGACACCACAGCTAACAGAGCAATTTTGTCTTTACTGTTCCAATACTTATGGACGGCATATATGAAATAAACAGTGCTTTTTAGGTAGGGTTAATAGTTTTCAGGTACAGAAATAATGTAAACAAATGTAAAATAGCACTGCATATTCTTTACTGTATGAATTAAATGCATATTAATCTTTTATTGTAGCAGACTTTATAATGATAAATCTAATTTGTTTTTGTATACATTTTACATTTTTTATTTACTTTTTTTTTTTTTTGCAGAAATCTGCACCATCTCCTTTACAAAGGTGGCACTCTTATTTTGACAGGTGTTCTAGTCTACTGAGCTATATGGGTAATGGAGAGCACGCAGTTCTTCAGAGATATTTTTTAGTTTGCCAGATTTAAAGTTTGCCAGTTTATTAAGCACCCCCTGAAAAGACATGAGATATGCATGTATTTGTTTACTGTTAGTTGTAATAAGTGTTTTGAGTAATTTGCTGTATGTTGATGATAATGCAATAGAGAGAGAGATTTTAATGTGCACTTCTTGTTTAGCTCTTATGGTGATTTTTCTGGAGTGAAAACAGACAATGAACTTAATAAAACATCAGTAAAGTTTTGGTCATCATTCGGATGGGGTCCGCTACACTTATGAAAGTTACAAAAGTTGCTTAGTCAAGAATAGTGTGCTATTTTTTGTCTTTTGTTAATTGATTATCATTAAAGAGCAGACAGCAGCACTAGGATTACACAACGGTTAATAAACTATCGATATGCTGAAGATTGTAAATTGAGCAAAAATCGGCCAATCGGTGCATCCCTAATGGGATGGATACTACCGCTCAAAAGTTTGGGATCGGTAAGATTTTTAATGTTTTTAAAAGAAGTCTGTTCACCAAGGCTTAATCTATTTAATTAAAAACACAGTAAAAACAGTAATATTGTGAAAAAAATATTACAATTTAAAATAACTGTTTTGTTTTACAAAGTAATTTATTCTCGTGTTGGCAAAGCTGAATTTTCAGCATCATTACTCCAGTCTTCAGTGTCACATGATCCTTCAGAAATCATTCTAATATGCTGATTTGCTGCTCAATAAACATTTATGATTATTTTCAATGTTGAAAACAGTTGTGTACTTTTTATTCAGGATTCCTTGATGAATAGAAAGTTCAAAAGAACAGCATTTATCTGAAATACAAAGCTTTTGTAACATTTTACACTACTGTTCAAAAGTTTGGGGTCAGTAAGATTTTTTTTTTTTTTTTTTAAAGAAATTAAAGAAATTTAATCAGCAAGGATGCATTAAATCAATCAAAAGTGACAGTAAAGACATTTATAATGTTACAAAAGATTAGATTTCAGATAAACACTGTTCTTTTGAACTTTCTATTCATCAAATAATCCTGAAAAAAAATATTGTACACAAATATTTTGTACAATTGTACACATTAAATGTTTCTTGAGCAGCAAATTGACATATTAGAATGATTTCTGAAGGATCATGTGACACTGAAGACTGGATTAACGATGCTGAAAATTCAGCTTTGCCATCACAGGAATAAATTACTTTGTGAAATATATTCAAATAGAAAACAGTTATTTTAAATTGTAATAATATTTCACAATATTACTGTTTTTACTGTATTTTTAATTAAGTAAATGTAGCCTTGGTGAGCAGACGAAACTTCTTTTAAAAACATTAAAAATCTTACCGATCCCAAACTTTTGAGCGGTAGTGTATATATTATATTATATATTATATTATAAAAATGTTCTTTGGGCACCAAATTGGCAATTAATCTATCTTTTAAAAATGAAAATCTATTGTAAAATACGGTTTTACGGAGAACAAAAGTATTCTCACAGTCTTATGAAAGTTTATGACCCAAAAAACAAAACATAAAAAGGTAATGAAAAAAAATGATCACAATATTACAAAATCCTAATTTTGGTTTAGAATATTTGACATTTTACTCAGCTGTACTATAAAGGCACTGAAAAATGTATAATGAAAAATAAATAAAGATTGATCTGGTCTGTTACGTACATCATTACCCCACATGGTGAGCTGGATGACTCTGCCAGACATGTCCATCAATTGGATGTTCCTCTTGGAAACCTCACGACTGTTCTTGGTCGTGATGCGCGTCACATCCTCTGTGTTTTTACATACTCCAATCACATCTGTAAACACATACGCCACACGGGTTCACAACACTGCTACTTCCCAAATTTACCAACAGCAAATAGGTTTGGGATGACTATAACCCTCATCCAGAATGTAATTCCACAACATTCGTCAACGCTCCATTACAGCGCGCCATCTTAATCCTCTAATATCAGACGCCGTTATGAATCATTTAGCTGCCATTAGGAGCGTTTCACAAATCACTGCCAGCACCTGACTCAAATCTCGGATAAGAAATATGCCTGCTGCACCTCGGCATGCTCTGACTGCCATTACCATAATTAGAGGCATGCTTATTGACTCTTCATTCTACCAGTGACAGCATCTTTCTCCTCCGGTTCTGCTAGAACCCGACAGGGACACAAAGTCAATCAGCGCCACAGGCCATTACTGTCATAAGCATTATTAATATTGCGTTCATCATCAACGTTATAATTACCACAACCTCCAGGGCCTCAACACATTTGTTACGCAGAGCCACACTACTGTCTCCACCGCAGTTAATTATTAAAATGCTGGTTATTTATGATGCCAATCTCACAGGCCAGTAGGAGATGCTCACCTACGATGGTGTCTTTCTCCCTGGACTCCAGGTCAGCAATGGAAATGAAGTCACACTGCACCATGGGGACATCGTGGCTGTCCTCGCAAGGGATGATGCTTGTCTCGCCGTTGAGAGTCATCTCGTAGTCATTCTTGAGTGAAGAGAACTGTTTGTTAGCGATCTTCAGGGTTCCTTTGGAGATGTAGTAGACCTGAGGACAACAAGAGGGAAAAATCAGGTCACTTGAACAAAAGCTGGCGTAACTTTTTTGTTCTGATTAATTCTTTAGCCCTACTTCCACACCACATTATTTGATAAGAGCTAACACAATTGAGAAGGAAGTAGGCCTTACTTTTCCCTGCTCGATGAGGGAGTAGAATTTGTCCACCTCATGATTAAACCCAGTTGCTCTGATCTCACCCTATGATAGACAAAGCGAGATGTCATTGCACATTAATACTCTTACAAGTTTCTGATCTGATCACTGGTGATAAATGCTTACGCTTTCATCCACAAGCTCCATGGAGAAAAGCTTCCCATCGCCCCTGGAGTTACTCCATGTGCGGATGGCACTCTTGTTGGTGACTCGGGCTCTAACAGTCCACCTAAAGAAAACAACACACTCTTATGAATTATGCACAACACAGTGTGATATTCAAAAGGTCAAAAACCCTGGAAAGAGGGAAGCAGATGTGAAATTTAGACTGACTTTGACTGGTAAGGATTGAGGCCGGCAATAGGCACAACTTTAGAGCTGCCTCCAGGAGTGTTGGGGGCAGCCATGGGTTTTTTCCCGAAGCTCTGAGCGGGAGGTCTGTTCATTGAACCTAATGAGAGTAGAGCAGAAAACAACAGATCACTACAAAGACAAAGTCAACTAAAACAAAGTCACAAGATGAAATAGACACCAATTTTGCATTTATGACATGATGCTATGTTGTGACACTAAAGTTACACCTCAAAAACAATCTTTTGTGACAATCTTTTAAGTGTGCATTAAAACGGCTGTCTAAATCAGCTTGTGAATCCACATTAAAGTTAAAAATGTCACCAAGAATATTAAACTCTGTGCCCAAAATACATGAAATTAAGAAGCCTTCAAATGCTTTTCAACAAAAAAAAATAGGTAAATACATGTTAAAGGGAATGAACCACCTCGGGTGTACATTATTTTACTAATAATTCAACGGCCCGTCGTCAATTGTTCCTTACATGTAGATTACTTTGTGAAGAATTATATCCCACCTCAACAAACCACATGGTTTGAAATTCACCAACAGCACAGGAGACAAGTTTACATTTAAGTTTAATACTCATAACACTATTTGTTGGATCAAATCTCTGACTAGTACAAGCAACTGCTTAAATGAAAGTTATGCTTTCCTTAGAAATAATATTATAGAAAATATATAAAAGCACCGCCGACAAAATGGTTCCTACCTTTTCTACTGGTGTTCTAATTAATACGGTTTCTACTTTATTCTCAGTATTCCACGTATCCAACAGATGCTTTAAAGTTTTTTGTTTTTTTTTAATTAAAAGGTTGTTTGTCAGTTCACCTAAGAAAACCGTTGGTCAGTGTTCATTTTCAAATCAGTTACCATAGTAACAATCATTTTGTCATTTTAGACTTATGGCCTTAAATTTTGCAAATTGTAAGACATCAGCACTCTAGGACCTATGGGTGTCTTGAAAATTTGTCAGCTTTCAACTAAAATATTTTAGTATTCATATGGTTATAATCTATAATAATTTAACAATCCAGAATTTCGTAACAGTCAGCTAATGCATTACAGCTCAGTAACACTGTCAATGTAAACATTTAAACAAGCACCTACACTAAATAAATTAAATACATATTTATGTTCATTTCTTTACCATCACTTCCATTCTGAGGCTGTAATGGACGTGCAGTTGGAGTTGGAGCTGTACTCTGTTGTGCCTTTGACTGACCTAAAAAACACAAATAGACATGCCAGGAACATGAAACATGAGATCAAATTAATCTCTCTGGACAAGGTGACTGACATGCCTCAATGCTGAAATGAAATTACTCAAAACTTCAGGACATCCCATCCTGCAAAAACAAATTTCAGGGAGATATATATAGTCCTAAATAAATTAATTTTTAAATAAATATCAATAAATGGTAACCAAAATAATCTACGAAAGTTCAGGTCCCCCATAGTCAATTTTATCCATTAAAACTAATTTTTGATCACCAAACTGAGAAGCATTTTTTCGTGAAAAAAAATCTTCATGCATTAAAATAGCTTGAATGTAACCCTACACCCTCGCTTCATTTAGTACACGCGGATCTACGAATAAGCTAATTAACCCCGCCTCCACTCACTCGCATGAGATCAGAGATCCACTCGGTCAACTTACTGAAGTAAACGCTGCGCAATGGTAATGTAAACGCTTTTTACAATGTCGGACACATGACGGTAATTAATATGATTAACCAGGACAAAGACCATCTCGTCTAATATCTTCACGTTTTCTCCCGATGTTCCAAAGCAACTGACACTTGGTGTAAAAGGTCTAAAAAGCAAATTTTATCTTCTGCAGGTGAAAGACATTTAGGCTATATTTGATGTTGCACTGCCAGAGAAAGAGAAACTAAATTACCGGCGTGTGTGAAATGTGCTATACAAATAAACTTCACGTGCCTTACCAAGTCTGTGTTAATTAGAATTTGACGCATAAGGGGCCGTTCACACAGAACGCATCTTTGCGTCTAAAAACGCGAGACACGGCGCTCAGGAGTGGTTTTAAAAAAAGCGCCGCGTAGAACGCGAGGGTCTCGAGATGCGCTTTTGAGACGTGAGGCAATAACGACAATAATGGAAATAATAGAAATAGGAAAACGGCAAAATTGACAGATATAAGTTTTGACATGGAAAAAAAGAAAATAAGATAATAATGAGCGCCTCCTCCGCCATGTTGCCGTCAAATAAAAACTTGACACAGCGTCTTAAAAACGCGGCGCTCATGTGAGAGGCGCTGCAAAAGACGCGAGACGCGAGCGTAACGGTCATGCACGTCCGTCAAGCGCGTGTTTACATAGAAAAACAATGGGAAAGTAGCGCATTGGAATAGAAAAACGCGTTCTGTGTGAACGGCCCCTAAGACAGGTATCTGTCCTACAGCTTTCTTCTACTTTACCATAGTTAAGGATGTGAATATAGTAATTATAAGTGAACGAAAGGAAGAAACGTCTGTAATCCCCTGCGGAAATGGGTGAGATGTGAGTAAATATCTGGGGGGTAAAAAGAAGAGATTTCATGTCCAGTGGAATAATAATAATAATAATGGAATATTGTTAAATGTGTGAAAAATCGGGTGACCAGATCGCAAAACAGAATACAAAACTGACAAATGGCTGAAATTTATGGGCTCATGTACCTCTGTCAATTCGGCACAAATCAAAATGTTTCTGTGGCTGTGATGTAACATTTAATTTCTAACCTATTATTTATTTTGTAAAAAAAAAAGCTTCATGCTTCACTTGTGTCATAATTTTCACATAAAACAGCATTCACAAACAAAAACTGTGTTTTGGTGCTCTACCACTGTGGTGGGGTGGTTGTCAGGTTGACCAGCCCTATTGACAGGAGACGCATATGAAATGCATGATAATAACAGGTGTAAACGGTAATGCTTCTTGGTTGACCACTTGTGATCAGACCACCGAAAACACATCAAGTAATTTAAAAACATACTTTAATAACATAAGTTCCATTATTAAAGGAAGCTTTTTTTCATCTTCGGCCTATTGCCAAATTAAAATGGTTTCTTTCAAAAAAGGATTTAGAATTAGTGACTCGTGCACTTATCACATCAAGACTGGACTACTGCAATTCCTTATATGTAGGTTTGCCACTCTTCAACGCTTGCAACTGGTTCAAAATGCAGCAGCTAGACTTCTAACGGGTGCAAGGAAGAGAGAGCATATCACCCCTGTTCTTGCTTCCTTGCACTGGTTACCAGTTGGCTGTTGAGTCAAATTTATGGTTTGTTGTATGTTTATATAAAGCATGGTCTAGCACCACAGTATATTGTTGATCTCCTTCAACCATATTCTGGAGTGAGATCTCTTCGCTGACTGTGAGCTGCATTACACACGGGACTGAAATGGTGGCTAACAAAGACATCTCTAGCGTTAATTTTGATCACGGCTTGTCTTGAAAAACGAATACAATTTGATGTTTGTCGTAGGAGAAGTCACACTGCAGGACTGTGCGCCAAATCTTCTGACACTGCCAGAATTTCAGAGGAGGAAAAATATGATCGCAACAGTCATTAATCGGCTGTCGGTGAACATGTCAAAATAGCGATCAAAGACTACATATTTTAGCCTAGGATTACAGGAATCTTTTAGGATTCTCAAAATTTGTCTCAGACGACCAAATCGTGACCACCATCGCACAGTGTGCACCCGGCTTTACTCTGTTAATTTTAGCTAATTTTTTCCCCATTTCTTTTATTGTATTTTCCTAATTGTACAGCACTTTGGTTCAATGTTTGTTATTTTTAAATGTGCTTTATAAACTTGAACTTGATACTAAAAGGTGCAGTGTGTAAATTTCCGCGGCATCTAGCGGTGCGGTTGCAAACTGCAAACAACACTCACCCCTCCCTTTCAAAGCAAAATAGAGAAGCTACAGTGGCCGTCTGGCCGACACAAGACAAAGATGTCGTAGTCTGAGACAGCAGCGAGTACGTAAGCCAGTCAAGCAATTAAGTTTCTTCTTTCTTCTAACAAAAAATGATCTCTGCTTCTAATAAACCAGAAAACTACTACTACTAATTCTTCCTGTGTATTCAACGTAGTGATGATGCAAGCTGCCTCTAAAACACGAACGATTTAGAACAACAACAGTGACTAAACGCGCTCTGTAGAGCAGTTTGTCCATTTAGGGCTACTGTAGAAACACGCCGGCGCATAATGGCGACTTAACATGTAAGGGGACCCGCGGTGTATGTAGATAGAAATGGCTCTTTCTAAAGGTAATAAAAACATAACGGGTCTTTATACACCACTGAAAACATAATTATGTATAATATATTGCACTTCTGTCAATAGATCTTCCCAAATTTTACACATTGCACATTTAATGCCAGGTGGAAACAAATCTCACGCTTACTTGATTTCCAGGATATTGTGCATAATTTGTGGGCGTTAGGGAGTGGCTTTCAATTTGCAGGGAAACTCTGGGAACTTCCAGGAGGGGTGGGATGTTTGCTTTATATGAGCAAAACAAATTTAAGTTTCAATTAAATTTGACATGCATCAAATGTTCTCTCTCACCCTCCACATAAGGAGTTGGGTCTCCAATTTTTCCTGGCATCTGGTCGGCAGACTTGAGTACTTCCATGTCCAGTATAACCACCACACGTCTGTGTACAACAAACACAAAAGCTTAATAATATGCATTAATGAAAATATACTACTGTTCAAACGTTTGATTAATAAGATTAATAAGAAATTAATACTTTTATTCAGCAAGAACACATTAAATTTCCTAAAGGCATTTATGTTGCAAAAGATTTCTATTTAACATAAATGCTGTTTTTTATTACTTTTTATTCTTCAAACGATCTTGAAAAATGATCTTGAAAAATATGAAAAACGATCCTGAAAAATGTTTTCCACAAAATATTATTCAGCACAACTGTTTTCAATATTGATAATAATAAGAATGTTTCTTGAGCAGCAAATCAGCATATTGAAATGATTTCTGGAGGATCATGTGACACTGAAGTCTGGAGTAATGATGCTGATTCAACTTTACATCACAGGGATAAATGACATGTTTAAAATATATTCAAATAGAAAACAGTTATTTTAAATGGTAATAATATTTCATAATATTATTATTTTACTGTATTTTTAATCAAATAAATGCAGCCCTGGTGAGCATAAGAGACATTTTACAAAAAAAACAAAAAATCTGCCCCCAAACTTTTAAACCGTAGTACTAATAAAGCAGAACCACACAGAAACCTGCCAATAATACATGCTAATAATAACAACTGTAAGAAAAAGAAAAATCGGATCAAGACCTGGAGATGAAAGCTTACCGTCCATCCTTGAGAACATTAGTGACGCTCCTTTTCAGCATACACACACAGTTAGAGGCCAACTGGTTTTGCTCAGCCATGGGATTGAGCTGTGTGGAGAGCATGAATGCTGCATGCAAGGAAAAATCATTATTTAAAAAAAAAAAAAAAAAAACATGGATTTACAACTCATTTTCTCATATTTGCATGTTTTAGAATAGCTGTGGTTTACAACCCAATGATATGAGTAAAAGACTACATTCAAAAAATATCACTCAAATTCTCTCAAATAGACCATTTAACTTTCAAACACATAAGCACCTAACATGAACATGATGTTTATGTAACAAAAATATTAGAGAAATATATGGCTTTGGTGCTTATGAACATCAACAAAGTCCCACAGGAGAAATCAAGCTCCAGTAGGGGTGTAACGATTCACTCTTTTCTCGATGCATTGATTACAAATCCTGACGATGCATATGCATCAATCTCAATCACCATAAGGAAAATGTTCCGTATAAAGAGAACAATGAGGGCTTTTATAACTATTCCGTGAAGAAAAGTTAGTTTAGGATTAGTTGGGAAAGTGCATGATATTCTAGGGTAGTCTCTCCATGTAAGCATTATGTTTAATGTACCTGGAACATTTCAATAAAGTTTTTTAGCCATTATAACACTATCCTGCACTATAGTTAACATGAACTAACAATACTTTAAAGCCTTTTAAAATTTTGGCTCATGTAAATTTCTACAAATGCCAATTTTTAGGCAATTAAAATAAAGTTATGTAGCATCATTAAGAACTAACATGAACTTACATTAACAATGGACAAAAGGTTGTTTTTTGCCCTTACTCTCAGATCTCCTGAAGGTCGCTGTGTAATTCTCATCCTGACTAAGACACATTGGAGGAAGCATTTCAATAACCCTATGAATGCATATAAAAATGCAGAATCGAATCGCATAGAATTTTAATGTGAATCATTTTGAATCGAATCGTTCTGAATTTGCAAAAATTGTTCTTGAATCGCAAATCAAATCGATTTGCGGTCTACCTAAAGATTCACAGCCCTAAGCTCCAGCAACAGCTGTTTTGTAAAAACAAGCCCAAAACAACATCCTCCAGGACATGAAAAATACAACAGATTTTAAAGGCAGACATCAAATTAAACACACAAAGAAATCTGAAAACTCATCAAACTTACAGGACATAGTGTGCAACCCATCACTCATCATGAGACGGAAACGGGACAGACCATTTCCACCATCAATCTTGCGGATGTTCTGGAGAGAATATTCAACATTTTACAGTCTTACATTACAGTTGACTAGAATGGAAATAAATGGTCTGGTGTCTTAAAGAAACACAAGCGTAAACTAAACATTCAGAAGTTAATAAAAACATTAAATTACTAACAACACTGATATGAGCAATGAAAAAAGTAACACTTTACAATAAGGTTTCCATTTGTTAAAGGGATAGTTCACCCAAAAATGAAAATTCTGTCATCATTTACTCACCCTAAAGTTGTTCCAAACCTATATGAATTTCTTTCTTCTGCTGAACACAAAACAAGATATTTTGAAGAATATGGATAACCAAACAGTTGATGGGCCCCATAGTTATGGGGAAAAAAATGCTATGGAAGTAAATGTGGACCATCAACTGTTCATTTTTGGGTGAACTATCCCTATTACATTTATTTAACCTCATTAATTAACATGAAATAACAATGAACAATACTTGAAGCATTTTTTATCTTAGTTCATGTTAATCTCAACATTTACTGAAACTTTAAGATCAAAAGTTGTATCCGTTAACATCTGTTAGTTAATGCACTGTGAACGAACATGAACATTTCTATTAACGAACATTAACAAAGGTTAATAAATGCTGTTAGAATATATTGCTCATTGCATTAATATGAACAAATGAGACCTTATTAATACAGTTTTTACATTATACATTATTTTAATCCACACATTAAAATTTATTCCCTTCAGAAATCACAAAATCTGTTATTGGCATTAGTGTCTACAATATTACTGGTCTTAACATCATCACCATCCCTAGAATAGGGTGATGTAACAAAATAATTTGATTAACTTGTAAACAGTGTGCAAGGAATCTGACAGTTACCACACATTGAAGAACAGGGTTGCTGACTTCAATTCCTTTAGTCAGGGACTGAAAAGAAAAAGCATACAATCCAACACAAGATAAAAAAGTCAAATAAATCAGAACAACAATAATAGCGAATTCAGATATCTGCCTTGTTTCACACACACATTCAAAACTCGGGAAAGAAAAATTGACCACATGAGCCATTTTCCACCTACAAAAACACTCTCAGAGTCATTATATTGTCTGCACAGTATCAACTGCTGCTATTGCATTGAGCAGACAATATAAAAACAAATATCTTGCATTTCATCCTCGATTTTAACCTTGTTACAGTTCAAACATGCAGGAAAACATAACTACATTAAACACAAGGCAATGGTAATAATTTGATTTTATGTCCCTGTCATAACAGTCCGAATCCGCAGGAAACATTTGATGGCTAGCTCACTTAGCAAGCTAATATCTGCAACGGTTGAAATAATGCAGCGGTCTTATTCTTACCTCAATTGCCCCTTCTGACAGTCTAACAGTCATGTTTTCACAAAAGTATTGCGAACGAAAGATTAAATGTTGTAATGACAAAAGATCACAACCGCCTCTGGTCCTCAGCACTCTCCTGTATCCTCGCGCCAACTCACTCCAAACGCGCGAAAGTGCGACACACGATGACGCGTTTCCCGTTTCAACCTACTTCCGCTGAACGTCAAAATAAATATGACAGGCTAGCCAAATGTTTCTTGAAGTGGAATAGTGTTATTCCTTCTTTGATTCACTAAGTTTTGCGAGTTTTAAAAATATTTTAATTCATTTGTTGTAATGTTGTAAACTATTTAATGTGGCTAATGTTTCTTCTATTTAAACCATTTTACTTTAAACAGTGTTTTTCTTCAATGCCACAAGAACAAGTCATACATTATTGACAACATTAGCTGCCAGACATTACCTCCCTCTTTTTGTTGTTTGTATCAAAATATTAATGTATAATTTAAATTAAGGATGCCATGTACAGTATGGTATTTTCTTAATAAACAAAATGAATGTTTATTTTTACATTCCAAAATGTAGTTCTGAAAATAAAAAAGCATCTCAAATACACAAATTTTTATACACCCCAGTATTATGTTAAAGGGATAGTTCACCCAAAAATGAAAATTCTGTCATCATTTACTCACCCTCAGGTTGTTCCAAACCTAAATTTCTTTGTTCTGTTGAACACAAAGGAAGATATTTTGAAGAATGTGGAAAACTGAACAATTCTGAGGCACCAATGACTTCCATAGTATTTTATTAGCTACTATGGAAGTCAATGGTGGCCCAAAGCGGCCTTCCTTCAAAATATCTTCCTTCGTGTACAGCAGAGCAAAGAAATGTACTCAGGTTTGTAACAACTTAAGGGCGAGTAAATGATGGCAGAATTTTCATTTTTGGGTGAACTAACCCTAACTAATCCTTCCAAAATAATGTAACAAATGCACAATTGTTTCTTTTTCCAGTCCACAATTTGTTCTGTTTAAAACAGATAACTGTTATGAATCATATGTATTATAATAAAATATATTTTCATTTGAATACAAAGTTGTGTCCACTGCAGCATACTATAAGAAAAACTGACACTCAACAAACCTGCTTTGTGTTCAGCCATGTGACCAAATACAATTTAATTGATCAAAAAAGTTGATTATTGAATTATATGCAGTACATTTTTACCAGTATTTATCAAAAATAGTAATAATCTGGAGCACATGTTTGTAAAATCACATAAAACGCTGCACAAGTGATTTCTCTCTTAGTAGCACTGCAGATTGTTATAGTACCTGAAATAAATATTTAATTTAATTTAATTTAATTTAATTTTGGGAACCCTTTAAAAAAATACACTTATGAGGCACTGAGGAATATCTCTTCAAATTTCTTTAATTAAAAAAAAAACGAAGAAATAAATCATGACTTTTTAACAAGATTTGTTCTAGCAAGGACATTTAGAACAACATTAATTCACATAAGGGGAGTAATTTCAAATTATCTTATAAACCTTTTAGAAAACATGTCCTTAATTTGCCTCCCGGTGGGGACCAACTACGCAGTCAACAATCATTTATGGACTCATTCTGCTAAAAGTATGAAAACTACTTTGGATAAACTTCAAAAGGTTGTGGCTTGTCATTAGTTTTGTCTGAATTGCCAGAGTTTGTGACCATAGTGGATGCTCCAGGGTTTGGGTTGGAAATTACTCCCAGAAAAAATGGCGTTTGACTCAAGTCATCCATTAGGGCAAAGAAAAATGGCTGATTGACAGTAAATGAAGGGTTGGAACGTGAGATGACCACACTTGTTGCTGCTGCTGCCTCTGCCCCTTCTTCATTTATCTCAATACTGGACATATGCTGCACACTGGACACAAACAAGGGGCCCTCGGAGATGCGGTCCAGCTTCGGATGACTAAATAGCATTCCTAGACCTGGATTACAGTAGAATTATATATTTGTTAGTATACATAATTAGAAGGAATATTAAAATGACATGGTAATCCAGAATGATCTCCTTAGATTATCATGGGGCATCTGAAAATGCAGTAGATATTATAGGACTTAAAGCTGGTTAAACATATTTACCACTAACTAGTCATAATGTGCATGTACTGGATGCAAGACATCTTACCCATGCTTGTCATGGCCTCTTGGAGGTCCTGGTTGAAATCAAGTTTGAATTTTGGGAGTTTGACCTGCATGTTTCTCTCTCGTGGTAATCGAATATAAAGATCTGAGATATTGAGCTTAGCTGCAATGGCTGACACATTCACATGTCCAGATGTTGGCAATACCACTAGTAGACTCCTGTCGCCTTTAAAGGGGAATCGAGCAACCTGTAGAGGTCAAAGAGGTTAAAAAAAAGGTTAGGAAGAGAGATTTAATCAGTGCTATTTATGAAGTAGCATCTTAAAGGCAATAACCTGGGCATCCAGCTCATGGTGGGTGAAAACACTGAGAGGATACTTAGGCCCAAGCATCATGTCCACATTAACAATCTGGTTTTCATCTATGTAGAAGAGCTCAGAGGAGGTGAAATGAGGGTCAAAGCGGGTGAGCCACTCTCCTGTCAAAGAGAAAATTAGACTTGGATTCTATGGTCCTTTTTTGATTTACACTTGTGAAATAACATGGGAACGATAATGCAATGGATGCCAAACCTCTGATGTGACTCACTGAAGGGCAAGAGGAAATTGCAAAATACTTGCTGGTAACAGGTGTTTGTTCTGACCTTTGTAGTGCATAGCATTGATCAGCATCATAACGGTGCTGAGAGGAAGACTGGACAGAAACTCTGAGATGTGCCCATTTGTGGCTTTCTTAACCCATTCATTGATGTCATTAACATCAGTCAAAGTGGCCGGCTCTGAGTCATACAGTTTCTGAGAATTCTCCATGAACTCCTGTTTTGCTTTAAATCCTGAGGAAAAAAGTAAACCATTAGCTTTGCATAGTACAGTAATTAATTGTTGTTGAAAGATTTAGTACAAAAACAAAAGCAAATTTCCAATCCTATTTAAAACAAATGGAAGAAAAAAAAATCAAATAGCCTATAGTGAATGGTTAATAATATGATTTTGTTGTTTTAAATACTATCCATAAAATGTAAAACATTTATTTGGATAAATTTGTCTTTGCATTAAGAAAATCTAAAGCCTAAAATATAATAATACATCAAATATATTTCATAATTTAAAGGTGCCATTGAACGTTTTTTTTTTAATATGTAATATAAGTCTAAGGTGTCCCCTGAATGTCTGTGAAGTTTCAGCTCAAAATACCCCATAGATTTTTTTTTATTCATTTTTTTAACTGCCTATTTTGGGGCATCATTAACTATGCACCGATTCAGGGCTGCTGGCCCTTTAAATGCTCACGCTCCCCGCCCACGGAGCTCACGCTTTCCTTGAACAGCATAAACAAAGTTCACACAGCTAATATAACCCTCAAAATGGATCTTTACAAAGTGTTCGTCATGCAGCATGTCTAATCGCGTAAGTACAGTGTTTATTTGGATGTTTACATTTGATTCTGAATGAGTTTGAGGCTATGCTCTGTGGCTAACAGCTAATGCTACACTGTTGGAGAGATTTATAAAGAATGAAGTTGTGTTTATGAATTATACAGACTGCAAGTGTTTAAAAATGAAAATAGCGATGACTCTTGTCTTCATGAACACAGTAAGAAACGATGGTAACTTTAACCACATTTAACAGTACATTAGCAACATGCTAACGAAACATTTAGAAAGACAATTTACAAATATCACTAAAAATATCATGATATCATGGATCATGTCAGTTATTATTGCTCCATCTGCCATTTTTCGCTGTTTTCCTTGCTTGCTTACCTAGTCTGACGATTCAGCTGTGCACAGATCCAGACATTAATACTGGCTGCCCTTGTGTAATGCCTTGAACATGGGCTGGCATATGCAAATATGTCTCAAACAATGGAGTTTGAGACTCACTGTTTGTCATTTCCATGTACTGAACTCTTGTTATTTAACTATGCTGAGGAAAATTCAATTTTTAATTCTAGGGCACCTTTAAAATAAATGAATTTATTTTGAATTTAAAGTCGGTATGAAACGGAAGTTGCGATAGTTCTTTTTTTCCCTATTGTGACGTATATCCCGGTGAAACAGCTTCTAAAATGAGAAAAAAAATTGTATGGCGGTCCTTCGGGTATTGGTTGGATTTTTGGAAGTTGGGTGTTGCTAACAAAATGGAGGCAGAAACATGACAGACCGCAATAGCCCCGCCCTCACACCATATCACATGACAGGAAGAGATGTCTTTTTGAGGGGGGAGGGAAGGTTATGTTTTTGATTAAAGATTATAAGGGAACATGAATTTTAAAAAAGACAACGAATCATTTATAATAAACACTACAATATAGCATAAAAAATAAGTATGGTCAATTTTGATTTCATGATGACTTTAAAGGGTTAGTTCACCCAAAAATGAAAAATCTCTCATTAATTACTCACCCTCATGTCTTTCCACACCGGTAAGACCTTTGTTCATCTTCGGAACACAAATTAAGATTTTTTTTTTAATGAAATCCGGAAGGTATCTGACTCGTCCAGAGACAGACAGCAATATAATCAACACTTTCAAGGTCCAGAAAGGTTCTAAAGACACCATTAAAACAGTCGACGTGACTGCAGTGGTTCAACCTTCATGTTATGAAGCGACGAGAAAACTTTTTGTGAGCAAAAACAAAACAAAAATAACGACTTTATTCAACAATCTCTTCTCTTCCCTGTCATCCTTAATGCAGTTTCCGCAGTAAACACAGTGAAGGCTTCTGTGTTTACGTCTGAATGCCAGCTCAGTACTGGCCAAAGCTGATCACGTGAGAAGCACGATGCATGCGTGTGATGCTGATGCAGGAGCTGACCAATAATGAGTCAGCGTTCTGACGTAGAACCTGGAAGCGCTGGACATAAACAATATATGCATGACACAGAAGAGAAGATATTGTTTAATAAAGTCATTACTTTTTGTTTTGTTTTTGCACACAAAAAGTATTCTCATCGCTTCATAAAATTAAGGTTGAACCACTGCAGCTATGTCGACAGTTTTAATGTCTTTAGTACCTTTCTGGACCTTGAAAGTGTTTATTATATTGGTGTCTATGGATGAGTCATATACCTCTTGGATTTCATCAAAAATATCTTCATTTGTGTTCCGAAGATTAAAGAAGGTCTTACGGGTGTGGAACGACATGAGGGTGAATAATAAATGAAAGATTTGTCATTTTTGGGTGAACTAACCCTTTAATAGATACATATTAAATATGTTCTTTTGTGAACATCAGGGAAAATTACTTCATATATGCACTAATGCATCTAATGCATAATTCATATTATTTTAAGTGACCTAAATACACACACACACACACAAAACATTTTTGGGGCCGTTGTATAGACCTGCATGCAATTGCTGACAATGTACATGTTTTGTGTTACATGTGCGTGTCCCTCACCAGTTTTCAAATAGATGCGGCTGGCGATAGACAGGTTCCTTTTGCGGAAATTGCGCAGGAGGCTGCTGAGGGCAGTGTGGTAGCAGGGCAATGCGTCTGCATGCAGGTGGTGTAGAAGCAGCTCTTCCGTCTCATTTATTGCTCCTGAGATTCAGATAAACAACAAAAGATTGTTTTTAAAATGTACGCATGCAAAAAATGGATGCAAAAAATGAATATGAAGTGAACAGAAACCAAAACATTTTTTATTCTCTGAGTCTTTTGTTTGTATTGTAGATTGCAGACTTACCCAGCGCTAGCTGCGAGAGTGCAACGGACAAGCTAAGAGGGGAAATGATAACATTGGGCTGCTCTGGACTAGGCTTCAAGTTTTCCAGGAACAAAAGGCCAAGCTTCATAATGCCGTTGCCTATAGTCCGCTTAATCTGTTGGCTAGACATTTCCCCATCACAGAGCGTATCAAGGTCCTCCTCAGAGGAGCCCTCTTTCTGCCCAGGAGAGGGAACCGTGGTTGAAGGATCTGCTTCCAGGCCATCTGGAGTACCCGTGTGTGCTTCTGTTATGGTGGGGTCAAGAGTGCCCTTCAAATCCTGAGAGGGACAGTGCGATTGGAGTGTCAAAAGTCTAAACATGTGTATACTCTTAAGGATGAGCACTGAGCATTGTGGGTTCTTACTGATATGGGTTTACTTGGTATCAGTGGGATGAGAGGAATTAAAGGATCCGCTCCATCCTCTGGTTCAATTGCATCTTCCTGCAGTGAAAAAGAGAAATTCAAGGCATTTCAATGGAATAAAATCATATGAAAACAAAAAAACAGGTAAAACTTAAGGTTCATTAGTTAACAATATTAGTTAACATGAACTAATAATGAACTGCACTTCTACAGCATTTATTAATCTTTATTAATGTTAATTTCAGCGTTAAAGGATTAGTCCACTTTTAAATACACTTTTCCTGATAAATTTACTCACCCCCATGTCATCCAAGATGTTCTTTCGTCAGTCGAAAAGAAATGAAGGTTTTTGAGGAAAATATTATGAAGAATGCGGAAGCGGAAAGTACGTTCAGTGCGATATTTTGTTTATAAAGCATAAACGGTTGTATTTTTTTCGAAAATGACCGATCGTTTCGCTAGATAAGACTCTTATTACTCATCTGGTATCGTTTAAAGCCATTGAAGCTGCACTGAAACTGTAATTTTGACCTTCAATCTGTTGGTAGCCATTGAAATCCACTGTAAGTAGAAAAATCCTGGAATGTTTTCCTCAAAAACCTTCATTTCTTTTCGACTGACGAAAGAAAGACATGAACATCTTGTATGACATGGGGGTGAGTAAATTTATCAGGAAAAGTGTATTTAAAAGTGGACTAATCCTTTAACGAAGATTAGTAAATACAGTAACAAATGTATTGCTTATGGTTAGTTCATGTTAGTTAATACATTAACTAATGTTTAACTAATGAACCTTATTGTAAAGTGTTAGCAAAAAACAATATAAGATCAGTTGAGTGCTTTACCGTCCAGCCTTGCTTGGCATAACAAAGGAGGAGGAATGCCAGAAAACACAAGTTCATGTTCTAGAAGATTGTCTAAAAACCAAAGAACAGAACAATTTATACAGTATTTGTAATTGTTTGGTTTATTGTTCATTGATCACTAGTCATTTGTTCAAAGGTACTCTTCCATTTTACATATTATCCTTAAATACTCATAATCATTATGGATAAAATACGTATTAATAGAAATTTCGGGTGTATTGTTAAGATGTTAACACAAGAAGCACCCTCGCACATAATATATTTGTTGATAATAGAACATATTTTTTTTAAATAATTCCTGTAGGTCTCCCTCACTTCCACAGAAATCCATGATCCAGCTACTGCCATTAAAATCTGGCAATAAACTACAAATATAGACGTGAACTGATTTACAGGTCCAGTTTAAGGTGGATTATTTTTAAATTCGCAGATTGTCAAATAATCAATAAACACTTAACATGGCTAAAGGTCTGTCAGCTGTTGCATAATTCCAGGGTTAAGCTTTTTGTTAAAGCTACAGATTCAAATAAATTTAGATCACAGGAAAATAATATATATATTATATATTATTTAAAAATTATATATATATAAAATAAAAATAGATAAAAATAGATATGGAAATGTTTTTACAGAATTTTACTACTGACACAAAATACGTATTTTCAAAAACAGTTTTATGAAACATGGGAATCTCATGGGAATCAACTGATTATTAATTGATTATGCATCAAAAAAAACACAAACAAAGATGAAACGTACATATTTACTAACCCAAAGAGCTGGCGGCAACAGAATCAACTTGTATATTTCAACACAATATCTTCCTAATGCATTGCAAACAACTATTTATGGTGAAAACGTATACAAGACAACAAACAAAACTGCGTGCTTACCGTGCAAATCTCCAGTTGTAGGATCCAGCCCTGATTTAGGAAAGAAAAGCACAAAATAGGCAATGGGAAAAGGGGTTGGCAGTCTCAGAGCAGGCTGTTACATTTCAACTTTCATTGATCTTTACCTCACTTAGTCTTAGTACCTACCTCTTCATAGATGTAAATATTGAGAGACCTTGGGGTCAAACATCAAACTCGAGTGTGTAGATTTGTGGATCTGTGAAGTATGGAGCAGGTTATAAACTGGTACTATATAGTTTGCTGAGCTAAATCAACTCACTGCTGATAGTGCATGTGAGACACTGAGTTTGAGTAAACATGCTGCACAAGAAAAACTGCACATAAATGAGGAGGAGATGACAAGTCAGCACTGCCAATGCTGATATTAATATAGACTGTTATTGGATAGAGGGCTTTTATATTGCCACACAAACAAACCAGTGGCATCTGCCAAGATCTCCAAATTGAGAGCAGTTGAAAAGCAGTGCGTTGCAAACAATCAAATGGACTTTGTCCTACCAGAATAACCTCTCTGGTGGGTGCTCTGGTTCCAAGCACGAAAATCTAGAGCGACCCGAACAACTGACCATCCCACTCATTCATCAACGAGTAGGTCATTCAATCGCCCCATTCGAATGTTTTTCAGTTGAAATAAAAAAATAAAAAATACAGAGACACATTTATTATCTATTTCTTTTATTTTAAATCATTGAAAAGGTTCATTTTAGTGAGTATATAGAAAAAGGTCACGTTTTAAAAATAAAGAAGAAAAATACAATGAAATACAAAAGAGCAATAGCCAATGTGGTTTTAGACAGTGTGCTGCTTGTGTTATAATATCAGACAGATGTTTGCTAAATCTCAAATGGATATTATATTTAGCATGAATTATAGTAAAATAATAACCAATTGCATTTTTAAATACTTATAAGGAGTCAGATATAAAGCAATATCCACTTTTCCAAATTGTCTGAGCATACAGGATTCAATGAAAACCTCTACTTAGTAACATAAAATAATGTGCTTTTCAGAATGAAAACTAGAACACTAATCAGTGTATAATAAGGATCTGAACTTATATCAGAACTCATAATTCACAAGCCAATTCTTCAAACCTGACAGCTAGTGGGTTTCAGAAAATATATTGTGGTATTAGAGAGCCAGTAACGCATAAATTCTCACTAAATATTCTAACATTGCATATACGGAATGTCTAGAGAAGATAATGTTTTACATAAAGCATTCCAGTAATAAATTAAATAGGTTAGATTTTAGTTCATATCTATTCAAGGACGTTGCAAAAAAGTATTCTTTAAGATCATAAGCATTAGGCTCAACAAAGATATATATCTTGTATATCATTCATATATAAATGTGTATGTATATACAAACATACATACAGTATGTTGAGTAAAATGTAACATGTCACTTGACCTGGGTTTGTGACAAACAAATGAATTAATACATTATCAAGGTTAATAAAGCATCAGATTGATCTGTATAGTCATTAGATACATTTTAAATGTCAAGAGGGTCCAAATTCAGGATTCAGGACCACCCCATTGCATATTAGGTGTTTACACTCTTAGTCAGTGTACAGTAACAGAACGAAGAGTCATCTTGGACTTGACCAAGGTCACATTGTCTTGTTCATTATGCTCCATTGACGTGGATGTAGAAACGTACTGCGTAGTATAGAAAAGAAGTGCCAAACATGGCGCACTATAAACGTCTACCATGAATACTGCATAGTTGCTGAGCAAGTCTGGTGAATCGAATCATATGATATGATCAACATAGTCTAACCTGTGATTCTCACAGTGTTGTTTTTGGTGATTTCACTCGTCTAATGGAAAGTGTAAATGCTACACTAGAACCACACTTGAACTTTCCTGAGCAGCTCATCTCATGCATTCATCTAAGAGTCCATTCATTTGACTTTTTTTGAGTCGATTCTTACATACAAAGCAGCTAGTGCAGTTATATCACATGAACCCTAAAAATCATTAAAAAAAAAAGACCATTCTTTTGATTGTATGAATCGGAGGCAAAATTCAGTTTTGGTCACTTACTAAAGGGCGAGGTCGCAAGTTCTTTTTCAGCGAGGTTAATATGGAAATATCAGGCTTGCTCCTTCTACAACTGAAACAGGTTTCTTTGTGCATGGTTGGCAAGATTGTTTCATTCTGGGGAAGGAGCCAAAAGTGGCACAAGGAATATATTATTTTCTGAAAAAGCAACACAACACTAGTTCGTTTAAGCCAGCAGCCTGATGGCACCGTTGTCAGAGCCGAGCAGCAGAAGCCTCTTGGTGGGCAGCACAGACAGACTTGTGAGAGTCCCACGAAAGTTCTCTGAGCTGAGCTTGGTGGATCCCCCCAGGTTGGCTGCGCTGTCCAGAATGGAGTACACCCCGATCTTGTTGGCAACAGTTCCCGCCACAATCTCAGCACCGTAAAGATCAAATGCATGGATGGGGTCGGATGGAGTCCTGTACTGGTGGAGTGGCTTGTGCTCCACATCTTTCCAAACAGTCAATGTGTGGTCAGATGAAGAACTAATGAGCAAATTTCCCTCTGTTGCCTACACAATAATACATTAAAAAAATCAGTTAACAGGTGGGGAAGTGTCAACATTTTTTAAATGACCTACTTGATATTTACTTGCAGTGCCAACATTTTCACTGGCTCAACTATAAAAGAATGATCCATTTTTTTTTATATTTGCTAGGAATATTCATATTTTTAATGTAATGTTTAGTCTTCTTTACTATTGTTTTTTCTTTACAAAACGAAAATGTGCAACAGGCTAGAAATGAAAGTAACCCAATAAATTTATAAATACACTTTTGCTGGAAAATGATGGCATACTGATTTTTAAATGATTTTGAAAGAAGTCTCTTAAGCTCACCAAGGCTGTATTTATTTGATCAAAAAAAAAAAAAAAAATGTATATATGTATATATATATATATATATATATATATATATATATATATATATATATATATATATACACACACAGTACAGTCCTGTATTATTCCTGTGATGGCAAAGCTGAATTTTCAGCATCATTACTCCAGTCTTCAGTGTCACATGATCCTTCAGAAATCATTCTAATATGCTGATCTGCTGCTCAAGAAACATTTAATGTGTACAATTGTACAAAATATTTGTGTACAATATTTTTTTTCAGGATTATTCGATGAATAGAAAGTTCAAAAGAACAGTGTTTATCTGAAATCTAAGCTTTTGTAACATTATAAATGTCTTTAATTTCTTTTCAAAAAAATAAAAATAAAAATTCTTACTGACCCCAAACTTTTGAACGGTAGTGTATAATGCTACAGAAGCTTTGTATTTCAGATAAATGCTGTTCTTTTGAACTTTCTATTCATCAAGGAATCCTGGAAAAAAAAAGTGCACAACTGTTTTCAACATTGAAAATAATCATAAATGTTTCTTGAGCAGCAGATCAGCATATTAGAATGATTTCTGAAGGATCATGTGACACTGAAGACTGGAGTAACGATGTTGAAAATTCAGCTTTGCATCACAGGAATAAATTTCTTTGTCAAATATATTTAAATAGTACACAGTTATTTTAAATTGTAATAATATTTCACAATATTACTGTTTTTTACTGTATTTTTAATTAAATAAATGTAGCCTTGGTGAGCAGACGAAACTTCTTTTAAAAACATTAAAAATCTTAGTGGTTCCAAACTTTTGGACTGTACTGTATATATATATATATATATATATATATATATATATATATATATATATATATATACACTGAAAATATACTGAAAATAATTTTTCAATACTCTTTGATAAATAGAAAGTTTAAAAGAACAGCATTTATTTGAAATCAAAAATTTTGGAACATTATAAATGTCTTTACTGACAATTTTGATCAATTTAATGTATCCTTGCGGATTAAAAGTATTATTTACAATCTTAAGGACCCCAAACTTTCCAAAGACTATCCCAAGTAATTTTTGCAAAAATCTGTGTTAACCAGCTACTAGACCACATTATCTTGTTGACTAATCAGCACAATTTGTTACAATTAAGTTGAATATCAAACAGTTAAATTCATAAAAGGCATAAAAATGGATGTACAAGATCCATAAATGTGAGATTATCAGTAGCAACATGGCAGCAGCCCAAAACTCCCTCAACAATGGCCCCGGGGCAGAAGGAACCCTGCTAAATATTGTTGAACCCTGCTAAGGTTCATCCATTTCCTAATAAGTCAAGAATAATAAAGTAATTGTGCAGCAATCTGCACGGCTCATAGATTTTGTCCTAATGAGTAACTCATGTCTATATTTGCCCAAACATGGGCCTCTGGTGGCAGAGACAGACCTTTGACCCCACAAATCAGGGTTAAATAAAGTTTGCCTAGTTCTAGTCGCTTGTTGACTGCATCTGAACAAACCAACACAGTACAAGTTTTACTCATCATACTGAAATTTCAAGCACTGATGTGAATCATGACACTGAAACCGATGTAATCCACTGGACACTCATGATTTCTGGTTCCTTGCCATTCTAAAACAAGGTCATGCAGTGAATGTAATCCTGTACATTTGGAATAACAACTCATGATGAGTGGTAGAGAAGTAAACAATCTGATTCACAGTTTTTATGAACAATGTGTATCCTTCTTACATAATATTCCCTAATAACAATACAGATGCAATTATTGTTTACAAGCACGTGAACTGTGAAAACATCAAAGGACATCAGAGCATGCATTCGTATGCACGTCTTGCATTACACATTAACCAACGACTTGCATACTCACTTTCATTTGCAGTATATCTCCCTCGTGACCAGGCCAGCCTCTTAGCACCAGACCCGTTCTTGCATCCAGCAGCACTATGAATCCAGTGGAGAAACCTGCCGCCACAGTGCGGCCCCCCGGACTGACAGCCAAGCAGCGGATCAGCCCAGCGTTCATGTTATTAGAGGCTAGACGGAACTCATGCTGTCAACAGAGAAATAACAGAGTCCTTACTGGTAATCATAAGCACTGCACAAATGCACAAAGAAATACAACTGCCTGGCCACTACAATGCTTGATAAAAAAACAATTGATGTAAAAATGACTGGATGACAGAGGACTGAGCAGTACCTGCAAGCCAGGTTTGCGCGGGTCTATGAAACGCAGCACAGAGTCAGCGCTAGCAAACACTATGCTGCAGTGAGGAGCTGGCATAGTGGTGACAGCTGTGATGGGGTTCTTCCCATCCAGAGGTTCATTACAGCGTAAATTCTTACCTAGTCATATGAAAGAGAGAGAGAGCCAAACAAGGAATCATGTTAAATTTGTTGGTCTGACAGTCACAGCCAAAACACACAATATGTACAAAAAAATGTATTCTTCTTTGTAATGCAAGTTGTATATGTTTTGTATATTAATGATTCTATTAATAATAGCATTCTGTAATGGAAATGACAGTTTTGAGATAAAATGGCAGGCTCCTTTGTCTGCCTATGGCTAAATTAACAGCTACCATTTTATGTATCCGAAATACGCAAATTTAAATAAATGTTTTCATACTTTTTGCATCATTTGCCAAAATGACAGCTTAATTGGAAATTATGAACAAAAATATATCACATCTCATATTTCACTGCTGTCACTGGAGATAACTGTGGAACAATGGTAATTTAAAAAAATTGCTATAAAACTATTTCACACAGTAAATATTTGAAATATGACATTATTTGATTAAAAAAAAACATTTAAACATTAATATATTGTAAATTAAATGTTAATATTATTAATATTTAATTATGTTTTTGTTTAGAATGTTAAATGAATAATTCATATTTCTATGATTTATTTTCAAAGTTTAAAATTGAAAATCTAGGTCAGGGATGAGGGTAAACAATGAAGTCTATGCATAAATCTATCTGAAAGGTTGCAAAAACGAATTATTGAAAGCATGATAAAAAGTTGAAGGTTGAAGAAACAAAATGTTACTCATTACGAATGAAAAAAAAAAAAAAACAAAAGGTTAATCACACAAAAAATGAACTATTAACATACAGTATGCCACAAAAGGTCAGTAATACTACAGATGCTCAAATTAACAGTATTATTACATCCTCACCTGTGAATTGATCCCACAGATGCACAGTACCATCACAGCTCACCACTTCCTGTAAGGCCTCTAGCTGGCCAACATAAAACACAGATTTGCGGTGCTCTGCGTACGTGAGTCGGGGCTCAACCTCTCGTGTGCCATCACCGTGGTTATAAAGCGGCCACAGCCTTACAGTTTTGTCTTTACTCCCTGAAAGGAAGTAGTCCTCCCCTGCTAATGGCGCCAGACATTTCGCAGTGCCCGAGTGGCCCAAGAAACTCTGAAGACGGATCTGGTGGAAGTGGAAGTGCAAATCCTGCTGGTTAAGGCCGATCTCATACTGCCAGTATGCAAGCCAGTTACCCTGCAGGGAGCGGCTGCTGCGTGGGAGGTCCTGTTTCAGTGCGCTGTCCTCCGGAGTGGATCCCAGGACCCAAGAGTATGAGGAGTGAGAGAAAGAAGGTCCAGCTGAGGAAAGTGTAGTGGTGGCTATACTCGTCTGAGGAGCATTGCTACCATAAGGCCTTGTCCATGTTTCCAAAGAGGACAAGTTTGGACTCCCACAGGCTTCAGTGTCCCGGGGTACCTGGATACGGTTTCCCACCAGATGACTGCCAAAGGTTCCTGACTCAGGCAGGATGTCTCCACCTAGTGGTGTGGAAGTGGATGAGGGAGCAGGGAAGGGACTACGACCCATATGGCGGCCCATACTAGGAGAGAGGCCTGTAGCAGATGCTCTCTGTCCTCCAACTGGGTTGGTTTCTGGGCTACCTGGACTTGCTCGTTCATGATATGATTGGGCAAGACTCCAAACTAGCTCGTGATTGAGATCCAGTTTGCGAATTGCTGCATCACCTAAAAAAATAAATAAATAAGTGAATAGAACACCTTTTTTCAATGCATAAAAGGTGTGTTTGGCAAGCTAACCAAAAGAAATGTGTTTTACCAATGAGACAGTAGAAAGGAATGTAAGATGCATAAGCCATTTCAGGATTAAACACAGCCTGAAGTTCCTCCAAAACCCCAAGCTCACAAGTAACCTCTGTTCCATCTGGAATGCACACGTCTAGGTATGTGCAGTCTCCAACCTCCCTACGTGGGGCACTTCCCATCTGCATATATAGAAAATTATTTATTATACAATATAATATTTGCAATGCTGTTGTTGAAAATAAAAATTTGTTGTGACTTGCTTGGTTAAATAAAATAAAATATTGCAAATTGTCTTTGGTTACCTGATTTTGCAGACAGTTCAGGAAGGAGAAAACTTGGAAGAACCTACGGAGAGTTTCTGCCATGTGCTGCTGTACCATCTCTCGGCCAATACGCAGGCAGATCAGAGCTATGAGGCTCAGGGTCTTCAGACACAACGCGGAACGAGTCTGCACTCCACTAGGAAAGCTGAACACAGAGAGACAAGTTAATAAGAGTCCATTTTAGCCCATGTGGGCCACAAACCAGAGGTCAGCTCTGATTCTCATGGGAAGTTTTAACTTCCTAACCATGACTGATGCACTATATATAAGCTTTTACCCCATCTTAGTTGATGTTAACAAATCCAGCAGAGGCAGCAGAACCTCCTGGTTAATCTTCATCAGCATGTCCATTAGAGTGGTGTCTGACAGGAACACTATAATCTTCTGAGTGAGTACTGCAGCACCCAAAAGCCCAGCCTCCTTTCGAGTGTTCAAACGGCAAGAAGAAGGTGGAGAGACCTGCAAGTTTCAAGAGAGCAGAAATTTAAATAAAAAAATATGAAGAAAAAAAATTACAAGACAAATGCTTTACTATTAATCAGTTCAAATGAATTATTGAAAAATAATTTCTCAATTACAATAAATTCTTTAAGAAATCCATAGAGTTTGCCAGGCTATTTTTTCCAAAACTATTTTTTTTTCATTGAAATTGAGATTCAAAAGCTTCAGTTACCAGGTAACCAATGTAAGGTAGATATTGGTAAGTCAACACCGGTTCTCCGTAGAGATGCGCTATGTAAATAAGACACTCGAGAACTGGTCGTGCAGTCTGGTCACCAACAACTGGTTTCTTTTCATATACACTTCCTATGCTCTCAAGGCTATTTTCCTCATTCGCAGAGAGCATGAACTGGTGTTTGTCAAGACCTTAAAAAACAAAAAGATCATTTTTAACAGAGACCATTACGACAAATGTTCAAAGCCAAAACCACCAAGAATTTTAGAATACAGAGATAAATGTCAGTTAAGAGACTGCAGTTGTACCTATGTAACATGAAGTAAGTAATCGCAGCAGGTTCCTAGCGATGAATCGAGATGTCAATGTCGGCCCCAGTTTTGCAGACAGCCATCTGACAGTTTTGCAAACAGTGTCTGGAAAAGATAATGTATTTTTTATTGCATAATTCAGGTGTACTGTTGAATATTTTAAAATATAGTATGAATATTAAAAATGTACAAATAAATCAAATGCATGGCCAAAAAGATCCATCTCTGTTCTAACTAACCTAATAATATCTTGTGTTCTTTTTCCTCAGAGTCCTCTAAAGTGTCATGTTCAGTCTCTTCTTCCTCCATGTTTTTCTCTGCATCTTCTTGCGCAATTCCATTCATGATGTCTCCCTCAAGTGTGGCCACGGTTGCCTCAGACTCCTCTGTGCAGACTGAAAGAGTCATCTCTAGACTGGGCACCCTTTGCACTGTAATCTCTCTGTCTTCTACTGTTTCCTCCTCATCCTCAAGCTCTCCACCATCCTCACCATCACTAGTCTGCTTCAGGTCTTGACAGCTGTCAGCAGATTTTAAACTTGCCCGGTCTCCAATGGACACCTCACTAGCGCTGCTCTTGTCGCTCAGTTTCCCCACACTGAGAGATTCCTGGTCTTGGTCTTTATTTGCTGGGCTTTGGTTCTGCTGTTTGGCAGCAAGCGTTGTTGTTGCTCCAGATGCATTATTATTCACATAAAAGCCATTCTGAAAGTCCTCACCTTCAGTCAGAAAAACCTGGTCATTGAGACTGATGCCTGAGGAGTAATCCACAAGTCCTTGGTCTCCAACAACACCAACGCCTCCACTAGCACCTCCACTGCCTCCTCCTACTTTGCCAGAAGATGTGGCAGTAGACGACCTCCCGTCCTCACACTCATAGTCCTCCTCCTCCTCATCTAAGGCACCAGCAGCTCCCCTTAAAACCTTTAAGCCCTCCCATTCAGTCCCTGCAGCTGTATTGCAGCTTTCAAAGCCAGTGATGACCTGCAGAAAATGTGGAAGAAGGCTGGAAAGAAAGGCCTGCAAACCAAGCCTTACGATAAGCTGCAGCACAAAGCAATCCGTGTAGAGGTAGAAGCGGCCTCGAAGGCATCTGGGATTCTCGTACACCCCTATTAGAGGCTTTAGTAGGTACTTGGAGGCATTGCGAGGCCCAAGAACCCTGGACACAGGCTCAAATAAGTACCAGGCCGCGTAAACAGCAGTGGACTCTTCTGACATCAAAGAAAGCACAAAGGGTAGAAGAATCTCAAGCCCCTCTGCAGTTATGTCACCCTTTAGAAGTGTCTCCAGCTGTTGCCATAAGTTGAACACGATGTCACGGCCCTGGATACTGTTAATGGACTCCATCTTGGAGTGGTAGGAGAATATAAATCTATGCAGTGTTGGAAAATATGCTGGAAAGGGTAGAGGGGATAGGACAGGGCTAAGCAGTTGCCAAGGGTTTGGTGGTGGAAGACCCTCATAAATAGGGTCATATTTGAACAGAAACGGTAGTCCTTGTGGGTATGTTGTGAATATTCCTGTCTTGGAACAATGTTTGTGGACCTGCAGAAGAGTCTCCAGTGCATGATGGAGTGGTAGTGGAACATCTCGAAGGTTTGTACAGCACAGCTTTAATACTGCTTGAAACCGATCACTCAGATGTGTTCCTGGACTCAGTCCTCGCAGTTTGGAGGAATAAAAGATCTCAGCGATGAGAACACCCAAGGCTTGCATATCTCTCTGGAAAAGATCTGTGAATGACAGAGGAACTTTCATTACAGGTCTCAAGTCTTTCTTGTTCATGTCAAGACCTGTTGTATGGTCTTGATGGACTTGGGAGTGTAGACCTTTCACCAAGAAGTTGTTGAGCTTTTCTAACTCTTCCAAAGGTTGCAGAGGTTTGAATCCCTCTGGCAGGCTTATCTTGAATTTCTCAAAATTAGAAGCTTCTTGTTTTTTACTTAGTGACGCTGCTCTGTGAAGCATGGATGTTCTAATACCAGATCCTAGGGTATTTGTGACATTTCCAGGTGTTTCACCAGGGAGAGAACCATGAGAAGGAGACACAGCCAAAGAAACACTCTCCCCACTGCTCTTTCCACTAGAACCAACCATAGGGATTGGAACAGAAGTAGATGATAATGAGCCACTTAAGTCAAGAGCCTCCATTGCTTGCTCAAGCTCCTCGTCTCTGCCTACCACTGACCAGCCACTGGATTCACATCCTGTTGCCTCTGGGACCAATCCATCCACACCATCCAGCGTGGTTTCAAGTGGTGGAATCTGCCATGTCGTTACATTCACAGGACCAAAATGAGGAGGTTCTGGAGGTGAATACTGGTAGGGTGCAAGACGAGGTGGGTGAGGGTGTTCAAACAGTTGCACAACTCCGTAGCTGGTGAGATGGGTGTGGTTATCCACCAAGTGCAAGCACACGTTCTTAGCTTTGACTGCTTCTTTACCTGATAGCTTATAGCCAAACGTTAGGTCAATCCAGTGATGCAACTGTTGAGACACTTCTCGACTCTCTAGCAGTTGTCTATGCACAGAAATAAACTCTTCATAGGAGTTACACCATGGAGGTACATCAAGGTCTGGCATGTCTGGGTGAATGGAGTGGAATATAGAAGGATCAGTGTAAAATTCTGGAATGCATTCATCTGGGGTCCAGCTCTGAATACGTTCCATACTAGCTGGATATTCATTGGGCTCCCACTGGGAACGAACATGGCTACACAGTACAGATTTGGGCGTCTGTCTAGCTTTGTAGACATAATAAGTGATGTCTGACAGAACATCTGAGATATGATGGGGAACGTGGAGGTGATCCGACTGTCCTGAGCCACCAGGTACTACTGGTCCACCAATATCTGAGGCAAAATTGCTTCCACCACTTCCATTAGCTGCTGCTAGTGCTTCTTTGGTCATTTCGTACGTGAAGTCCAGTTGTTTATCACCCTTATTCAGACGAAATTTCGATCTCTTGAGATCACGAAATCTTCCATATGGCACAGTGAAATCAACCACCCAAGGTAAAACCGGGTGATAGTTTGGGTCTCCCTCACGCCTCCCAGCCAGTCGATTTAATTCCATCAGATATTGGAAGTTGCTGACTCGACCGTTGACCCAGTCTAGGACCAGAGATTTGAGCTCATCCAGACAATTTTGACAAAGCTGTTCACTCACACCACTGTTATGACTCTGATTGTCTTTTGCTGTAACACTTGTTGGCACTCTACTTTCTAATGCATACGACACATCATCCCTGTATTCTCCAAACTTTTCATAATGCGCCAGTGAGACCTTTAGGCGACTGCAGAGCTGCTCATCTATTGCAATGTCAAGTAAGGAGAGTTCGCCACACAATAGCCCTGAGGCATGACATTCGCGCATTGCTATGAGTAGTTGGTACAAAATGAACAATATCTTAGCGTGGCTGTTAGCCAGCTTAGCTGGACTGTATGTGACAATGTCATGAACAGTGTACTGTGTGTATGGGAAAACCATGTAAAGGACCTCCTCTGACTCCAACAAGCATTCTACAGGAAGCACATTTGGACACAAACTGTCAGTACTTTGTTTGGGGGCTGAGCTGCTGGATGGGAATGGGCAGTCTTTCTCCTTCTCTTTGGCTGGAGAGAGGGACGGTGACACTCGATCGGTAGAGATAAAGCCGGAGCAAAACAGTTTCTGCAAGGCTTGCCGAACAGCATCTATGGCTAAAACAGGTGTCTGCTCAACCAAATCTGCATATGGTTGGACATGGTTCATGTAAGCTTCACGCCACAGATTTCTGAAAAAAATGCAGGGAAAAAAACACTATATGTAGGATATTACAAGTAAACACTGATTCACCAAATGCATATTGCTTGGAAAATACTATAAAAAATTAACAGAACAATAGGTCTCATGACATCATAATGCACAGTATGAAAAATGGATATTATGCAATTTGAAATTTGCTAAAGATTTAAGTGTTATTAAATTATTACTGTTTTTAAAGAATAACTGGTAACACTTTACAGTAATGTTCATTTGTTAACATTAGTTAATGTATTAAGTAACATGAATTAACCATGAGAAATAAATTTGTTATGGTATTTGTTAATCTTAGTTAATAAAAAAACAGCTGTTCATTGTTTGTTCATGTTACTTCACAGTGCATTAACTAATGTTAACAAATACAATTCTTGATTTTAATAATGTATTAGTAAATTTTGAAATTAACATTAACAAAGATTAATAAACGCTGTATAAGTGCAGTTCATTATTACTTTATGTTAACTAATGTAGTCAACTAATGTTAACTACTGAACCTTATTGTAAAGTGTTACCAAATAACTTTAATTGAGCATTAGATTATGGCAAAGGTAACCTAAATGCAAATGAGCAAGACAAAATAAATATCCAATTCTAATATCAGCAAAAAAAAAAAAAACTGATACATATTGTTTGATATATATTGCGTTTGCACATCTCAATAGAAGTTTATATTGAACAGATTGTTTTAATCAACAGAATTAAAAACAACAATTATGCAAGCATATTCTCACAAAAAAATATATATAAAGGAAAGACAGTGTAATGTACCTTAAATTAGACTGGGATACTCCCTGCATCAGAGTCATGAAAGAGTCCTGAGAGACTCCCTCCCCATGGCAGCCTGGCTCCCTGGCTAATCGGTATCCCAGTTTGCGCTTTCTAAGGCCTTGGATACAAACACGCGTCCAACCAGATGGCAATTTCATCTGAGAGCGCTGGAGAAGAGTGCATATTTCCCCCTCACTAAAGCACTCATATCTTGCACAGCGAGTAACTCTCCTGTTTCTCAGGGCCATTACCCAGCGAGTTGGGACCAGGACCACCAGTTCATTGGGTCGCTGACTGGGTCCAGTCTGCCGCTGATCAATACCCAGGTCCCTCTCCAAGGCTGGCGCCAACCACTCCATGATCTCTTTCAGTTATTCAGACTGTGGCCTTTGTACACCCCTGTAAGAAGCTAAGAAGATGTCAGGAATGACAGGAAGTAAAATAAAAAGCACTATAAGATACTATTATTTTTTATAGACACATATGCTCATTACATAAAATAATAACAAATAACTTTATTGGAGTCACATGGAAAATGTGTATTATCCACTGCAAACTTGAGTAATAATACTAATGTAAACTTACATAAAGCACTATGTGCAAGTCCAAGGAAAATAAAAAAAATAAAAGTTACTGTAGATCATCAAAGATGATCTTAAAAGTGTAATCTGAAGAATATTGTTACCAATTACACTATTTATAGTAGCATAGCCTAATTTATGCATTACCATATTACATTTCAGAAGTAATCCACTCAACACCATATGGCAATAATGCATATTACTTACAAAAATTATTAAATGTAATGCTTATGATGTACAGATAAAATACTGTAAAACTTCTTTTAAATTAATTATAATCTTTAATAATTGTATAATTATTTGATTATACTAATAATGTTATGCAAATACAATTTAAAATATGTAATATTTAATAAATTTGGTTGTCCATATGTTTGCACAGCAGAGGCTGGCAGATCAAATCATCTTCACTCCAGCAACAACTAATGATTTGTCGAGGGCACTGATGTCATCACACAAAATGTCATGCATTACCCCGTGACTGTTCTACCATACTTCAGCACGATAACTACAATTATAATCATAACATAATCATCTATAACACAATCTACTGGAAATATCGAGCAATAAGATGCAGTAACTTACGTTACATAAATTCCTCTTTAATTACTGTAACATTTTCAGTTCCTCTTTAACACTGCCCAAAGGAAAAGGAAATAGTGCACTTCTGTCAGTTCTCGCCTGTAAAGTTACAGATTCAGAGGAGCACTTCTCTACACTTGATTAAATCACAAGGCAACCTGTTTGGCTGAAGTAACTACACAAGCTCTACCGTTAAGCAAACATTTGGAAAAGAAGAGATCAGTTCATCTAGCTGTTGTTGTTGCTCACCTCTGCACTGTTTGCTGCTTGTCAGCAACTGAGCTCTGGAACAACTGCCATTACGATGCCAAGTCCCATGTTTGCGGGATGTATAGATTATATTTCCAGTACTTTAAGAACCACCATAACCGCACAATAATTTCCTAAGAAGTCGAGAATATTTTGTTGTCCTCAGAAGCCATAGTGTTGAGTTCAGAGCCTCACGTGACTCTCATCTCTGTGCGTGCGTTCCCAGACCGTGTGATTCTCAACCCGTAGAATTGTGTCATAATAGAAGTCACCGCACTATTACAGGAAAAATAAAATAAAAACTATATAAAAATATATGTATATTATAAAAAAATCGAAATTATATTGCTATAAATTATATACAAATCTGTGTATATGGTAATTTAATATATATATATATATATATATATATATATATATATATATATATATATATATATATATATATATTAAATTACCATATACACAGATTTGCATATAATTTATAGCAATATAATTTCAATTTTTTTTTAGAAAGAAATTCTCAACTCAACTCATCTGCTGAAAGCTTATAGCTAATACTTAGTCTTAGTGGAACATAATTCATCTATAAAAAATAACAATTGTTAATTAGATTAATAAAAAAAAATATTTAATTTTAATCATATTTTTAAATAATTTTAAATAATCTTGGCTAAGGACCTCTGATCCATGACCCGCTTATGAATAAATAAATAAATAAATAACCAACCAACCAGGTCAGAGGTTTAACTTGTCAATGAAAAAGAATATAGTCTGCAATAATGAACATAAAAAGCAATTATAATACAATAACGCAAGTAAAATCTCTCTTCAAATAATATATATGATTTATCATTCCTTATTTTTATTATTTACTTATTATTCCTGTTTTTATATGTTTATAAATCTTTTTAGAGTCTGCATGTTCCTTACGTCCCTAAGTCCATTGTTGCTGCTGTCATTCTCTTAGTATGCTGTGGCCCTTGTGAACTGTGGCCCTTTAAAGGAATAGTTCACCCAAAAATGAAAATTCTTTCATCATTTACTCACCACCAAGTTGTTCCAAATCTGTATGAACTTCTTTGTTCTGCTGAACTCAAAGTAAGATATTTTGAAGAAAGTTTGTGACCAGGCTGCTTTGGGGCACCATTGACTTGTATAGTAGTGGAGAAAAAAAAAGGAAGTCAATGGTGCCCCAGAACTTTTCAGTTTCTCACATTTTTCAAAATATCTTCCTTTGTGTTCAACAGAACAAATAAATGTATACAGGTCTGGAACAACCTGAGGGTTAGTAAATGATGACAGAATTTTTATTTTTTGGGTGAACTATCCCTTTAAGATCTCCAAAATCTTTAGATAATTTTCATATTTGTGCAGCGCTGTTAACAGTTTCAAGAGATGGCACATTATCTTTCTCACTGCAGTTGGCTCTCCAAATAATTCTGCTTGTGTTTCATGAATAAGGCCAACTGTTTTATCAGTGAATTAGAAAACAGTAAATTAAAGTTTAAAAAACAAGCTATTTTTGACACTAATGTAATCAGTGAGACAAACATAGGCCGTGTTAATGAGACACAGACTGTTATTATCACTTTGGTACTGATGTCACATTTTGTCTATTTTGAGAAATATTTTCATACAGTGAATTAAATGTGCAATTCATACCACCCCCTTCTCAACATAAACATCACTTCCTCGAAACTTGTTTGTGATTTTATCTGACATATACAAAAGAGCCAGTGTTTGTCATTCATGCTCATGGGCGCCCCCTAGCATTACTCATTTTTGGTGTCTTAATAATCTGACAAATATGACATTTCAGGTCACAGAGTCTGAGGTGAAGCGTTCAAAATGTGCAATGTGCAACGCACAAGAGCTGGGAACACTGGAATCGAGAACTGGGAGATATAATCATCAGTTGTATCCACAAACAGCATGATAAAGTATTAGAAGATAGTATTTAGATAGTATTTTTCAATTTACTGAGCAGCTAGTGCTAAATACATGCTATACCTACGCTGAACCTTCTCGGATAAACCTGTTGCCTATAGAAATCCACTAGAGGGCGTCCTGCGATTGTTTCTGTTGTGTATCAAGCCTTATAACTGACAGTGAGTTGTTATAATGATGAAAAGAGTTGCAGCCTCTACAGTATTCATTTTCAGTTTTGCATGAATGCATGAATGTCCACCAACGTATTTCTTGTAACTACAGATTTTCTTAGGCTAAACTACTTAAAACTCTTAGACATTTTGGCATGTTGGGCCTAGCTGTCACATCACATGGGAAATTTGTCACAGTAACATCCAGTAGCTAATCATAAGGTTTTTAGTCAAAAGTCGAATCACACAAATGTGTTTTCTTCAGTAGTGGTTTTCGAAACACTCCTAAACTAGAATTTTATAAAAATTCTGTCTTCCAATCAACAATTTCAGTATCATATTTTATAGCTGGTACATTTTTAGCTGTTGGGTAATACGTGATAAACCCACCACACAATAAAACCCACTGCACCATTCAAATAACTATTTTTATATGTTAGCCATTAGCAAGATGTCACATGTTATTTAAACATGCTAAATCCAATTTAATGTTGCATAGCTGTTGGATATTTTCAGTTACCTTTCACATTTTTAATTTCAGTTATGTGATGTTTTAATTCAGCTATAAAGCCTATAATAAGCTGTTTAATGGCAGGTTGAATTGAAAAAAAAAAAACATTAATGAACATCCAACTAAACATTTGACATTCCTTCTAAAACAATGCAGCACAATTGAATAAGACTTTTTTGTACCATTTTTGTTAATGGTACATTTGACAAAGCTGTTAATTTAGCTTCTAAACAAGCACAAGTCTGTAACCGTGTTAAATAACATCCACTTTTCTTCTAAATCTCATCAGCCCAGAAACAGCAGCTGGTTCCCTAGAGTATCATCAAGTTCTAAAGATAAGAATATGATTTCAAATCTGGCTGCGTGCAGAAGTCTGTAATAATAATTGCTTTTTCTCTCTCACTCTCCCTGTCCCTCATTCACTCTCTCTCTCTCTCTCTCTCACTCCACCCCATAGAGCAGGTTAAAAGGACGTGTCCAACAGTGTTAAACTTACTTTATATGTACAAACTGTCTTTATTTTGAGATGTTCCCAACTCTAAAATCCATATGGAACTTGAAGAATGGGATAGTTCTTTTCTTCACTCCTTTGATTCTTCTTCCACTCCCAGTGGTCATCAACACAAGGGTATGTAAATTAAACTTTTAGCTGAATTGAACAAAATTTGGCCATTTTTTTAATTCAGTGCTGAGTGCTTAAACTTATCTAATTACTTCAATTGTGTAGTTTCTGCAAGCTTTTGTCTGAGGTCATGCACCTGTCAAACGCCGTAGTAACGTAAATGAAAATATATTCTGTGTATAGTACATGAGGACTACATTTGTACCCTGAGGCCTCCATGTACAATAATTCATTGTGCCTCAAAATTGTTTTTTTAACCCTTTGTCATTGTGTATGTTCAAGCGTGGGAACACATAGTAAGTCTAAATTCCTGACTAAGTCAATGTGTTGTGATCATGACCCTCACGTGCATATATGAGACCGTACCCATATTAACTGCTCTCGTTGATAGTTAGATTAACAAATGTCAACCTCTCAAAAATGAATTTCATTGATGAATTTATTCATCCTCTGCATTGCCAGGCCCACTTAAGCAATTTCAAAAATCATATTTAACATATTTAAAAAGGCAATAAAATTACAGTGGGGTCCAAAAGCCTGAGACCACATAAAAAATCTGGGATTCATCACTTGGAAGAAAACCCCCAAAATTTTTAGATTTTGAAAATGTTTTAACAAAAAAACGTTATGATATAAAATAATAAACAAAACAAAGATCACATCACTATTTGTAGGTTACTAATCAAATAAGTAAATGTGTGAGGTTGATGGTGAGAACTTCTACATCACAAGGGCTTTAGATGATTCTCAAATCATGCCGGTCAACAAGAGTGCTGCTGTCATTAAAGCGCAAGATAGACATACCAAATTCAAAGACATTCTGAATAAATCTGAATTTGATTTTTTTTTTTTTTTTACTTTTTTAATCAGATTGTGTTGCTGGTTTGTAATAACATAACATATAGCATAGCATGGCATTACATAAAAATAACATTAAATGCATTCATTTAGTAAAATATGACTTTCAGACGTTTGGACCCCATTATAATAGGTGCCTATCTACAGTGTGTGTAGAACCACAGTAGCTTGTAGTTTTAAAAGAGCATGTTTCCATCTTCCAGGAGGCCAGCTGTGCCTACGTAATCATACTGATGGCAGTATACTGGTGTACTGAGGCTCTTCCTTTAGCTGTCACATCACTGCTACCTGCTGTCCTCTTCCCCATGCTTGGCATCATGCAGTCCAAAATGGTAAGTTGTTTAAAGGGTTAGTTCACCCAGAAATGAAAATGATCCCATGATTTACTCACCCTCAAGCCATCCTAGGTGTATATGACTTTCTTCTTTTAGTCAAACACAATCTGAGTTATATTATAAAATATTCTGGATCTTTCCAAGCTTTATAATGGGAGTGAATAGTAACAGACCACATACATCCATCATTAAAGTAAGGGGATTAATAAAAACCTTCTGAAGCAAAGCGATGGGTTTGTGTAAGAAAAATATCCATATTTAATAACTTTATAGAGTATAATCACTAGCTTCCGGTAACATCCGTCCGCGCGTTCACGAGAGAGTCGAGTTGATGTACGTAGTAGCGTAAAATTAGGTGAGAGTAGATACCTCTCGCGGTTCACACAAATAGGGCTGGGCAACAAACTCAAACTCCTCTGATATTTCTCTTTAAAATTTCTCATTTTAGACTTCTAATTCATGACCAGTGTTTTGTTTTGCTCTATCCTCTGTGCTTCCGCGTTCGTCAATACGTCATGCGTCAGGTCGAAGTTCACTCTTCCGCCAGAATCCACTTGCGTATGGAACCAGTGATTCTAGTTTATAAAGTAATAAATATTAGTATTTTTCTAACAAAAACACATCGCTTTGCTTCAGAAGGCATTGATTAACCCCATGGAGCCATATGAATTACTTTTATGATGGATGGATGTGCTTTTTTGGGCTTCAAAATCTTGGTTACTATTCACTCCCATTATAAAGCTTAGAAGAGCCAGAATATTTTTTTATTATAACTCTGATTGTATTTGACTGAAAGAGGAAAGACATATACACATAGGATGGCTTGAGGGTTAGTAAAATTATGGGATATGTGTGTCCCTTGAAGTTTTTCCTGTTAAAGGTGCTACAGAGGATCTTTTCGTCGACTGCGAAACCAAAGACTGTTAATGAGTTTTTGAAATGAGCTGTGAAGGAGGAGGGTTGTTCTTACGCATGCGCTCATTTCAAAAACTCACTAACAGGGAACGCCTCCCAAAACTTGTGCACGAGTATTGGAACACGAGTGTTTACCACCGGCATTCGCTGTGTCGTGTTAATGGATTCATTATGTCGGACTCACCGCAGGTAACTCATAATCTGCAGTTGTTACTCCTGTCTCCTGACAAAAACATTGCATGCAGCACCTGTGGAGTGTGGAAAGTTACTGGAGAGCGCAGCCGCGCACGTCTCTCACAAAGAACGTCATGGCAGTGATTGACAATCCAGAGGGCCAATCCGCGCACGTCTCTCACAAGGAACGTAATGGCAGTGATTGACAAGCCAGAGGGCCAATCGTTTACGCAATGATCGCGTAAACGATTGGCTGATGTTTTTAAGGCCCTACCTCGTGCACAGATGATGTATATTAATATTATTCCTTTCAGTGCACCTAATAAATAGTCTTTTATCAGTTAGTAAACACAGTTTCAAGTAATATTGAAAAAATGTATAAAACAAAACATCCTCTGTAGCACCTTTAAGAAAAGTATAAATGAAGAGAAGAACAGCCTGAAATCACACATCAAAAAGCTAAAGCATTGATGATGTTCTCTAGGTGTGTATGCAGTACCTGAAGGACACTAACATGCTGTTTGTGGGCGGACTGATGGTCGCTGTGGCAGTTGAACACTGGAACCTCCACAAACGTATCGCCTTAAGAGTGTTGCTCATTGTTGGGGTGCGCCCAGCACTGTAGGTTAAATCCCTGTACTGGGCACAGTAATTAGTAGACTTTTAAATCCACTCTGTATTCATGTAGATTTCACTCTTGTATTCACATTCTGACTATTTCCTCTGTATTAATACAGCCTGATGCTGGGTTTCATGGGGGTGACAGCTTTCCTCTCCATGTGGATCAGTAACACAGCTACCACGGCCATGATGGTCCCCATAGTGCAGGCTGTGCTGGAACAGCTGAACAAACAGGAGACAGAGCCTTCGCAGATGACCTGCAGTGAGGAGCGGCCCCAGGCCCCTGAGGCGGAGTACAAACAGACGGCAAAAGACAGAGACAGAGAAGGTCAGGCGAAGAATAAGATGTAGTACATACACTACCATTCAAAAGTTTGTGGTCAGTAAGTATTTTGAAAGAAATTTGTGCTTTTATTCAGCAAGAATGGATTAAACTGGTCAAAAGTGACAGTAAAGACATTTATAGCCTAATGTTGCAAAAGATTTCTGAATGACATTTTAAAATAAAGTAAAATAGTAAAGTTATTTTAAATTGTAATAATATTTCATAGTATAACTATTTTTACTGTATTTGTGATCAAATAAATGCAGCCTTGGTGAGCATAAGAGACTTCTTTCAAAACATTAAAAAGTCTTACCAATCACAAACTTTTGACAGCTAATTACAAGACAGAATGTTTATTTTTGGATGAGCTATCGCTTTTAGCTAAGTATAGAAGTATATTCCCTATTTCTTAGTGGTGCTACGCATTTTGGATGTCTCAGCAGAGGCCAAGCAAAAGGAGTCAGCAGAAAAGCGGCTCATGGCTAAAGGCATGACTCTGTGTGTGTGCTATGCTGCCAGCGTTGGGGGAACGGCCACACTCACAGGCACTGGACCTAACCTAGTACTTAAGGGTCAGATGAACCAGTGAGTATTAACCCTACATGCTAAAAAAATGCTGTGTTAAAAACAACCCAAGTTGAGTTGAAAATGGACAAACCCAGCAATTTGGTTGTTTTAACATTGCAAATGGGTTGTAACCCAGCGGTTGTTTTAAATATTTACCCAACCTGCTGGGTAGTTTTATTTAACTCAACTATTGTTTGAAAATAATTGTATTACTTGCTTAAAATGAACCCAAAGTATGTTGGAAATTAACATTTAATATGTTTAATAAATGAACATTTATTAGTAAGTTTAATGAATAATAATGAATGCAATACAATACAAAAAACATTTATTAAATTGCTTAATAATAAATGTTCACCTTTTGATTATTATTATTGCCTCTAGTAATTATGTATCTGATTTTTAATTTCCACCTATTTTGGGTTCATTTTTAGCCAGTCATATAGTAATTTTTAAACAAAAGTTGAGTTAAATAAAATTGCCTAGCACGTTGGGCAAACATTTAACGCAACTGCTGGGTTTGTCCATTTTCAACCCAACTTTGGATTGTTTGTAACCCAGCATTTTTTAGAGTGTATGATACACTTTACTTCTACAGTTTCAAGTAACTGAAGTCTTTGCTTTATTTTCCCCCAGATTATTTCCTGACAATGGTGATGTCATCAACTTCGCCTCATGGTTTGGGTTTGCGTTCCCCAACATGATCATAATGCTGACAATAGCTTGGCTCTATCTTCAGTTCATTTTCATGGGATTCAAGTATGATATATAATCACTTTGGTAGAATTCACCTTTGCTTTTTCCATTCCTTTCATGAATTGCTTTGTTCATGTCTCCAGCATTAAGAAGACATGGGGATGTGGGGCGGTAAAATCCGAGAAGGAAATAGCCGCCTACAACGTAATCCGGGAGCAGCATCTTCTACTGGGACCGATGTGTTTTGGTGAACTCAGCGTTCTGGCTCTCTTCAGTTTGCTTGTGGCGCTGTGGTTTACTCGAGATCCTGGATTTGTGGCAGGCTGGGCAACACAACACCTTCAACACTGAAGCAGAGTATGATTTTAGTCTTAGATCATTGAATTTATTGCAAGGCTGCAATTTATTGAAGTCACTAACCATGATTGATACCAATCAAGTCATTACCAAAGCCACTTATCATAGATATATATTATGTATATCTATGATAAGTGGTATATTAAACAGTATCTCACAGAAGTGAGTACACCCCTCACATTTTTGTAAATATTTTATTATATCTTTTCATGTGACAACACTGAAGAAATGACACTTTGCTACAATGTAAAGTAGTGAATGTACAGCTTGTATAACAGTGTAAATTTGCTGTCCCCTCAAAATAACTCAACACACAGACATTAATGTCTAAACCGCTGGCCACAAAAGTGAGTACACCCCTAAGTGAAAATGTCCAAATTAGGCCCAAAGTGTCAATATTTTGTGTGGCCACTATTATTTTCCAGCACTGCCTTAACCCTCTTGGGCATGGAGGTTGCCACTGGAGTCCTCTTCCACTCACAGAGCTGGTGGATGTTAGAGACCTTGCACTCTTCCACCTTCCATTTGAGGATGCGCCACAGATGCTCAATAGGGTTTAGGTCTGGAGACATGCTTGGTCAGTCCATCACCTTCAACCTCAGCTTCTTTAGCAAGGCAGTGGTCGTCTTGGAGGTGTGTTTGGGGTCATTATCATGTTGGAATACTGCCCTGCGGCCCAGTCTCCGAATGGAGGAGATCATGCTCTGCTCATTCATGGTTCCCTCAATGAACTGTAGCTCCCCAGTGCCGGCAGCACTCATGCAGCCCCAGACCATGACACTCCCACCACCATGCTTGACTGTAGGCAAGACACACTTGTCTTTGTACTCCTCACCTGGTTGCCACCACACACGCTTGATACCATCTGAACCAAATAAGTTTATCTTGGTCTCATCAGAACACAGGACATGGTTCCAGTAATCCATGTCCTTAGTCTGCTTGTCTTCAGCAAACTGTTTGCGGGCTTTCTTGTGCATCATCTTTAGAAGAGGCTTACTTCTGGGACGACAGCCATGCAGACCAATTTGATGCAGTGTGCGGCGTATGGTCTGAGCACTGACAGGCTGACTCCCCACACCTTCAACCTCTGCAGCAATGCTGGCAGCACTCATACGTCTATTTCCCAAACACAACCTCTGGATATGACGCTGAGCACGTGCACTCAACTACTTTGTCAACCATGGTGAGGCCTGTTCTGAGTGGAACCTGTCCTGTTAAACCGCTGTATGGTCTTGGCCACCGTGCTGCAGCTCAGTTTCAGGGTCTTGGCAATCTTCTTATAGCCTATGCCATCTTTATGTAGAGCAACAATTCTTTTTTTCAGATCCTCAGAGAGTTCTTTGCCATGAGGTGCCATGTTGAACTTCCAGTGACCAGTATGAGAGAGTGAGAGCAATAACACCAAATTTAACATACCTGCTCCCCATTCACACCTGAGACCTTGTAACACTAACGAGTCACATGACTCCGGGGAGAGAAAATGGCTAATTGGGCCCAATTTGGACATGTTTACTTAGGGGTGTACTCACTTTTGTGGCTAGTGGTTTTGACATTAATGGCTGTGCGTTGAGTTATTTTGAGGGGACAGCAAATTTACACTTTTATACAAGCTGTACACTCACTAATTTACATTGTAGCAAAGTGTCATTTCTTCAGTGTTGTCACATGAAAAGATATAATAAAATATTTACAAAAATGTGAGGGGTGTACTCACTTCTGTGAGATACTGTATATATTATATTATATTAAAAATATATGTAGTTATTCAAACCATATTGGAATAATAATATTACTTTTTGGTGTTAAATATTCCATACATTTAGATATGTGACAGATGCTACAGTTGCGGTCTTCATTGCCATGTTGCTCTTCATTCTTCCATCAAAACCACCACGGCTTTGCTTCTGGTCATCAACTGGTTCTGAAACAGGTAGAAAGAATTTTACACAACAAAAAGGTCTACGTTGAAAACTCTGGAGCCTATCAGTGCTATATGTTGGATGGCTGAGAGTATTGATAATGGTTGCTACACTGTAAAAAAAAATATTTTCCTGATTTGTTATCACAACATGTTTTCTTTTGTCAAATCAACTTAGATAATTAATATGGTTCAGATAATATTTTGAGTTTCTGTTGATTAAACCAATCGTCTTCATTGGATTAACTCAAAATTTTAATTTCAATGAACTCAAAATTTTAAGGCAACTTACCTTTTTAAGTTAAACCAACAATTTTTTTTTCTTACAATGTATGACTCTCTGCAATCTATTTACCTATCTATCTATCTATCTATCTATCTATCTATCTATCTATCTATCTATCTATCTATCTATCTGTTTGTCTATCTGTCTTCATCCATTCACAGAGCCTCAGCTCTCTTCTGCACCCCTGCTCTCCTGGAAAGTAGCTCAAAAGAAGTTACCCTGGAACATAGTTTTGCTTCTAGGTGGAGGATTTGCCCTGGCCAAAGGTAGCGAGGTGAGAGTTTTATGCACTCAGTGAAAAAGAAAAGTCTCTGCTTTAAAACAATAATTATTATGTTTCTCCAAACCGCTGTCAAGATATAATCATTTAAATGGTGGCTGTCATAAAACTTGCCTGTAAACATTTGCAAACATTTTTCAGAATTTTTTTGACAGGATATTTATTAAAAAATATAATAATTAAGACATTAATAACAGGATAAATAAAAACATAAAATGTTTATAATATAGAGCATACATGTGACCATGAACCACAAAACCAGTCATAAGGGTCAATTTTTTTAAATTGAGATGTATACATCATCTGAAAGCTGAATAAATAAGCTTTATTGTTGTATGGTTTGTTAGGATAGGACAATATTTGGCTGAGATACAACTATTTGAAAATCTGAAATCTGAGGGTGCAAATCTAAAAATTGAGAAAATCGCCTTTAAAGTTGTCCAAATGAAATCCTTAGCAATGCATATCCACTCACAAAAATACATTTTTGATATATTTATGGTAGGAAATTTACAAAACATCTTCATGGAACATGATCTTTGCTTAATATCCTAATGATATTTGGCATAAAAGAATAATTTTGACCCATACAATGGATTGTTGGCTATTGCTACAAATATACCCGTGCGACTTACAACTGTTTTTTTGGCCCAGGGTCACATATTTAACAGTGTGGAAAAATTTTGTTGACAAAAAAGGTTTGTTGTCAATAGCGTAGCAAAGTATGAAGCTTGGCTCACACACACTTTTAAAAATAAAGGTTCTAAATGGGGGTTTTCACAGTGATGCCATAGAAGAACCATTTGAAGCTCCCCAAAAAACCTTTCAGTTAATTTTTTTTCTTAGTGTGCAGAACATTTTAAAAATCTAACATTTTTCCACTATAAATAACCTTTTGTGCAACGGAAAGGTTACATTGATGTTGCAGGTTCTTCATGGAACCATAGATGCCAATGAAGAACCTTTATTTTTAAGAGTGCAGAGATCACTCTCCAACAAAGCCGCTTTCAGTCAATTCACGTGACCAACTTGATCCCAATGCAAAATCTGTGTGGGGAAATATTTTGCCCTCATGCTCCAAATTGTGTGAATTGCTATTGAAATTACTAGATGATTTTGAAAACAAATTTCACCAAGCAACAATTTGACCACACCTTTAGGTCTCATACTGATAGCGCACATCATGTCCAAAACCTCATACTTTACTCTTATAATAAAAAACATGACTAATTAGCTTGAGCATACAGATCATCATTATGATTAAAATAATGAATAACTTTATTAACATATATAACATATTTTTGACCTGCATCTGACCTCATATATCTCTTTCATATCTCAGGAGTCAGGTCTATCCAGATGGATGGGAAACCAGTTAACTCCCCTACACAGTATCCCTCCCTGGGCCATTGTTATCATCCTGTGCCTCTTGATTGCTGTTTTCACTGAATGCACCAGCAATGTGGCCACAGCAACCCTTTTCCTCCCTGTTCTTGCTTCTATGGTAAGAATTTAATGTAAAATCAGGAGCAAAATTGAAAGCTTTAGGAAGGTATTCTCATACTTATCAGGGAATAGGTGCTGGAAAAGCCTTCAATGCAACTAGAACATGAGGAAATGACATACACCCACAAACACACGTACATTGTATATTACATGCATATATAATGTGATAATCATATCAGTACTCTTATTTTTTATCCCCAAAAGGGGCAGGTGCTCAAATTCTTGAAATAGCATCAGCCGTGATGTTGTATTGCTCACCAGCTGTGCAATGCTTCAATGAAACGGCAGCCTCCTTGCAGACATGACTCACTAATCTCTAAGAATTACAGCCCAATTACAGACACTTTGTGACGAGCTTAGGAAACACGCACTTAGATCAGAGACACATGAGTCAGCGCTGTCCACAATTCAATCTTGTTTTCTGCTTTATAAATATGTCAGACATTTCTGGTTGTGTTTCGCAGTCTCAATCTGTTGGAATCAACCCTCTGTACGTCATGGTGCCATGCACACTCAGCGCTTCATTCGCGTTCATGTTACCTGTGGCGACTCCTCCAAACGCTATAGTCTTTTCCTACGGATATCTCAAGGTTTCAGACATGGTGAGTTCCAAAATCAGTTTTATTCCAGACAAAAAATAATAGCATTGCTCAGGCCAAGTGCCACTTTCAGCTCATTTTCATATTCAAAAGCTCATCATAACAAAAAGGAACTGGTTTAAAGGATCAGATGTCAGACATCAAATGTATGTAGTTACTTCAGTGATGTAGCATTGTTAAAACAAATGTGACCCCATATATAGACAAACCATAAGTTGTTTTACCACTTCTAAAAGATTTTCCTTCCCAGCTGCTCCAGTGACCAATAAACTCACTCGGTGACATTTAACTTTTTGTTTTTCTCAGGCAAAAACTGGCATGATGATGAATGTTATAGGGATTTTATGCATCACCTTAGCCATCAACACCTGGGGCAAGGCCATGTTCAACCTAGGTTCTTTCCCTGCATGGGCCAACCAAACAGTAATATGATGGACAGTACAAAGCCAAATGCAAACCAGCAAGCTGCTCTTTTTCTTCCCATTATTCTTATAAACTTCATGGATCAAAGCTGTAGCACAGAGAAACTAGAATCTGCCATGTCTTGCGGGATTATTTTGCACATTCATAACCTCTTTCACTTAAGGCCTGACTAACTAAACAGCAACATATGCTATGTTCGAATATTTGGGGTCAGTAAGATACAATAAGAACAAAAATATTGAGAAATATTATTATAAATTAAAATAATTTAGTTTTCTATTTTAAAATGATTATTTTTGGGGGTGATGGGAAAGGTGATTTTTAGCAGCCAATACTCAGTCTTTGTCTTCTTTTTGAATTAATGTATTAAAAAAAAAAAAAAAACCTCTTACTGACCCAAAACTTTTGAACAGTAGTATACATGATAATCACATTTTGAGTAAAAGTTCATCTAACAAATATATAGTGACTCAAAATAAGAAAGCAGAGAACGAACAAGAAGTGGAACCAATTATTTTATACATTTATATATTTTCAAGCATGTCTTTCACACATTGTTTAGATGACATGTTAATCTGTCAATCTGACAAGCAATCCTTTCCTTAGCTAAATAATAAGCCAGCATAGTTAATAATAATTATAATTCACCATTTGAATTTCTCATAGTCAAATGTGCCTGAAATATGAAAGCCTCCCCTATATCTCCCTTAAATCTCAGGGCACTGAACTGGAAAAACACATTGGGCAATTTCCTACATTAAATAAAGCAAATACCTCATGATATTGACACATCATAGTTCATAACAGGTGTACTGAATATTTTTTGAACATTTATAAATTTGGGCAATCAGACTATTAAAATCTCTCTATGTTGTTGTTATTTAACAGCGTTTACAGTATGTAAATATGCAACTTCAATACTGTGTGTACATCTATGGTTCTTCAACATTTTATAATTCCACTAAATCCATCAGTCAGTGATTACTGTACCTATTGCATCAAAATGACTTGTTAAATTAAAACACCGCACAATTGTAAAGCATATGACCTTAGTGTGAATGAGGGATGGTCTTCCAGAGTATAATGCACCTAAAACTGTGTCTTCCAGTGTGATGTGTGAGTTCATTGATACACTGTATCTCATTTTGTTTGAATACTGCAATGCTTACTGAATCTTTCTTTTGGAATTTTGGGGAAATTATAAGAATAAATAAATCTGTTTATTAAAATAAAGCACTTATAGGGCGTGACTGTAAAGGGAATTTGTTTTTCCTCAAACTGCTGTTCTGTTATGTTAAAGAGATAAATCTGAATAAAACCATATCTTTCCCTACAACATTATGCATGTTGTGGATCCTAATTGACACATTCCTTTCAATGTCTTATGAACTTATATGCTACTGGTAACATCTCAAAGGAAGGCAAGACACTAAAAGGACAACTTTCATTAAGTTCTAGAAGTTTCATTAAGTTCAAAGTGATCCCGCCAGTACAAATTAAATGTGAAGCAAAAACTATTTGGGGAAAAGGCATGGCACAGAAGTAATGACAGCACTGACAATGTTCTATAAACACTGAGTCCTATAAAATAGCTCAGCTGACTCTCTCGTGCGAGCAGAACCAGAAATGCTCTTTGTCACTTAAAAATAAAGTGCCAGTCTGTAATATAGAAAGAAAGAAAACAGATTTTCCCAAAAGTGTAAAGTCAAATCCTTAGTGTTTCAACTTGCCTGGAGCACAAAAAAGGCAGTTTTCTACATGACGGATCAGTACAAGAAATAAAACTGAGACTGACAATTCAACATATTTTGTTCTGCTTAAGTTTATCAAACACAGAACGTTAGCATACTTTAAACAAATAAATAAATAATTCTAAAGGACATTCTCTGTAGATTTAAGAAAAAACTCACCTTGTCAGAACATTACAGGGAGTTTTTAGTGACAATCTAAAGAGAACGTAAACAGAACGTTCACTAATAGTTATTTTTTACGTTCACAGAACTAAAAATTGTTAGCTGGGCTGAGCCTTTCTTTGAGAAGAAAGCGTGGGAAAGTTCTGGTCTCAAGCAGCAAGATGATGTACGCTTACAATTAATGTTAGGGGGTTCCACACAAAAAGAGTGAAAAGCGGTTAAAACAGTGATGACTTTAAAAGTCAATGTTTGATTGTTACTGTGACTCTCAATCAAAATCTCTAATGTCAAGCTAAATCCTAAGGGGAGACAGCTCTGCACCACTGCAAATCCACCTGATGATTTCACAAACCTGCCAAGGTCAGAAGCACTGGATTAATGATAGCTCATGGTCTTGTGGAGACAAAAGACTAGACTTCACAACCATGTGTTTATAGTCTCCATGCAGCCAGCGGCCACACTGCAACCCCATAGTGCATAATAATCCTCATTTGCTGAGGTATGACCAGGTTGAAACCTCATGATAATTTCTTGCAATTGTTGCAATAACTACAGAGGAATGTTGCAATTTTGGTCAGGTTTAGATCATATGCATGCGGCCAGAAAGAGGGAAGTGTGCCAAACAAAAATAACACAGTCACATACACACAAAAATCTTTGGCATAAAACAAAGCGATAAAATTGAATTACAGAAAGTGATCCTCAAAAAGGTCTGCCTTTCACCACAGAATGCCTTTTTTCTATTTAAGAAATTAAATTGTTATAGGACTAACAAGTAAGCAGCTAACAAGCGGTTGGGTGTGCAGTGACGCTGTGATCACTATGATCTTAGATCTTTGAGGGAAGGAACAGATATAATTACAGTGCCTTTTTCTGCTTTTCGGCATCTCCAACACCCACTCATTATCCATCTGATCCAAAAGCGCATATACCTCAGCCTCCAATTTGGCTGTATACATATACGAGCCCAAAAAAAATAGTAAGCTTAAAATTCATTTTTTGCTTGAATGTTATTCTTGTCTAAGACCTTTTGTTGAACTAAGTGAATATGGTTAACTCTTTACTTTCTGTTAAGTGATACATGTTGGATAAAAGGCTAATTAATATGAAGTAGCCCGTATTAGTGAGACAATGAAGTATGCTACTTTGGGGGAGAGCGGGAAGTTTTCTCTAACAAAACTTCTGTTTTTCCTTTTGGTCAAGAACTAAATGTAGGCAAGGTAGGAGCTTATATAGAACATAAATAGATTAAACCTAAGAAATATTCATTGGATTAAAAATTGTAGCCAATCTATTATAATATTAGGACAAATAGCCCCACCAAATGGCGACACTAGGAACTAGTACCCATGAACTACTACACTGTGAGGATAACGTTCAAAATTTCATGTGTTTCAGTACTTGAAAGCTACAGCAAGCAGTTGATGTGTGGACTGTCCCAAAATAGAGCTTAGTTATCTGGCTTCTGGATCATTTAGGAAAGTCTTGAGGGTCACAAACTATTATAAAAGTAAATGTTTCTATTTACACGATTAAGATATGTGCTCTTTCTCACTAACATCTGAAAGTGTTGCTTTATCCATTTCTTGAGTGACTGGTGTTTGTGTGTTTCAGTATTTCTGTGCGTGCAGAAATAAGCAAAAGAAGTGGTTCCTATCATACAAAACTGAGTGCTAGAAAAGCCTTTTCCCACTTCAAACCTTACGATACGCATTCATTTGGACGATAAACAATTAATAAAACCACTAGTTTAGGAGTTATCCTCTCAAACAGCTTTGCCACACAGTGTCCGAACTTTCGAAGTATTTTGCTGCCTTCATGTGCTATCGGAATTATCGTAAATACTAGTTTCTTATTTAAAAAATTGGGCATGAACGCCCTCTTAAGTCAAATTTTGAATGCGATAAGCTCGTAATCGCGACTACAGAATTTCCAAGCACATGAAGGCAGAATTAATAATTCAAGATCGATCCGCCCCTCTCACGTGAGCTGGAGTGGATTATGTAACTCATTTAATGTGACCATGAATGAAAAAAAGTAGCCTACGGTTGAACTTTATATCCAGCACTACAGAGATAAGAAGTGAACAATCATATTAACGGCTTGTTCTCACTACACGTGTTTCAGGTTTCTGTGACTCAGCCATTCAATTATTTTCAAGATGAACGAAGCAGAAAATACATCCCCTTGTCAAAGGTGCTCGAGATGTTTTAGAAGTTTTTTACCTGTCGACTTCACAAGAGAAATTTTTAACTTGTGCACTCTAGCTCTGCCTGTGGTAAGTACAGTACTGTTTATTTTAACTCTAAATCGCTTTTAACTCCAACTTAATGGTTTAATCGATTAACTGATTAACGTTATCATCATTTTATCAGTATTTTTTTATTATTTCAACCAGTATTTTATTTTGTACAGTACATCAATTTGTCACCTTTAAAGGTGAAGTGACATTTTTGTGACCCCAGCGGAAGCAAACGGAATTGCAAAGTAGAGCTGTTATGTAAACCTTACATTCTTTTTCTTCTCAGAAAAAACTATTTTTGTCCAATCAGATGCCCTCTAGTGTCCTACTAGGCCTACCTGCAACCAAACAGAAAATACATAATAAATAAATAAATAGAAAAACTGCTTTTTTGAAAACCCATAACAAATTCCTGAGGGAACCTATTGCCAATTCCTGATTTGGCGCACAAATTTATGCCTCATTATTGCTCCAAGGCAAGCCAAAAGAAGCAGTGTCTTATCATCATTTTTGAGGGAAAAAAGCTTTATATAAATCATTCTTCTGAGATTTAGTTTGGCTAGCATCAAAGAAATTACACAAATCACCTTTATTAATAGCAATGTTACCCATTAGACTGTCTCTGTGCTTTCTTATAGTTTTTGTCCTATTTTTTCGACTATTTAATCATTTTTGTAAGCACTGTGTTTTGCGGACACCTGGGAAAGATAGAGCTTGATGGTGTGACTCTTGCCGTAGCTGTGAGTTTTATATATCTATCTCTTCTTAAAATGTGCATAATGTAATTTGTAATAATATTCATATAATATAATATTCATGTAATATAATATTTTAGATGTAATAAAAGAGTAATTGCAATAAAGATCACTGTATTCTCACCAACAGGTCATCAATGTTATGGGTATTTGTACTGGCTATGGCTTGACCGCAGCATGTGACACACTTATTTCTCAGGTAGAGGCTGCAGTGCATTACTCTGTTCATTTACACACAAACAAATACAACAACGTTTGTCTCTTACACTGTCGCTCTGTCTTTGCAGGCTTATGGAGCTGGTAACTTGCATCAAGTTGGTGTTATAACTCAGAAAGCAATTTTAATTCTGCTACTCGCATGTTTGCCATGCTGTGCCCTTCTTATCAATACAGAGTCAATATTACTGGTTGTGGGGCAAAGCCCAGAGGTTGCCAGGTGAGCACTATACAAGACTGTTGTTATGCAATACTAGTAATATCCTCAAGTAATAGCTTTATGGAACATTTTTTGTGTGCTTTACTGGAATTAGTTATCAAAGAAACATGCTACAGCATAATATATTATCATTAACCTTATTCTGTTTCAGAGTATCTCAGCAGTATGTGAACATATTTTTGCCTGGTCTTCCGGTATGTTTTCAATGTAACACACACACACACTTTATTTTGTCACATCTCAAATCTGCTGAATGCCAAAACAGGGTATTTTGCACCACTTTTGGTCAAATGGTTGTTATTTTATAGACTCTTTGACTAAAATACAAACATTTTATGACCAGGTACATCATTTAAAGTTTTTGTTATTTTTGTCTCAAAGGCTACATTTATGTTCATTATTGAAGCGAAATATCTGCAGAATCAGGTAGGAGAAAAACATTAAAAAGTAATACTCTGAGAAAGCATGAATGTAAAACTTAATAATAATCTCTCATTTCAGGGAATAATTTGGCCTCTGGTCATTACTGGAATATTGGCAAATGTCCTAAATGCTTTAATCAACTATATCCTCCTCTTTGTCCTGGACATGGGTGTTCCGTGAGTTTCCATAACATCTGCTTTTAAACTACAAGAGAGAAAGTAACATGGAAATCAAAGACAAGATAGCTTACTGACCATGTCTATTTCATCTGCAGAGGATCAGCAGCTGCTAATACCATCTCTCAGTACAGTTTGGCGATCATATTGTTTATCTACATCCGATGCAAAGGTCTTCATAAGGACACTTGGGGTGGTCAGTTCAAAATCCGTTATTATATGTTATAATATTATGTGTATGCGACAGCCATAATCAAGTTGATGGATATATATTAAAGCACTTCCTTGTGCCGTATAGGTTGGACAATGGACTGTTTGCAGGAGTGGGACTCATTCATCCATCTGGCTATTCCAAGTATGCTCATGTTGTGTGCGGAGTGGTGGACTTACGAGATTGGAGGGCTGCTGTCAGGTTTGAGTGCATGCTTGTCAAATGCTTACAGATACAACAAATATGATTTTTAGAACATGTTTAGACATTTAAAGTATTATTAGAGTTGATGTAAGAGTTGGATAGGCCACAAACCACAGGATGTTGAATTGGAATGACAGAAAGAAGAATTTACTGTAGGCAGCCGCTATTTGCACTTAGTGTAATTAGCAGCAAATGTATTTTTGCACTAAGCATAAATAGTAGTTAGATGCTATTTGCAGTAAGTGAATTGTAGTATATTATAAAACTGTATGCAGTAATAACAACATATTCATTGTATATGACTATATTTATTAAAATCATAATCGGATGCTGCCTTATTGGGACATTACTTGTCCCTGTCCCTACCCGTTAAACACTTTATTCCAACTGTTAAATACATGTTAGGCACTTTATTTCCACTTTTCGAATATTTTCTTAACTTTATCGTGTCAAAAGCTAGCGCCACTCGCCTTGCTCTCCACCTCACTGATCCTGTTATCAGATGGGTTTCTTTTGTAATTTTGTAAAGAAGGGCTATTTGCACTTATTGGAAATCGACACTTTTAGTTTAGACACAAGTTTAGTGACAAAACATAAATAGATCATTAATTTTGAGTAATTATGCCTTTAGTATGTTTTTTTTTTTTTTTTTTTTTTTTTCATTTTTTAAGACTTTGGGGTAAATTTCAGGAAAAATAAGCATTCTTGTATAAATATAAGTTAATATAAATACAAAATATATGTAACAAAAATAAAAACAGATAAATAAATATCTGAGATAGTCAGATAATATCAGATAAATAATATAACATTTTCCTTTTTTTTTTTTTGTTATTAGTATTATCAAATGTTTCTGATATATTTATGTGTATAATAACATGAAATTGAAGTGTATTATTAGAGTATTAGTTCACTTTGAAATGAAAATTACCCAAAGCTTTACTCACCCCCAAGCCATCCTAGGTGTATATGACTTTCTTCTTTCTGATGAACACAATCGGAGTTATATTAATAAATATCCTGACATCTCTAAGCTTTATAAAGGCAGTGAACGGGACCAACGAGTTTGAAGCTCAAGAGAGTGCATCCATCCATCATAAAGCGTTTGTGTAAGGAAATCGTCTCAGGTTACGTATGTAACCAGGGTTTCCTTGAGAACAGGGAACAAGACTCTGCGCTGACTGCGCTAGGGGAACGTCCTCCGTGACCCGTGCTCGAAATGCCAAAAATCACCACACTCCAATCCTATTGGCCGGCGACAGCCTATCACGTCAAACGGCGCGAACCGTGACGTATAACGGGAGTGCCTGGGGAAACAGCCGGCATCTTCTTGTCTTTGAGCGACTGTAGCAGGCATCCCGCAGCATGGCATGAAAGCGTAGAGTCTCGTTCCCTGTTCTCAGGGAACCATGGTTACATACGTAACCTGAGACGTTCCCTTTCGAAAGGGAACTTCTATTCTGCGCTGACTGCTCTAGGGGAACGATATACCCACGCCGCCATGTTAGAGGAGAATGCCAGTCCAAATGTCTGGACACACATCCGGCAGTTCCAGGGAAAAACCGGGGGGCAGAACTCCAAGGCTGTCAGTGACAGCATTCCCTACGGCCAACAGCCCAAGCTGAGCCTAAAAGAGGCCTTCCGAAAAAAGCCTACCAAGGCTGCTCGAGCATCTGGAACCAACAGCCCGAGAGGGGGTGGTCCCTTTAAGGGAATGTGGCCAAGGAACCACAGGAACCTCGGTCAGTCACTCGGGGGGAAAAATTCATCCCGCTGCCACCAAGGAGGCCTAGCCAGATCCAGCGAAGTTAAATCCGGCCTAGCCAACCTTGTCTGATATACAGAATCTCCAAGCGCAAACTCCAGAGAGGAGAGCAGGAAAGAGCGACTGCGAAAGGGCAGTAAGCAACTCAAACCCACACGCAGAGATGGGCATCTCTGGACCCTCGTATGAGGGGAGTACAACCACTCATCCAAGGATCTACTCAGCCGTTAACAAGGTGCTGAGGAGGCTGTGCGCTGAAGACCCCTGACCCAGGGGAGCACAAACCAGCCTGGGGGCCGGTCTAACGGGAGACTTCATAGAAGTCTACAACCATACCAGCTTAGGGAGCTAAGCACAATTACGCAGTTAACCCCGAAGGGAAGTACAAAGCTCAACCTAACAGACAGACCGTAAAGCGGGCACATAGTCATGGAGGCCGGGAAAAGGGCCTACAACATAACCAGAGTTCACTAGAGAACTAGAACTGAATGCAGAAGGCGGTAGCCCAGGATGGCCTGTAGGGCCACACCCTATTGCATATCAAGGTGGAGCAAACACCAAGACATAACAGCTGCAAGTGCCCACAAGACAGCCCGTCCAACACAAACCAATGAGCAGTGCACTCGGTGAAGTACCTTCTACTCTTTAAGCAAGAGGAGTACAACATACGCCATCATGCGCTAAGGAAAGGCCCCGTGGGCCTATAATCCCAGCAGGCACGTGGCATCAGCTCGTGGCAGTGTTATTTGCTGTCAGAGGTCAGCATGCTCCACAGGAGGCCTTTACGGCCTACCCGTCACACGCGACATCAGCCAGCGGCCACTAAAGTTCTAGGAGCAAAAATAGAACCTGTTAAATAGACAGAGAAACTATTTTAGCTCGACTAGAGCTAAAGGGAATAAACGCACAAAATACTCAGTAAAAATATCTTTTACTCTCAGCGAGAGGAGTACCAAGCTAAACTCCGACATGCTAGCAAAGGAAGGCCTGAAAGCGGCCTGTAACCTTCAAAATGCGCGGCGATAGCTAGTGCGTTAATACAACACCCAAGGGGTATGAGACATACAGAAACCCATACAAGCAGTGCCAACATGCTAGATAAAACATGAAAGGAGGCCCCAACGGGGGCCAACAACTTCCATAAACACCTGGCAACAACAGAGTGACGTATGACTCATCATGGAATGATGCCCGTACATGACCAGCGTAGCTGGGCCAACAGGAAGCTATAAAAGAGGCCTGGAGAGGCCTGCTATTTAAAGAACCATGTGGCACTAGCCCGTGGTCATGACAGGGCCCTAGCTACCAGGAAGGGCCAGTATAACCTAAAATGACAAATTTAAGGGAACTAGCTACACAACCTGAGTCTAGGCATACACATTCCAGCAGGCAATGTTAAACATGCTAAACAGCGTAAGCGTAACGAGCATCGTAAACCAACAGCGCTGTATCCAAACAAGCTGCATACAGAGAGGCTAAAAACAAATAGCCAACAATAAAACAGCAACGAATCCCAGATGCTGTGGTGCAAACGACCGTGAGAAGTCGGGTAAACAAAACTCCCAACACTCATACTGAGTGTGCGATCCAACAGGTGATGCACTCAGTGGAACACAAACCCGAACCGGGGAGCACAACAACAACACCGTATTCATAAATAGAGGCCGGAAAGCCTGCTATCATAGAGAACAGGTGTAACCTGTGGCAGCACAAACATGCTCACATAACACGCCTGCATAAACATATGAAGGGGAAATATGGGCAAAAATACGGCCAGCAACTTCCTCAGAAGGAGGCCAGAACTAGGAACTATACAACCACAGGGGAATAGTCATGACAGGGGGATGTAAACAAACATACACCTAACCTAGTTCTAGCCTAGCCGCTAGCTAAGGACTGTATGTAGACCGCGCTACACTCGGGCTACAAATTCCTAAACACACGGAGAAAGCAGCGCGAGCGACAGCATTAGGCGGCCGAAAAACTGGCCAACACATAACTGACAATAGCGAAAGCTAGTTCTAGCTATACACAGTATCAGCCGAGAAACTACATCAACGCTAAAACAACAAAGCGGCCATAAAGGGCCTGCCTGTCACAGTCAGCCTAACATACAGTTATTTGCCCAAATAACCCCATAAAACATGAACAGATGACAACTATATGCACGGGAAGCTATACAGGCAAAGCAAGGTCTACATAAAGAATGAAAAATGGACCTGGCTTACCTCCTGCGGCTCGTAGAACGCAGATTCCTCCCCGATACGTCACACGGAGGGGAAAATCCAAAGTTCCAAAGCCCAAAAGCACTTTCACTATCAAGCCAGACGGCGGGCCGTCAGAAAAATATTCATCATAGGCCCACTACATCAGCCCGACTGTAAAGCCTGCAGCATATAGATGTCACAAAACGCTACCGGGAGCGTACCAACTCCGCGACTGCCTCAGCGGAAAGACCTTGACCCTGATCAAAATCAGTAAGCAGATCAGCCTGATACGTCAGAAGCACTGACATAGTGTGCAACGCCGCACCAGCCTGACCTGCAGCGGCGTAAGCCCTGCCATTCAAACGTGACGTCACCTTCAATGCTTTGGATGGCAGTGCCAGAGCTTTCAGTGTCGGTGCACTCCCTGTAGCGAGATAGTTCGCAAACGTCTCTTCCACAGGAGGCATCGACACGTACCCATGCTGGCCCAATCCCTCAACATCAGCGAAGTCAGCTCGCTGATACTGATGCTGATGGATTCGGGCCGAGTACGGGTTCTTCCATGCCTTCTCGATCTCAGCATGAAGATCGGGAAGGAATGGAAGGCTAGCTGGAGTTGCCGGGTTATGAGTAGAGAGAAAACTATCGTCTAACCTGCTGCGAGCGGGTTCCCTCCTCACGCGCTTCCAGGGCAGCTGCAGTCTGCTCGAGGCGCGTTCCATAACCTCCAGCAACTCAGAAAACACCGCGCAGGGAGGCCTAGCGGGAGCTGCGGGCTCGCCCGCTTCTTCCACCTCGGCCATCTCCTGCTCCCCGGGGCCTTGAGCCAAGAGAGCACTCGCTCCTGGGTCTGAGGATGTTAAGGATACAACATCATCGTCATCCGGCAGAAGCGCGTCCTCGTCAGCCGCTTCAGCTTGAGAAAGATTGACACCGCTCTCAAATTCCTCAGCGAGCTCCACCTGCGAGCCCCATGATTTCAATCGCCGCTGAGCCTCAGCACGAGCGGGGCCGGAACCACCAGGCAGCGGTGCTGACACCTCTCCCCTCGAGAAGAGGGCCAAACGAGAACGGAGCGTTCTCATAGGAAAACGCTCACAGTTAGCACAGGCAGCACCCTCGAGTACTGTCCGTGCGTGCTCCTCGCCCAGACAGAAAACGCACAAGTTGTGTGTGTCCTCCGGTGTCAGAAACCTGGGACAAGGATCAGCACACTTCCTGAACGATTTAGCAGACATACTAACTTTGGCAGAGTGAAAAGGCACGAGCAAAAGCAGTCGCGAAAAGACAAGAGGATGCCGGCTGTTTCCCCAGGCGCTCCCTTTATACGTCACGGTTCGCGCCGTTTGACATGATAGGCTGTCGCCGGCCAATAGGATTGGAGTGTGGTGATTTTTGGCATTTCGAGCACGGGTCACGGAGGACGTTCCCCTAGCGCAGTCAGCGCAGAGTAGAAGTTCCCTTTCGAAAGGGAAATCCATATTTAACAAGTTATAAAATAAAATATCTAGCTTTTGCCAGACTGCCTTCTGTATTCTACTTACAAAGAAAGTGTAACTGATGCGACGTAGTTGAGTAAATCTTGGGGTAATTTTCATTTTAAATTGAACTAATCCTTTAAACACTACTCTTACAGCAGTTAAATTAATTTCCTGAAATTTAATTTCATTTTAATTTGTTGAATTTTAAATTGTATTACAATTCTGCCTCCCTCTCAATTCAAATTCAGGAATTGACTTGAAATTTAAAAGGGGTTTTCAATCCAGTTGTAAATGGCAAAGAACCTTGTTTCTGACCTTTGATATATATATATATATATTTTTTTATGGCAGGTCTGATAAGTGACGTGGAGCTTGGAGCTCAGTCAGTTTTGTATGGACTGGCAAATATTGCTTACATGGTATATTTTCATTAGTGTGAAAGCATTTTATTTTAAGCGTGTATGAACACTACAAGTGAGTGGCCTGTGTTCAGTTCCCTATAGGTTTCAGTGTGGCTGGAAATGTGAGAGTGGGGAATGCCATGGGAGCTGGCAATGTTGTTCAAGCCAAGCTTTCTGCTAGACTCTCTATGATTTGTGCAGGTAATACTAAGAAAGAACAAATGGCCCTCTCTATTGTATGTTCTTTGCAAATAAGGCTGTGTAGCTACTGTAAATTATTTTCATACCATCCTATTATTCTTATGAGAAATGTGCAAATGATGATTTTATATTTCATTCCATTTTATTTACAGTTTCTGTTGCAGTGGTTTTGGCAACTGTCATTGGTTCCTCTAAGGATGTAATTGCTTATATTTTCACAAATGACAAGTGAGTGTTCTTCCTTTAATAACATTTCAGTCATGACAACTCTCGGAGTGGATTATTTCAACCAGCATTTATTGGCATGGGGCATGGAATATACATAAGCTTGATTTTGGTGGACGGGATCTGCTACGCTGCTGCTGTGCATATGCAAGTATTTGTTCAGCTTAGTCAAAATAAACAAAAAGGATAGGCTGCTGCAAGAAAGTAATGAAACCCCCATAGCAGATCGCTACAGGTGGCACTGGGGAGGAGGAGGGATAGACAGAAGTTTTCATAATCGTGCAGCAGAAGAAGAAGCAAAGAAACCTCATTGCTTCACACAGGCTACTTGCTGCTTTATCATACGACAAAATATTTGTCTTGTGTGTTGGCCAGACGGCCACCGTAGCTTCTCCGAAAGGGAGGGGTGCGAGGGCCACTAAAATTTACACATTGCACCTTTAATAATTAAAGTTTTAACTTTTTTTTTAATAATTGTATATATTTTTGTTAAAATGAATAGCCTTATAGTCATAAAATAGCTAAAAATTTTACTTTAAAACAGCATTTTGACAAAAATAAGACTAGTATTGGGCCGCTAGATTTCTTCCCTTCCTCTCACAGAGACATCAGAGCGAGGGTTGCCACGGTAATGGTTTTATATGCTCCTTTCCATCTTCTTGATTCCACAGCGGTAAGTCATTAGCCGAGTTGTGTTAGAGCACTCACAGCTCTCATTAGTGTTAATAACAAAACTGACAACAACACAATGATCATGAGAGTTGAGGTGAAACCTTAATTAGATTGGATGTTGTCCTTCACACATAAATAAATCTGAGACTGCAATGGAATGGGTCATCTGGGGAAATTATGTTAATTATTGTTTCTTTCTTTAATCCAATCAGGCAGCAGGTGGCAGTATAGTGAAAGGTCTGGGAAAACAGAAAATTGGGGCAATCTGCAACCTTGTGGGATACTATGGTGTTGGCTGTCCAATTGGAATATCCTTGATGTTTGCTGCTAAAATGGGAATTTTTGGTGAGAAGTGTATGATGTAATGTAATTAATTTTCTATTTTCCTATTATCATATGTATATATATATATATATATATATATATATATATATATATATATATATATATATATATATATATATATATATATACACACAGTACAGTCCAAAAGTTTGGAACCACTAAGATTTTTAATGTTTTTAAAAGAAGTTTCGTCTGCTCACCAAGGCTACATTTATTTAATTAAAAATACAGTAAAAAACAGTAATATTGTGAAATATTATTACAATTTAAAATAACTGTGTACTATTTAAATATATTTGACAAAGTAATTTATTCCTGTGATGCAAAGCTGAATTTTCAGCATCATTACTCCAGTCTTCAGTGTCACATGATCCTTCAGAAATCATTCTAATATGCCGATTTGCTGCTCAGTAAACATTTATGATTATTTTCAATGTTGAAAACAGTTGTGTACTTTTTTTTTCAGGATTCCTTGATGAATAGAAAGTTCAAAAGAACAGCATTTATCTGAAATACAAAGCTTCTGTAGCATTATACACTACCGTTCAAAAGTTTGGGGTCAGTAAGAATTTTTATTTTTATTTTTTTGAAAAGAAATTAAAGAAATGAATACTTTTATTCAGCAAGGATGCATTAAATCAATCAAAAGTGGCAGTAAAGACATTTATAATGTTACAAAAGATTAGATTTCAGATAAACACTGTTCTTTTGAACTTTCTATTCATCAAATAATCCTGAAAAAAAATATTGTACACAAATATTTTGTACAATTGTACACATTAAATGTTTCTTGAGCAGCAGATCAGCATATTAGAATGATTTCTGAAGGATCATGTGACACTGAAGACTGGAGTAATGATGCTGAAAATTCAGCTTTGCCATCACAGGAATAAATTACTTTGTGAAATATATTCAAATAGAAAACAGTTATTTTAAATTGTAATAATATTTCACAATATTACTGTTTTTTACTGTATTTTTAATTAAATAAATGTAGCCTTGGTGAGCAGACGAAACTTCTTTTAAAAACATTAAAAATCTTAGTGGTTCCAAACTTTTGGAGTGTACTGTATATATATACACACACCACACACTACACACAGACATAGTTTATTAATATTACATATAATACATAAATAATAATAAATTGTATTTAAAATGTATAATTATTATATTTAATGTATTTATTTTTAAGTTATTTTCACTCTCTTGCTTTTTATGTAAATCATTCTATACAGTTCTATAGAGAGGAATATATATATATACACACACACACACACACACATATATAATATAGTAATGTATGTAATTATGTTTTTTTCTGTTTCACTGTTTTTGCATTCTATGTAAACCATTCCTTTAATCTCCTTAGGGCTGTGGACTGGCCTGGTAATTTCAGTCTTCCTTCAGGCAATGTTCTTTATCATCGTTCTTTTCAAACTGAACTGGGAAAAATGCTCTGAAGAGGTGAGGAATTTAGGATTTCCTTTCATTAAAAGTTGCTTTAGTCCATGTACAGTGCTTTTGAGTGAAGCTTGATCTAAATATGAACTTCTCAGGCACAGATCAGGGCTGGCGTGATGCCGAGAAGGACGGATGATGGTAATGTGTTTGTTTTGACACTAATAATTCAGAGTCTGATCATATTTAATGACGCATGATAATAAGAGTCATTTTCTTGACAGGTGCACAAGAAGACGGCGGACATACTGAGGATTGTGATGTGAATAATGCTACAGAAATGGATGGGCTAGTGGATGACCAGACTGATGTGGTAATCGCTACATTGAAGGTGCAGCTGCCATTGAGAGTGTTAGTGCTGCGCCGTGGCCTGGCTCTGGTAGCTATGCTTGTGCTCCTTCGCTGCTGGACTCGTTGTTAAGTTCTTTCTTAACAGATGACAGCCGAGTAACAGCCGAAGGACTGGTACTGGGGAAATGTCTTGAAGCAGACAAAGAGTCCACCCAGAGCATGTCATAGGACGCCACCCAAAAGGTGCGCACCTTTGCTACATGTCCACTTTGTATCTGAAAAGCAGGTTCAAAGCGGGGCACCTTTCTGGGATTTCAGATGGTGTCCATGCATTAAGTATCAGTGCATTGTTTTGTTTTTACATGACATGAGGTGAATCATTTTGCTCATACTGGATTAATGTTTATATTTATTTATATAAGCATATTTATTCATCTGACTCTGTTAAAAAAACAACTTGTACAATCCCAAGTCCTGTAATTAATCCACTCCCTCTTGCTCTCACATCTTTGTCATCTCATGAATTTATATTAAAAAGAGCAAATGTGTTGCAGAAAACATGAATGTGAACATCAGAAAGATGTTTAATAATGGGGAAGAAAATACTATTGCAATTTCTGTTTTATGCAGACTTTAATTGCTGGACACACTACAACTTTGTCACATAGACATTCGATCAACACACAAATATCAGGGGATCAGCAGCTTTTTATTATTTGTATTTTTCGTCCTCAAGTGACCTGGCTCTAAATATAGCTGATAAAAAAAAGACCCAAAACACTTAGAATATAATGGGATAGTGATTTATTGACCCAGGGATTTAATTTTGATAAGCTGCTCTGAATCAACTGTGCAATTTTTGCAGCTGTTTTAAATTAGAAACTAAATCTAATTATAGATTATCTTTTTACAATAAACAATTATGCAGATGGCGTGTGTGCTAAAACATTGCCCACAACGGCATACAAATCATGTGCTTTTTATATTTGTAATGTCTGGATGCTGAATTACCCTTCCATACATGACACTCATCTAACACCATCTAAAAACAGCCCAGAGTCACAGTCACATCAAACTGTTTAACCAGCAAAATTACTATTATGTTAATCCCAATGGCCTAAAGGTGCATCAAACATTTATATATAACAAGTTAGCAACAAACAATATGACCGCAAAGCTCTGGGTGGACATATCACAATTTAAATATTTGTCAGCATAGCAAGGAGGCAGCATTAGTATTTTGGATGGAGAAAAAATTAAAGATAAAAGTAGATATTAAAAAAAAGGAAATATAAGTGATGCATATTGTTTATGCACAAAACCACTTAAATTTAAAAATAAAAATGTTTTACAGTACAAATACTTACCGAATTTATCAGTCATATGTCAATAAAAGACTTTTTCTTTTCTTTTTCTTTTTTGATGCACATTACTCAACATGGTCGTGCTACTTCCGACAACAGCACAAATGTATTTGGAATGTTTGCTTTGACCCGTCCAGTGTAGAAAACTTTTTAGGTGTCTGTGGCAAGCAGGGCCGGCCGAGAGCAGTGGGAACGGAGAGAGGCTGGTGGTGTGAGTGTTAAAGGGTTAATTCACCCCAAAATGAAAATTCTGTCATTAATTACTCATCCTCATGTCTTTCCACACCCGTAAGACCTTCGTATATCTTCAGAACAAAAATTAAGATATTTTTTATGGAATCCGAGAGGTATCTGACTCGTCCATAGATGGCAATATAATCAACACTTTCAAGGTCCAGAAAGGTACTAAAGACACTGTTAAAACAGTAAACATGACTGCAGTGGTTCAACCTAAATTTTATGAAGCGACAAGAAAACTTTTTGTGTGCAAAAACAAAACAAATAAGGACTTTATTCAACAATCTCTTCTCTTCACTGTCATTATCCTTACACAGTTGACACAATAAGCCCAGTGAAGGCTTCCGTGTCCGAATGCCGGCTCAGTATTGGCCAAAGCTGATCATGTGAGCAGCACGATGCATGCGTGTGATGTAGAATGCGTGTGTACGCAAACAACGTATGAGAATGACACTGAAGAGAAGATACCAGGCCTGGACTTTATGTTAGGGCTTTATTTCATTTTATGCGGCAGCTGTCCGTAAGGGGCTGCCACTTTACTTTCGTTTGTTGTTTGTTTATTTTGTGATTAAAGTTAAAGGATTAGTCCACTTTTAAATACACTTTTCCTGATAAATTTACTCACCCCCATGTCATCCAAGATGTTCATGTCTTTCTTTCGTCAGTCGAAAAGAAATGAAGGTTTTTGAGGAAAACATTCCAGTATTATTCTCCTTACATTTCAATTGCTACCAACAGATTGAAGGTCAAAATTACAGTTTCAGTGCAGCTTCAAGGGCTTTAAACGATACCAGACGAGGAATAAGGGTCTTATCTAGCGAATCGATCGGTCATTTTCGGAAAAAAATACAACCGTTTATGCTTTATAAACAAAATATCGCCTTGAACGTACTTTCCGCTTCCGCATTCTTCATAACGCTTACGCTGAATGTTCTACGCCTTCCCTATTCTACTTACGGAACGAACGCGGCACCAGTTTCGTTTTTTTCCGTAAGTAGAATAGGGAAGGCGTAGGATATTCAGCGTAAGCGCTATGAAGAATGCGGAAGCGGAAAGTACGTTCAAGGCGATATTTTGTTTATAAAGCATAAACGGTTGTATTTTTTTCGAAAATGACCGATCGATTCGCTAGATAAGACCCTTATTACTCATCTGGTATCGTTTAAAGCCCTTGAAGCTGCACTGAAACTGTGATTTTGACCTTCAATCTGTTGGTAGCCATTGAAATCCACTATAAGGAGAATAATACTGGAATGTTTTCCTCAAAAAACTTCATTTCTTTTCGACTGACGAAAGAAAGACATGAACATCTTGGATGACATGGGGGTGAGTAAATTTATCAGGAAAAGTATATTTAAAAGTGGACTAATCCTTTAAGTTTACTGTTCACTGGTTCCCAGCTCGTTCTTCCCTGAGCCTTTAACATTGTTACAGGGTCATTTACGCAGAATTTGTTTTTGCATTTGAAAACGCAGGATGCAGGGCAGTGTAAAAGGTTATTCACAAAGAACTAGGGATGTCAAATCGCGATTAATCGCATACAAAATAAAAGTTTGAGTTTGCATAATATATGTGTGAGTAATGTGTGTGAATAATATGTATATATAAATACACACAAATTAATGTATATATTTAAGAGAAATATGTTATTTATGTAAAAAATATATTTATATATAATATAAATTATATAAAAATATAAATACATATACTTGTAAATATTTCTCAAATATATACATGGATGTGTTTGTATTTATATATACATAATAATTACACACAGTACACCCACATATATTAGGCAAACTCAAACTTTTATTTTGTATGCGATTAATCGTGAACACATTTTTGTATTCCACTATGCTGCATTTCTTTGTTCTTCTATGAAACTAGCACTAGACAAATGTCTTTGACTGTTGTGTTCGCATCTCGCATCTTGTGTTCTAAAAATGAAGCGTTCAAGTTAAAAGACGTTCTCGAGACCTTGCTTTTTTGTCCATTCCGCTGCTCACGACATGCAAAAGCCTGTTCTGTGTGAATGGCCCCTAAATGAAAAAAAACCCCCACAAAGTCTAGAGATTTTTTTTTTTAACTTAATCGCTGCATTTTTAGAACGCCATGTCGAAACATCACATGTTTACATAGAAAGCAACTGAAAAATAATGCGGTGGAATGCAAAAATACATTCTTTGTAAGTAGCAGTTTATGCGTGACACGGCTAAAAATGTGGCACTCAAATTAAAAGAAAAATTCTTATAGATGCATCTCGAGGCCTTTTTTTTCTGCTTTTTATTTCATTCCACTGCCCTGCAACTCACATTTTTAAAATAAAAAAGCACATTCTGTGTGAACGGCCCCTCAAGCGGTTGTAAACATGGTGTTAGGTAGGAATTCCTAAGGAGCCACATGCAATTGGCATTTGCTTCAAGTTCCCACAGTTCCACCATGTTTAATAATACAGCTTTCTGTATGTGACAGCGGCTTTGTAGAATACCTTCTTTTTGGTAGTATTTCCAGCAGTCGCCTGACTAGAAATGTCAACTGAAGAGATTATATGACTGTGTCACTGGGGAACAGACCTTTTTTCTGCTAAGCTGGTCAATTTTTCTTACTATTTGGCCTAATGATGTGGACAAAGCAAATGTACTCAGGATAAAAATCTGATCATCTGTCTAGGCCTACAATATACAGCCCCAGACCACTGTAAAAATGCCTCTATTTTTCTAATTCAATTCAAATTTTTTGTTGCCTCTCACAGCATTCAGATATAAAATGTTCACAGTGAATCTATCTGAGGTCCTGGTTTCAAATAACATTGGTTGAATAGATAGGAGTGGCTGTGGTAAAGTTTGAGACCAAAGTAGAATTTGCACCCGCACCATAAGATATCTCAGGTAAAGGCACAATGAGATGGATGGCTATTCCTACAGCTAGGATGAGAAGAGCAGCGAGGGTGGTCAGACCCCTCCTGAGGATCAACTGAGAGGAAGAGAGCAGAGCTACGGGCTTTTGATCCACGTGAGTCACGTTTGGCTCTTCATGTGCCACAGTACTGTTGAGCCCCTCGTCCTGATCGTGAGAGCTTACGACCATGTATCCATTCCCATTCTGAAACAGTGAGACAGAATTTTACCATTATAAGTGTTTTAACTGTGCCATGGGTGCCACATTTTTTAAAAGGGCATGATAAGGGGATAGTTCACCCAAAGATCATTTTACTCACCCTCATGTCATTTCAAACATGTATGACACAGAACTGAAAAATGCTTCAGTGTTTTTTTACCAATACAATAAAAGTGAATGAGGTCCAATTATGTTTTGGACCCCATTGAAGTTCATTATATGGACAAAAACAGTTCTTCATAATATCTTCATTTGTGTTTCACAGTAGAAAGAAAGTCATAGTTATCACAGGAACAACATGAGGATGAGAAAATGGCAATTTTCATTTTTGGTGAACTATTCCTTTAAAAGTGTATGTACAAATGTACAAATCAGCTGAGGGGATTAAAAGCTTACATTTTTGTAATTGTTGTAAAATAATGCATACTTTTTTATTAATAGTTTTAGCAATTATATAAAATGAAAATTATAAATTACCTCTGTATTTAGGACCACCTGGTAGAAGCTGTTGCGATGGTTTGTACAAAACTCCGGGGTCACTGCTCCATTTGCTGCTCCATTTGCACTCTTTCCTGTACGCTCAATTGCCTTTCAAAGAGAAATAACCTCTTTCAGTCACTGAAGTCAACAATTAATCACATGGTCATGAGCAGCATAATTAGAAGAAAGGTTCCGTTTTAATAGGTCTGATATGCCTACCTCTTCTGTCATTTTCTTCCAGTTTAATTTGAAAATGGCCACGACGAAAAAAATCGCTAGTAAAAAGACTGCAATGAGGAGGCCCAGCCAAAAGCCTGAAAGAGCAGGAGATAAATCACTGTAGATATTAAAAGGTTCACTGATCATTTGTGTAATTAAACACTAGTAATTTTGACTATGATGCATTTAGTTGTAACAAGACGAACCAGCAACTTGTAACTTGGCCGTGAACATCAGAACAATGCTGGATGGGAGTCCAATGCAGTAGTAGCCAAATAGGTTAGCAATAGCAGCTATCTTCTGCTGCCCTGTGCCAAGGAGAATGCCCATGCCAACACACTGAAAGAAGGAGAAACAAACTGTAATAGGATCTCATAATAAAATACTTGAGTAATTCAAAATACTACTGCATTTGATAAGATAAATATAAAAAAAAAGTTTGGAAACACCCCTGGCAAAGTGTGGTTTTGGACGATATCGGTATAAATCCTTATCATTTTTTGGTGCAAATACATTACAGTAACTTGACATTATCATTGAAGACCAGCAATAATAATTTTCATTTTGATTACATAATAATGGCAATATATACATGTCAAAGTCAGACATGCCCCTTTGCCAGCTGTGATGCCTGGTTACTGGTTTAAACTTGGCCCAGGTTTGTAAAAGATTTTTGGGTCAGCACACCTTAATAGCTTCAACAATTGATTGCCGATTAAGTTTAGAATACAATGAACCAATCAGAACCCAGTTTAGGTCAGATAGCTGCTAATGGTGGATATTTAAGTTTTTTTTCTATGTATAAACTGTTTATATAATAAAATATGTTTTCGTAGTTTGTGTTGCCCCTTATCAGTGCAAAATTATCACAAATTAAAAAGGATTCATGTCCAAAATCCCACTTTTCTAGGGCGTTTCTAAACTTTTGGAGGGCAGTGTATATATAAATACATAAAATTATAGAAATATTTGTTTAGTTTATATAAATATACATTATTAAATAAAATATACGTTATTTTTTCCTACTATGGCAATCAATGGGGGGCGAGATCTGTTTGGTTACAAACATTCTTCTAAATATCTTCCTTTGTGTACAGCAGAACAAATAAATTTATACAGGTTTGGAACAACTTGGGGGTGAGTAAATTATGACAACATATTCATTTTTGGGTGAACTATTCCTTTAAGGTATAAATCCATTCAATGGCTGTTTTATCTGCTATAATGGCTCTGTACCAAATGCCACCCTAAACGCTTGATATTTTAAATCAGCAATATAATCTGACAACAATTATAATCATTAACTAATTTTTTTGTTATTTCAAAGCAAAATACACGTTAACTAAAAATGAAATATTAAAAAAGTAACTTTTTTTTAAACTTTGCATCGTGGCAACATTTCTCATTTTCATTTAGTTTAAAATGAAGTACAAAAATGACAAAATAGACTAAATCTTATAAACAAAATATATATATATATATATATATATATATATATATATATATATATATATATATATATATATATATATATACATATACACACACACACACACATATACACATTTAAAAAAAAAAAAAAAGAATGTGAAAAAATATAAAAATGAAATGTAATTCAAAATATGAACAGAAACTATAATAGTATATCAATGATACTAAATAACTCTGTAAGAATGGTATCATAAGTTGTACTTATTTAGCTCAAAATTTAAAATAAAAATAAAATTTATTGAGTGCATATTGAGCGTTGCAATATCTCTAAATTCATTTTATATGGGTGGACCGTCTTCTCCCCTATATACTGTCTCTGGTGAAATGAGGAATGAAAGTTTGTGCAGAACTCACCAATATTCCATTAAAGAACTGAAGAGGGCAGTAGATGTTCAGTAGCTGAGACACAAGCTCTGCTATAGTCCTAAACAAACATCACAATGGAAATTTGAAACACAGCTGTTGTTGACATTATTTCTGTTAAATCTTAATTCTTAATGTTTAGACTAGAGCGTTTACAGATTTGTTGAAGTGTACTTATGCCAACAGACATTTTGTTTTACATGCTTGAAATAATGAGGAAAGTGGCTTACTCATCGGAAGTGAATATGAAGCCAATGACTGTTTTTGTTGAGGCCAGGATAAAACCTTGGATGATTGCTATAACAGCTGGGGAACAAAAGGAACATTTACAAGACATCAATTGGTGCTTCATATGAGGAAGTGTCATGACAAGCTTAGGATTGATTGATATTAAATGAAATTAGTTTAACTTATGTTTTTACCTGAACTAATGAGGGACACCTTGCTGGTAAGGATGGCAGCAGCTGTTTCCCCAGCGCCAAGTGAGTTTCCCACACGAACACATGCTGCTCCTTGCATTCCTAATGGGATCTGGAATATCAAGATGGAGGTGAAAAAACGGATAAAAGGATAAAGGTGAATTTTATATGATAATATGAATATTCTCAGATTATCCAAACACACCATGTAGTTGATGTATGCCAGCATTATAACCACGTGTTGAGCAGCCAGGTCCACCTCACTCAGCATTCCTGATGGGATGAGGAGAGTCAGTAGTAAGGGGATAATTCAGTGGAAAAGCAATAGTAAAATCTAACTTGTTAAATATACAAACATAAACATTTATTTTTCTGTGAATATACCAATGTTTATTTATTTATTGTCATTGTTTATATATTGTTTTCTTAATGTTATTTCATTATTAAACTAAATAAGCAAGAAATGTTGCCTTGATAACTTGCTGAAATAAAATGTAAAAATACATATATTTTATTTCAGTTGTTTTATTGTATTTCAAGCAACAAACGTGTTGTTATGGTTTTAGTTTTTGTTAACTATAATAACCCTGGAACGTACCTGCCAGGAAGCCTCCAACTTCATAGATCCACCATTCAAAACAGGTCATCAGTGTGCTGGGGATGGCCAGCTTCATGTAGGAACCCCATTCCTGCAGGGCCTCAGAAGACCAACCTGTTGAAGTAACAGTTAGAGATTACGGAGCAACCAAGCTCTAAAAACAAACAAACAAATAAATAAATAATTAAAGAAAGTGCACGTTTATACAAAGTCTCATTGTGTTCTGTACCTTCACGATCCCACTAACCATGTCACAAGAAAGAGCATTGAGACCAGCATTCATGTAAGCAATAAGGTACGAGAGGCTGTGCTGTATCATGAATAAGTCACGGCCGAAGGGCATTGTTAGGCATGACTCGAAGCGGAGTGCCTGCAACCCCTTCAAGCTGTGACTTATTCACGATACAGCACTAGCCTCGAGTACCTTATTGCTTTTATAAAATGGTTACCACATAATACATTTATTAAAGCCAAAAATATGTATCATGTAACTTTAATGAAGTAAACTTTCACTAAAAGCCTTCCTTCCGCCTGAAAAATAGTCCCTGGCCATGAACAGCAACAGAAGTTACATTAATACACCATTAGATGGCGGCAAAGACTGTCTTTATGAGTGTGTCAGTCAGTAGTCTTTTATATTGAAAAGACTGAACTGTTGTGAACACGGAACAAGATGCAACTGACACTCACCTCCCCAAGTTTTTTCATGGAGCCTCTGCCAGCGAATGAAACAAAACAGGGCAAAACAATTAAAAACCTGAGCAAAGGTATTTGCAGCAGCAGACCCACTGAAAGTGCACAGAAAAAAAATCTTATTATGAAAATTCTGAAAACCAAACACGTAAAAAAAAAAAAAAAAAAAAAAAAAAAATATATATATATATATATATATATATATATATATATATATATATATATATATATATATATATATATATATATATTTATACTCACTAAACTCCAAAATCCCACCAGTACAGCAGAAAGTAGTTCACTATCAAATTGGCAATATTGGCAACTGCAGATGCATACATCTGAGGCTTGATCACTCCCTATACAGTGTGTTAATGAGTATTACAACATCAACATACAAGAACGGAATTATTTAGTTATTAAATTGTTGATTTTCTTGAAAGATCATTTTATGTACCTGGTTCTGAAGATATGAGAGTTGCAGCTGATACAGAAACATGGCCTGTAATATAAACACATGACAGACTCGACATGAGGATGAACAGCAATGTGTACAAAGAATTATTTGATTCGAGTTCATCTGCGCTGGAAATGCAATCCATAATCATCCATTGGTGGACCTTACCGGAATTGCAGGCAAATATGCAACTACATAGAGCTGTGCAATCCTGAGAGACAGAAACGGTTCGTTTTCAGTCAGACACCACAGACTGGTTTGTACTCTAGTATTCAACAGTCAATATCAGTCCATATGTTCAGTCAGAAGAGTATTGAAGAGTGTCACTCACCTGGCCACCTCGGGGTCCTGTCCCAGATAGAGGAGGAGGGGCTGGGTGTTCAAAAGCAAAGCCCAACAGGGCAAACTGAAGAGCGTCAGAATTAGGATGCCTCTCTGTAGGATGATGCCTACACGGAAAAGGTTCTTACTCCCGAATGTCTGGAGGCAAGATGCAAGACTGCCATAAGCTATTAGTTATTTTACTATACATGTGAGAAAGGTCTGGTGGGAATCAACCTAAAAATGTCATGAGAGAATCTTTAACTGATTGATTTTTGGATATATCCCATAAAACCTGTTAACGTGAGCTGCAAGCTATTTATGACAGATGTTGTTTTTGGTCATATTTATGGAATGCAAGACAATATTATGCTTGCAAAAATGATCAAGAATCAACTAGTATTCATTTGTATTCAAATGCCTCTGAAGTATTTTAAAGGATCAGTTCACCCAAAAAATGTCGTTCCACACCCGTAAGACCTTCGTTCATCTTTGGAACACAAGATATTTTTGATAAAATCTGATGGCTCAGTGAGGCCTCCATTGACAGAAAGATAATTATCACTTTCAGATTCCCAGAAAGCTACTAAAGGCATATTTAAAACAGTTCATGTGACTATATTGGTTCAACCTTAATGTAATAAAGCAATGAGAATACTTTTTTGTGCATCAAAAAAACCCAAAATAATTCAGCAATATCTAGTGATGGGCGATTTCAAAACACTGCTTCATGAAGCTTCAAAGCTTTACAAATCTTTTGTTTCGAATCAGTGGTTCGGAGCGTGTATCAAACTGCCAAAGTCACGTGAACCATTGAAATTTCGAAATGTTTTGAAACACTTATGACATAATGAAGCCTCGTTTACTGAAATCACGTGACTTTGGCTGTTTGATACACGCTCCGAACCACTGATTCGAAACAAAAGTTTCGTAAAGCTGCAAAGCTTCATGAAGCAGTGTTTTGAAATCGCCAATCACTAGATATTGTTGAATAAAGTTATTTTGTTTTTTTGGCGAACAAAAAGTATTCTCATCGCTTCATAACATTAAGGTTGAACCACTGTAGTCACACAAACTGTTTTAAATACATCTTTAGTACCTTTTTGGGCATTTGAAAGTGTTAATTATCTTGCTGTCAATGCAGGCCTCACTGAGCCATCGGATTTCATCAAAAATATCATAAAGGTGCCCTAGAACTTCTTTTTAAAGGATGTAATATAAGTCTAAGGTGTCCCCTGAATGTGTCTGTGAAGTTTCAGCTCAAAATACCCATAGATTTCATTTTTTTAACTGCCTTTTTGGGGCATCACTATGCACCGATATATAGGTTGCGGCCCCTTTAATTCTCGTGCTCCCCCTCCCCCGGAGCTCGCGCTTGCCTTAAACAGCATAAACAAAGTTCACACAGCTAATATAACCCTCAAAATGGATCTTTACAAGATGTTCGTCATGCATGCTGCATGCATGTGTCGGATTATGTGAGTATTGTATTTATTTGGATGTATTACATTTGATTCTGAATGAGTTTGATAGTACTCCGTGGCTAAAGCTAACATTACACACTGTTGGAGAGATTTATAAAGAATGAAGATGTGATGAAAATGTGTTTATGCATTATAGAGACTGCAAGTGGGCCAACCCAGAAGTTAGCAGCGCACGGGTTCCCTCGGTTGAAAGCCTATGCATTTTTCCCATAGACTTTTGGAAAATCGCAGAAAATAAGCTCTGTGTTTAACAAAGGGTTATGACACTCACACGTTTTGTCTATCAAGATCATCTTTACAAGTGAACACAACATTAATAGATTTTGAAGCCTAAATAAAGTCATCAGATATAAAAGGCTAACAGTAGGCTATAAACGGACTACAGCACACCATAGACGCGGATCAACGTCGTCACCACCAAGCTTCCTCAAACTTTATTTAGAAAACAACTTTATTTAAAAACATGCTCGCTGATTATGATCTGCACTGTTATTAATACTTATCCACTTTTTCATGAGAAATGTTGTCCAAATGTCCCGTTTTTAATGATGACGTCTAAAGTCCCCGCCAAAGGAAGTAGTCCCTTTTAGCAATTTGTTAGCAACCGCCGATTTTAAGACACAGTAAAAGTTTAAAAAATCACAAGTGGGTTATAACTGGTGTGTTTTATGTCATAGATCAAAACGTGAAAGTATTTAGAGGCTTTGTTTACCACAGACCTTATTTCAGGCGATTTAGCAAAAACCCATTCAAAAAACCCATAGACTTTACGGCGTTGGAACCGGAAGTCCTAAAATGCTAACTCGCTTCCGGATTTTGCCTACAAAAAATGCGTCATCCCTGAGGCACTCTATGCCTCGATCATGGGCTGGCATATGCAAATATTGGGGGCGTACACCCCGACTGTTACGTAACAGTCGGTGTTATGTTGAGATTCGCCTGTTCTTCGGAGGTCTTTTAAACAAATGAGATTTATATAAGAAGGAGGAAACAATGGAGTTTGAAACTCACTGTATGTCTTTTCCATGTACTGAACTCTTGTTATTCAACTATGCCAATATAAATTCAATATTTAATTCTAGGGCACCTTTAATTTGTGTTCCGAAGATAAACTAAGGTCTTACGGGTGTAGAACGACATGAGGGTGAATAATTAATGACAGAATTTTCATTTTTGTGTGAACTAACCCTTTAACATAAAAAATGAAAACATGAAGTGATTCTTAGTAGGCCTTTCATTATCCATGGCTTTTGGTTTATTATTTTATTACAAAGTTGGAGTGCTATTTGTATGGAAAACACACCTGTGATACCAAAGTGTCGCATGCCAAAGCAAGTCCCAACCCCGTCGCTGCAGCTGTTACATTTATAGTCTGAAAAATAAATGTATTGGACACATCGTGTGGGCTTGTAAATCATTGCTCTATAACTAGCACATCTCAATACACAGAAGTTTTGATTCAAGCAGACGTACAGCTGAGGCCATGGCGTAGCCCGCTAGGACAGTGTTCCCCAGACGTCCACAGAACATTGTCACCACAAAGAAAAGGAGGAAATTCAGGAACCGGCACACAAGCTAAGAACACAAACAAAGAAATATTTAGCACAAAATGGAGATGAAAGTCCTGGACTCACGTGGACTACGGTTATTAAAGTTCACAGTCACATGGATGAAAAACAAAGCACCTATTTATATGGAGCTTCATGAGAGAATGTTTACTAATTATTTTAACGGATCTAGTCTGGAAATATACTGTAAAATCTGTTTAAAACATAATTTTCAAGCTATGTTTTGGGCTTATTTTTATACGGCATTTATTTTATACAGGACGCAAGACTATTTAACAATCAAGAATCAGCTCATCCAGGATTAACTTGTATTCAAATGGACATGCATGAAGACATGACACAAAACGTACCCAAAACAGATCAGAGTCTATTCAGGAATGGATCATTTCTATGTAAGCCACTGCATTTCTCTGCCAGCTCTCTAACTATTCATATAGAACAAGCATAGCACATTATCATGATGTGTATGTGACAGAATCCTCACCAGGGGTCCAGTCATGCGCAGGATGTGGTAGAGCTCTTCTCTGTATACCAGAGGGATGCAACGCCTTACAAAACCACAGCAAAACAGCTTGGCACTGGGTTCCATTGACAGAGCGTCAGTTCTGGGACTCGAGACGTCCATGATCTTCTCAGTTGTGATCCTCAAAGCCACTGTAAGGGGCCTGGTTTTGCTTCATAGACTGTAAGGGGCCCTTCTACAGCCGCTCATTCTTCAGGTCCGCATTTACCACCTTTGAAGGCTTACCGATTAACTGAGATGAGGACAATGAAACGCTTTGATTTAATCCACAGGATGGGAGGAGGATGTTTGCAGACCTTGCAAAGGGTTGCATTGCGTGACGACAGATTGTTTCGCAAGATCAATCAATTTTTTTTACAATCCAATTACAAGTTGAGTAACAGCTGTATTTACAACATATAAATGTAATCAGCGTAATGATATTGAAAATATCCCGTACTGCTTTGAATATTCATAGCTTGGACAGCTGAAGACTCCCAGCTCTACGTAACTCTTGCCACAGTTACAGTCCTGGCCTTAGCTCTGTCACAACAATGAAGTGACAACTTTTTTGGAAAGCATTATGTATTACTTATTGTTACTTAACTTATTGTATCAGAACTTGGTGGAACATTTACTCGTGTACTCAGGGGTATATGAAAACTGCACACAGGACTCTCCGACAGGATGCGCATATCCCTGAATGACAGAAACAGATTACATAAATAGTTTTTTGAGGCTTGCAAAGTCAATATATAGAGCCTTTTCAGTATCAAACAATGAAATACTTTGGTAGCACTATTTTACAGTCCTGTTCCCCATGTACTATATAAATAAATAAATGCAGCTTTGGTGAGCATTAGAGACTTCTTTAAAAAACTACAATTCCCACAGGCTCACCAAAATTGGACAATAGAAGATTGCTGCTGCGACATTTAGATGGTATGGTCAGCGTTTTGGCATAAACAACATGAAAGAATGAATCCATCCTGACTTGTATCAGCGGTTCAGGCTGCTGTTGGTGGTTTAATGGTTTGGGGATATTTTCTTGCCGCACTTTGAGTCCCTTAGTACCAATTGAGCATAGTTTAAATGCCACAGCCTACCTAAGTAATGTTGCTGACCATGGCCATCCCTTTATGACCACAGTGTACACATCTTTTACCTTACATTCAGCAGGACAATGCGCCATGTCATAAAGCTCAAAATCATCTCAAACTGGTTTCTTGAACATGACAGTGAGTTCACTAAACTGAAATGGCCTCCATAGTCACCAGATCTCAATCCAGTTGAGCACCTTTGGGATGTGGTGGAATGGAGGATTCACATCATGGATGTGCAGCCGACAAATCTGCAGCAAGTGTGTGATGCTATTGTGTCAAAATGGACTAAAATCTCTGAGGAATATATCCAGCAGCTTGCTGAATCTATGCCATAAAGAATTAAGGCAGTTCTAAATGTGTGTGCTTTGCATGAAACCGTAATGCAATCGAAATTTATTAAAATTAATTTTATTTGAATTATGCATGGCATACACATTTTTACATGCTAGGTCTTTTTCATTTTTCACATCCCCCTCCATTAACCTATATAAAATGATTCATTCAGCTGCTCTTTCAGTTTTCAAATTAGAATCACAAATATGACTTTAACATTTCAAAACCCAAGATTTGTTCATTACAGCTTGCCTTCGATCGTCCTTTGCCGGTAATGTCACTGTAATTGTAGATCTATTTTGGTTTGTTTCTACATACAGTACATCTCATGCACAGCCACACAAACATTAACAAAAACAAATCAGTGAATCATCAATCAGGTTCCAAAAATCAATTTCATGAGTGACTAATATCTAAACTAACGTACGTTAGACACATGATGTGTTGGATCATCATATATTTGTGATTTCAGAAAAATGGTTACTTTTTTAAAGGACAGAAATAAACATTAACACCCTCCACAGTGCCTCACACTAACCTTTGAACCAGTTTGATGTTCAAAAAGCTAAACGTTCTGGCAAGATTTCAAGAAAAATAATAAGAAGGAAGAGAGAGAGAGAGAAAAGAAAAAAAAATGTGTTGTAACAGCTGTACTGAGTTTCTACAAAACTGGGCTCATGAATTTTAATATTGTAAACATATGATGAGTAATAAATTATACATGCATATGTCTGAGTGAAATCTAGCTGTCCTGTTAGCCAGAAGAATGTAAACTTACTCTTACACTTAAATATGTAAGTCATAAATTTATTACAATAATGCTTCCTATCATCTGTCAAATAAATCTTGCCCATACACCAATCTGTCTCTTTTTATGTCTTTTTAGTTAATGTTGTGTTGAATTAAGTATGTGTGCTATATCAGAACATCTGTTTTATCATTTTCAACTTTAATTAATTTTTTAATCAAAACAAATCAAATCAGAAATGCCTAATTCTATGAAACATGATTCAGAGACTGTTTTGATTGAACATTCTGCTGCTTACATTAAGTTGTGCAAAACTGAGATGTTTAAAAATAAATGTAAAAAGTGTATTTTAAATATGGATTTATAATATATGGATTAAATGCATATTTAAATACACTTAAATATGGATAATTTTCTTACAAAAACATATCGCTTCACTTCAGAAGACCTTTATTAACGCCCAGAGTCATATGAATTACTTTTTTGGATGGATGCATTATTTTTGGCTTCAAAATGAAGCCCCCCATTCACAACCATTATAAACTTTGGAGGACTAAGGATGTTTTTAAATATATCTCTGATTGTGTTCGTCTGAAAGAAGATAGTCATATACACCTCGGATGGCTTGAGGGTGAGTAAATCATGGGGTAATTTTCATTTTTGGGTGAACAATCCCTTTAACGAGTCCAGAGGACGTGAGTAAAATAAGGAAAGGCTACAAATCCCTGATTTTTAGTAGGGATTGTGGCATTTTCCTTTCTCATTACTGCAGAACATGTTCAGCATGGGCAGGGACTGCTTCATTCAAGGTGACCGTAAAAATGAGTTTCTGCCCCATGAATCCCTGGGGAAAAGTTAATGGATTATGTCTTTCTTGTCGCTCCAAAACAATCTCATTCAGACGTTAGAGTCAAATACATTAGTAATCGCTGATACAGCCAGCTGGGAATAATAAAACATAAAATAAATTTCAAAAAAAAAAAAAAAAAAGAATGAAAGAAAAAAAAGGACAAATCAGTATTTCTTAAAATAAATATTTCAAAATAAAATTTTCTTAATCAGTGTTTGTCTTACTTTCTAATTAGAGATATATAATATAATATAATATAATATAATATAATATAATATAATATAACATAACATAATATAATATAATATAATATAATATAATATAATATAATATAATATAATATAATATAATTAATTTACCATATATATAATTAAATTTTTAGGTGTATGTAATGCTTCAGCAATTATTTTTGTTTTAGAAACTTTTTAACTTTCTAGAAAATGGTTAATAAAATACCTGGGATATACCTGTAAGAACAGTCACAGCTCTACACTCTTGTTTTCAGATTGAGATTGAAGTTGAATGGATGAGAGTTGAAGGTGTGGTAAAGTTTGATTCCAAAGTAGTATTTGACCTCAGAGCATAAGACACGTCAGGTAAAGGCACAATGAGATGGATGACTATCCCTGCAGCTAGGATGAGAAGAGCAGCGAGGGTGGTCAGACCCCTCCTGAGGATCAGCTGAGCAGTAGAGAGCAGAGCTGTGGGCTTTTCCTCCACGTGAGTCACGTCTGGCCCCTCATCCTGATCATTTGAGCTCACAGTCAAGTACTCATCCCCATTCTGAGAGCAGACAAGACACAAGCTCAGTTTTCAGAGATGTTTTGTGTTATAGATACAGTAAAAGTCAACAGACATACCTCACTGTGCCTCGCAGTGAGACCATCAGGGGACACTGCAGAGATTTTACTCTTTCCAGCTCGTTCCACTGCCTGAAATGTTAGGTATCATGTCATATAATTCAGATGAGAACAGAAATTAATTAAAGTCAGCATGAAATGGAAGATGCAATAGTCTTTTCTTCCAATATTGTAATGTATATCTAAGTGAAACAACTTCTCGAACAAGAAAAAATGTAGGGCAGGACTTGATTTGTCAATCTGGAATAGAGTGCCCCAGGTATGACGCGTTTTTGTAGGCCAACCCGGAAGTTAGCAGGCACGGGTTCCCTCGGTTGAAAGCCTATGCATTTTTCCCATAGACTTTTGGAAAATCGCAGAAAATAAGCTCAGTGTTTAACAAAGGGTTATGACACTCACACGTTTTGTCTATCAAGATAATCTTTACAAGTTAACACAACATTAATAGATGTTGAAGCCTAAATAAAGTCGTCAGATATAAAAGGCTAACAGTAGGCTATAAACGGACTATAGCACAACATGGTCGCGGATCAACGTCGTCACCACCAAGCTTCCTCAAACCGTATTTAAAAAAACAACTTTATTTACAAACATGCTCTCTGATTATGATCTGCGCTGTTATTAATGCTTATCCACTTTTTCATGAGAAATGCTGTCCAAATGTCCCGTTTTTAATGATGACGTCTAAAGTCCCCGCCAAAGGAAGTAGTCCCTTTTAGCAATTTGTTAGCAACCACCGATTTTAAGACACAGTAAAAGTTTAAAAAAATCACAAGTGGGTTATAACTGGTGTGTTTTATGTCATAGATAAAAACGTGAAAGTATTTAGAGGCTTTGTTAACCACAGACCTTATTTCAGGCGATTTAGCAAAAATCCATTCAAAAAACCCATAGACTTTACGGCGTTGGAACCGGAAGTCCTAAAATGCTAACTCGCTTCCGGATTTTGCCTACAAAATTGCATCATCCCTGAGGCACTCTATTTATTGGATGGTTGTGGTTTGTTATTGCCGTGATGTCATGTGAGTGACAGGCTGTCCTGCCCTCACACCAGTATACATCATCAGAGAAAAGGATTGATGTCATTGCAAAGGGGAGGGGAAGTTATGAGGGCACATTAATTGTTGATGTGCATGGAAAAATTATTTATAATAAATACTGCAATATTCCATAAAAACAAGAATTGTTCATTTTGATTTCATGGTGACTTTAAAATCTTGGAAGTTTTAATTGAAGATACCCTTGCATTTCCAGAAGGAAATTGGAAGGAACTTTACTCAAGAATAAATCCACTCAAAAACTGTTTTTGGAGTGTAAAGATGAATAAATAGTTGCAAGAAAGAAAAGACCAATCAAAATTCACCATGTAAATAAACTCATAATATTAATACATTTGAATAAAATCATAATCAGATTTTTATAATATTAATAATAACAAAATTAATTTAGTATTAATAAAAATGTATTTTTGGCGGGGTTCCCCTGGTAAAATTTGCATTCCAGGGGCTAAATATCATGTTATTTGGAGTTGCTTCAACCCACGGACATGAAAAACAACACACAGCATAAGTTTTAAAGTAGCCGATGGTCTCTCAGTCTAGTTCTGTAGGCTACACAATCATGGGGAAGACTGCTGACTTGACAGTTGTCCAAAAGACGACCATTGACACCTTGCACAAGGAGGGCAAGACACAAAAGGTCATTGCAAAAGAGGCTGGCTGTTCACAGAACTCTGTGTCCAAGCACATTAATAGAGGGGCGAAGGGAAGGAAAAGATGTGGTAGAAAAAAAGTGTACAAGCAATAGGGATAACCGCACCCTGGAGAGGATTGTAAAACAAAACCCATTCAAAAATGTGGGGGAGATTCACAAAGAGTGGACTGCAGCTGGAGTCAGTGCTTCAAGAACCACTACGCACAGACGTATGCAAGACATGGGTTTCAGCTGTCGCATTCCTTGTGTCAAGCCACTCTTGAACAACAGACAGCGTCAGAAGCGTCTAAAGACAAAAAGGACTGGACTGAGTGGTCCAAAGTTATGTTCTCTAATGAAAGTAAATTTTGCATTTCCTTTGGAAATCAGGGTCCCAGAGTTTGGAGGAAGAGAGGAGAGGCACACAATCCACGTTGCTTGAGGTCCAGTGTAAAGTTTCCACAGTCAGTGATGGTTTGGGGTGCCATGTCATCTGCTGGTGTTGGTCCACTGTGTTTTCTGAGGTCCAAGGTCAACGCAGCCGTATACCAGGAAGTTTTAGAGCACTTCATGCTTCCTGCTGCTGACCAACTTTATGGAGATGCAGATTTCATTTTCCAACAGGACTTGGCACCTGCACACAGTGCCAAAGCTACCAGTACCTGGTTTAAGGACCATGGTATCCCTGTTCTTAATTGGCCCGCAAACTCACCTGACCTTAACCCCATAGAAAATCTATGGGGTATTGTGAAGAGGAAGATGCGATATGCCAGACCCAACAATGCAGAAGAGCTGAAGGCCACTATCAGAGCAACCTGGGCTCTCATAACACCTGAGCAGTGCCACAGACTGATCGACTCCACGCCACACCGCATTGCTGCTGTAATTCAGGCAAAAGTAGCCCCAACTAAGTATTGAGTGCTGTACATGCTCATACTTTTCATGTTCATACTTTTCAGTTGGCCAAGATTTCTAAAAATCCTTTCTTTGTATTGGTCTTAAGTAATATTCTAATTTTCTGAGATACTGAATTTGGGATTTTCCTTAGTTGTCAGTTATAATCATCAAAATTAAAAGAAATAAACATTTGAAATATACAGTATCAGTCTGTGTGTAATGAATGAATATAATATACAAGTTTCACTTTTTGAATGGAATTAGTGAAATAAATCAACTTTTTGATGATATTCTAATTATATGACCAGCACCTGTAGAGTATAAAAAAGTTTAAATGGAGTCTACAAAATTTGCCGAAGTAGAAGAAGAAGAATAGAAAAAAGAGGATTATTACCAGAGTGCTGCCTTGCAAATCTGAAATAAATCTGGCCTACCTCTTTGGTCACTCTTTCCCAGTTGAGTCTAAAAATGACTGCAATGAAAAAACTGGACTGCACACAAACACAAATGAGAAGTCCCAGCCAAAAGCCTGTGAAAGCAAGAGGACATTGCTCTAGGACAGCTGTTATCTCATTACAGAAATGTTTTAATGAATGCTGTTCTCTGCGCTCAAGATGTATTAATGCAATTCTGCAGGGACCCGTGCTGGGTCCACTCATGTTCTCTACGTGCTTCAACCCAATGAAATTCTGATTTATAAAGCAGATGCTAACATGGTGACTAGAGAAGATGACAAGTTCACAGAATATTAACAAGTACAACGAGTGACTATTTAAATTGTTAATAAGATCAGAGAATGAAAAAATGAAGGAAAACAAACCAACAACGTCTAATTTTGCTGCAAACATGAGAGAGGTGCCAAGTGGAAGCCCAATGCAGTAATACCCAAAGAAATTAGCAACGGCTGCAATCTTCTGCTGCCCTGATCCCAACAGAATACCCATGCAGACACACTTTAGGAGAGAGTAAAAGAATACATTTAGTCATTTACAGACTTTATCTAAAGCGATTTTGCATTCAAGCAATACATTTTATCAATTTGAATGTTCTTGTGTTTGAGCTAAACAAACACTGAAAGGATCATGCTGCAAAAAATAGTTTTCCAGTACAAGTCTCTAAAATGATACATTTACCTGGGGAGCAAATGTATTTTCTATTTTGAAGCTGCCAATGGGGTAAGACAACAAAATGTTGTTAGAATTATGCTATCATATTAAATATTGTCACTTCTTTTTTGCAGTGCATTTGAAAATCACAGCCTCATATAAAACCAGAAATAAAAAAAATCAATTCATCAGAAAAAGCAAAAGCAATGCAAAGTACTCACAACAAGACCATCAAAGAACTGAAGCACACAGTAGACGTTCAAGAGTTTGGAGACGAGCGCCACAATGTGCCTACAAAATAAGACACAATCATCAGTACAGCACTAAGTCTAAAGAACATTTTTCTGATAAAGAACATCCGTCTGATTTGGGGGGAAAATACTTACCCATCTGAAGTAAATAAGAAACCAATAACGGTTTTTGTTGATGCTAGCACAAGACCTTGCAAAACAGCCAAGGCAGCTGCATCCAGATGATAAAGGAAAAGAAAAAAGACATGTCAAACATGAGCAGACAATGAAAGATGAATGTGCCTCAAAGGAATATGACTGTTTGTAAACCTGTGCAGGTGAGAGAGACCTTGCTGGTGCGGATCGCTCCGGCCGTATCTCCAGCTCCAAGTGCATTGCCAACACGTACACATGCTGCACCTTGAATCCCTAATGGAAACTGTAAAACGTGTTAAAAAAATAAACTACCGTTGCAAAGTTTGGGGTCAGAAAGATGCTCACCAAGGCTGCATTTATTTGATCAAAAATACAGTAAAAACAATAATGTATTATAACAATTTATAATAACTGTTTTCTATTTTAATATATTTTAAAATGTAATGTATTCCTGTGATGGCAAAGCTGAATTTTCAGCATCATTACTTCTCTTCAGTGTCACATGATCCTTCAGAAATCATTCAAATATGCTGATTTTCTGCTCAAGAAATATTTGTTATTATTATCAATGTTGAAAACAGTTGTGCAGTTATCTACAAGCCCGATTCCAAAAAATTGGGACACTGTACAAATTGTGAATAAAAACAGAATGCAATGATGTGGAAGTTTCAAATTTCAATATTTTATTCAGAATACAACATAGATTACATATCAAATGTTTAAACTGAGAAAATGTATCATTTTAAGGGAAAAATAAGTTAATTTTAAATTTCATGGCATCAACACATCTCAAAAAAGTTGGGACAAGGCCATGTTTACCACTGTGTGGCATCCCCTCTTCTTTTTATAACAGTCTGCAAACGTCTGGGGACTGAGGAGACAAGTTGCTCAAGTTTAGGAATAGGAATGTTGTCCCATTCTTGTCTAATACAGGCTTCTAGTTGCTCAACTGTCTCAGGTCTTCTTTGTTGCATCTTCCTCTTTATGATGCGTCAAATGTTTTCTATGGGTGAAAGATCTGGACTGCAGGCTTGCCATTTCAGTACCCGGATCCTTCTACACAGCCATGATGTTGTAATTGATGCAGTATGTGGTCTGGCATTGTCATGTTGGAAAATGCAAGGTCTTCCCTGAAAAAAAAACGACATCTGGATGGGAGCATATGTTGTTCTAGAACTTGGATATACCTTTCAGCATTGATGGTGCCTTTCCAGATGTGTAAGCTGCCCATGACACACGCACTCATGCAACCCCATACCATCAGAGATGCAGGCTTCTGAACTGCCACTCTGAGAGGCTCTTTTTATACCCAGTCATGTTGGCAATTGACCTAATAAGTTGCAAAGTGGTCCTCCAGCTGTTCCTTATATGTACATTTAACTTTTCCGGCCTCTTATTGCTACCTGTCCCAACTTTTTTGGAATGTGTAGCTCTCATGAAATCCAAAATGAGCCAATATTTGGCATGACATTTCAAAATGTCTCACTTTCAACATTTGATATGTTATCTATATTCAATTGTGAATAAAATATAAGTTTATGAGATTTGTAAATTATTGCATTCATTTTTTTATTCACAATTTGTACAGTGTCCCAACTTTTTTGGAATTGGGTTTGTATGTTTCTTTATAGCCTATACTTGTTGTTAGTCTGGTTATGTGTCAAGTGAATAATTGTTTGATAAGGGAAGTAATGGGAAAAAGGAAGCATGTGTTATGTTCCTTCTGGAACTTTATAATTGGGGAAATATTGAGGCTTAAATTACCATGTAGTTAATAAAAGCCAGCATAATGACTGCATGTTGAGCTGCAAGATCCAACTCTCCCAGCATGCCTGAAAGAGACGGACATAAGCAAATGTGTTTGACGGAATTTTAATATTGCATTTAAGTGGTTTCTCTTTCTAGTTATGACTTATACACAAGCCTTTTCTATTTCCTGTAGCAATAGTGCATGAAAAATAATCAGAGGCAAAAAATTAATAGCCTGAAACCACATTAAGCACTACATTCAAACAAACATTGTAATTGGAGGACATTCTTCATGTCTAGGACTAATAAAATGTATAATCCTATTACATTTTAAAGGCAGTGTTTTCTGTATATTAGCACAAAGGGTTTGTTTTTGACTTTAGTCCTTAGGAAATTACCTGCTAGGAACCCTCCAACCTCATAAATCCACCACTCGAAACAGAGCATCATTGTACTAGGGATGGCCAATTTCATATATCCATCCCACTCCTGCAGTGAGTCACATGACCAGCCTGTGGTGGGCAGATATCGCAGACACAGTTGGAGTGGTATTTTATGCATTCATTTAAACATTGTAGGAAGCTTGTCTGGTTTATCAGTAAGTTTAACTAGCTATTTAGCTTACCTCCCCATGTTTGAACGTGGAGCTTCCTCCAGCGAATATATAAATATAGGAAAACACAAATATAGATCTGAGATATGGTATTGGCAGCAGCAGATCCACTGAAATACAAATACCAGAAAAATGCATGATTTTAAAACTGATACAGTAGTTCTATATCTTTAAATGGATGGCATTATAAGCAATATCAAAAGAAAAAATTAGTGCCCTGTGGTTTACGGATGGATTGCGAGTGATATTGTTTTTATACAACATTTTAAAATCGCCTTCCAGGGAGTAAAATAAAGCAATAAGCCCTGTGAAGCTGTGGTTTACAGTGAATTTATAACAGCTAACGTTAAGGGGCTTTGTTAGGCACGACATGGAGCAGAGTGCCTAAAACCTCCTTAGCTGTTATAAATTCACTGTAAACCACAGCTTCACAGGGCTTATTGCTTTTATAAAACGGTTACCACACAATTAATGAAAATATGTTTCAATGTGACTTTCATGAAGTAAAATCATTAAAAGCCTTCCTTCCGCTTGAAAAAAATAGTCCCTGACCTTGAACAGCAGCAGAAGTTAGATTTATTACACCTCTAGATGGCAGCAAAGATTGTCTTTATAAGCGAGTCACTCAGTCGCAAAGACTTTTATATTGAAACTTGTTGTGACGCAAATGGCAAATGCTTTGACTAGGGCTGTCAGTGTCAGTAGGGCACGGGAAAACCCATTAAATGTTAAAAGGATAAGATCGCAGTGGATTTTCAAATGGATTTTTTATTATGAACATACTGTAGGACTGACCTGAAGTAAAATGGCAAATCTGAATGCAGGTAATACACTTGGTCACTCGATATCTCTCTCACAATGCTCTTCAACATAATGCAGTAAACTTCAATGAACAAAATCAATTGAGAACAAACATATGTTTACATTGATAGAGTGGTTGCTAAGGCAGACGCAGCAACATACACACTGTGGCGCATCGATACTTGTGTAATGCGGTCAGCAGTATGTTTTCGGGAATTTTACAACGGCTTTGAACGCGGCTTAACCAATCAGAATCAAGGGCCGGAACTTTCCATTTTATAATCCGCGTTTTATAAACTTTAAAATTTATAATCATGTTATTTCGGGACATGAAAAACAACCCACGGCAACAGTGTTAAAGTAGCCCGATTCTGCTGGAAAACCACGGACTTGGCAACACTGCCATCAGACGAGCACTTCAAATCTGGCCGGAAGTAGTAAGTCATCCGGATACTTTTCGCCTACTGTTTTATGAATAGCCTACTGTAAATTTGAAAGAAAGAACTATATAATAGGAAAGTATGCAATTTTGGATTTAGACAGTCACTTGAAATCAGATTGTTTGAATGAACTTGACGCCACCTACCTGCGTAGCGAATTAAACTGCAGAAATGGAATGTGCAAGCACGCAAGCGAAACTGATATGAAAAATCCCTATCCGCTTGTTAAGTCATGACGTAAGGAACGCCGTTTCCGGGTCCAAGCCTCGACTCGTTTCACTTGAGAATGCCATCGACGGCCGTTTATGAGCGCTATTTATTCATAATAAACGTTAAACATTTTAAATACTTACAGTCTACACAACCGTCTCTGTGCTCACAGCGTCACAGACATTAATATTTTAACGATTTATAAAAGATTAATCATTGTCTGGCCATCTGGGATTTTGGTATGGAGATAAAGGTTATAATTATATATTTTTTGTACTATTACAACACATCGTGTGTGTATATTAGCACCATTTGTTGTTTTCTTGTGGTATGAGATTTGGACCCGGAAGCGCTGCCGCGTGACGTCAGACTTAACAACCGGATAGAGAATACGAGCCGACGTCATGCCGTGTTGCATGCGGATCGCCCCCTACTACTTGCACTGAAATGAATACAGATACTTGCTTACCTTTTGTTTTGTTTCTGCCATTAAGTGGAACATTCACATTTTAAGGGTATTGTTTGCAGGGAACAGAAGCTATTTTATAGCATCGCATGATAATTTTATTTATTTTTAATTTTTTCACTTAAGTTTTGTAGAATTTCGTTTACAATGTTCATCTGTTTACCGTGTCGCACACTGGACGCTCGCTGCTGCTTCAGCCATCATATGAATATCCAAATAAAAGTATGTGTTCAACACGCTGAGAAAAATCGATTCATTTATTTGTTGGAAACGTTTAAATGATGCTTAAACGAGCATTGAGTAGGCCTTTCCACGATCCCAGAGAATCAGAGATTATGGGTCAGTCAGCGGACAGACGGACACGAACACACTGTATTTTTATATTTATTTCAACAGATGACAAACAAAATCAAAACCCTAGGAGCTTGTCAACAGTTTAGTAGTGAGTCCTTGCAAGGGCACATTTTAAAAACGCTGGCTTAGTGTATTATGATGACATTATATTAAAAGATGTGCAGACGAGCCCTGAATATGAACGCAACGCGTTCTCCACACAGTATGCTTTAACAGATATGTACAGAAGCTTGTGTTTGTCTTGGTGCATTAAGCGTTTCTTCATTCTTAAAAGCATTTGAATGTCCCCATTCAAGTTCTACTAATTCACGAGCGGAGTGAGAGTCAGACTCGCAAAAGGTAATGTTAATTATTAAACCAAAAATTTCAAAAAACACTCAGCAATGTGATTCTTTTATTGAGTGATATGCAGTGGGTTTAATCAGTGCCATTACTAAAAGATTTGCCATCCGGCGTCTTCTCGTCATCTCCTCGACCTGCTTCCCTTGCTGTTTTTACACGTAGAAAAGGCAAAAAACGTTGCTCATTGTCCAGTTCTCTCTCAGAACGATTATCAGAGTTACTATCGCCATTATCGATGCAGCATTAATGACATATAATGGTTACATTTTTCACAATCATGACAGAAAACAAATTACTGAACTAAACTCAATGACGGAAAGGCTGCGCGAACCTGTCAAGATGGCGTATAAACAAAGAAGTTACCCAGAACTCAACGCGGCGTGACGTCAGAATCGTATTCTCTATAGCCTACTGCAGGACTAAATATTAGGGATCTTGGAACAGTGCTTGAACTAACTGTTGCATAATTAACTAACACATATTTTGTGTAAATGAGTGACAGGGATGACAGCTCCTCAGACTTACTATAACCCAAGGTCCAACCAGTTGATAAGGATGTAGTTTGTCACCACATTTGCAACGTTGGCTGCAATGGCTGCATACATCTGAGGCAGAATCACACCCTACAGACCCAAAACAGCCACAGTTAAAGCATCCTTTGGATTTACAGTCACTGCTGTGACATTACATTGAGTGACACATATGAAGTTACATTTAAAAATCGTACAGCAAGATGATCTCTGCCAGTAAAGATCATAATGTAACAGTTGGAGGCTGACTGTGATAGTTAGGATACTCTGCAGGTCTTAAGATCTTGCATGCAACAATGCTTTTGAAGAGCTCAGCTAAGGTGCTTATCTACACTTATCTGGCAAAGAAGATTGCATACCTGGTTCTGGAGATAGGCTACTTGCAGCTGATGCAAAAACATAGCCTATGTGAAGAAAGAGAGAAAGGGAAACACTGCTGGTTGAAGGTGGGGTGTATATGTGTATCATATTTCAAGCTATATAATGTAAATTATATGACTGTGCTGGCAAGAAGAAAATGACGCTATTTTTTATGACTCACTGGGACTGCTGGCAGGTAACAGACCACATAGAGCTGAGCTATCCTGAAAAGGAACACATTTGTAACTGTGATATAGAGGACAAGGCACCATGAATGATTTTAAAAAGAAGGCTGTGAGTTATCACAGCAGAATAAATCTGCTGCACACTGTCATTTCCATCCTGGCCTGCATCTAAATTGAGTATTAGAATGTGTGTCTGTGCACATTAAAACACCTCATTTAACAACATCGTCAACATTTATTTAGGAAAGGAAGTTGCAAAATATGTTTACAAGAGATAGGGAGGACTGTCATTCTCAGACTTGTTTGCTCAAAACCTTTACACTACATTTTTTGGGGGGGTTCTAAACATTCTAAATAGTAAATAAGGAGTCATTCAGCACATACTTTTTTATCAACCTAGATTTACTGTAGCCTCATGACTCACTTGCAGAGTTTCAAACTGCAACTTTCAATGGACTGTATGCCACCACACCATAAGATTTTAAATCAGTATTTTTGTCTTTTTATCCTGTAAAATATCTGAACATCTATAAAAACAAGATTTTCTTGAAAAGCAAAATTTCATAAAATATGTTTTAGAGAATATATATCTTGTCTTGAAGTTGCCTTGTTTTTAACATAAACATCAATAGATTTTGTTAGAGTTAAGGAAAAGGAAAAGCAAAAGCATATGAAAGTGAAAGTCATATGTGAAGGCCAAGTATGGTAACCCATACTCAGAATTTGTCCTCTGCTTTAACCTATCCGGATTAGTGCACACTTATTAGGAGTAGTGTGTAGTGAACACACACACCTGGAGCAGTTTGGCAGCCATTTTGGAGGTTAGCGATTGGGGGTTAGGTGCCTTGCTAAAGGGCACCTCAGTCATTTCCTGCCAGTATTGAGAATCAAACCCATGACCTTCTGGTTACCAGTCTGACTCTCTAACTATTAGGGCCTAGGCCATGACTGCTCTGTATCTGTATGTATGTATGTATACTATAAGTAATATATTGGGTACACTTTATTTTGACGGTCCCCTTTAGACGTTCTGTTGGCTATAGATGCGTTTCCACCGCAGGAACTTTCCCCAGGAACTAGGGACTTTAGAGTGGTCCTCGGTGTGGAACCAGGGTCTAAATGAAGTTCCGGATAAACATTTCCCCCTCAGGAAGTATCTGCTCGCTTTTCCAAAGTTCCAGAACTTTCGGAGGTGGGACATGGGTGCTGAACATGCTGATTGGTTGAGTTCACACAGCATTTTGATTGGTTGACTCCACAACATTTTATTTCAACCACCACTTGTTGTGGTGTGTCAACAATGGAGTTTAAAAATTCGACTGATGGGCTGACGACGAGGTTCAGGCTTTATTAAGCTCATATGCGGAGGATGAAATCCAGCTGGAACTGGAAAGTTTCATCACCGGACTTAATCTTCATGGTACTTTAGGAAACACAGACTGCAACAGGTCTGGGAGAAAAAAGTTCCTGGGACAAATTGTTCCGGGTAATTTCGGTGGAAAAGTGGCTTATAAGTTACGTTGGACCTACATGTCAACTCTCTTTAGAGTATTAGTAGACTGTTAAGGCAGGAACACACCAAGCCGACGGTCGGCCGTCGGGCAGTTTTTCTTCGTCGGCCGACTAAGTTTCCTCGGTGTGTTCCGCACCGTCGGCTGAAGTTGGTCCTCGTCGGCTTTGTTTCAGCCGATTCGACATGTTGAATCGGCGTTGGACCTCGTCGGGCCGTCGGGCCATCTGATCATTCTGCTTGGCTGTTCAGCTACTGCCGCCTGCTGTTTCGGAAAGGCATTTCATCTCACGCAGGCGCAGAACTGATGTGCTGCTTGGCCGTCGGCTGTTTAGTGTCAGTTTGGTGTGGCAGGGCAACTTTGGACACAGACGGTGCCGACGTGAGCCAACCCCGCAGTCTGCTTTCGTCGCCACTAGTTCGTCGGCGTCGACTTGGTGTGTTCTGGCCTTTACGGGTAGAGTTAGGGTTACGGTTAGTAAAATAAGGGGTTAGGGTTAGTAGAATAAGTTGACATGTACTTGCTAAGATACTTATAGTCAGTAGAATGTCTGTTGGGGAGCATCAAAATAAAGTGTTAGCAGCTATTAAGCAGAAAGTCTACTAATATTCTAAAGAGAGTTAATTGACATGTAAAGTCAAAGTAAAGTGTTACCAATTTATTTTTTTCTGTAATTTCTGAATCACCTGGCCACCTCTGGGTCTTGACCCAGCAGCAGAAGGATGGGTTGGGTGTTGATGAGCAGAGCCCAACAGGGCAAACAGAAGAGCAGGAGGATCAGGACACTTCTCTGCAAGATGATGCCAACACGGCGCAGGTTCTCCCCACCAAAGGTCTGAGAGGAACATAAGGCCAAATCTTAGACAAAACTCTTTGTAAATTGATACTGTATTCATGAAATTCAGACTTTCAGCAGAACCTTATACTGTATTAAATTGAGTTCCAGTGGGGTACAAAAAATGCATATTTTGTAATAAGTAAGTAAATGAATATATATATATATATATATATATATATATATATATATATATATATATATATATATATATATATATATATATATACTGTATATTTATCCTAGATCTTCAGTGTGGTCTGAGACTTTTGTATCCCACTGCATATCAACACATATTTTCATACCTGAGAGATTAGGGTGTCAGCTGCTAGCGCAAGACCTCCACCTGTAGCTGCAGTTGTAATGTTTATCGTCTGATAAATCAGAATAACAAGCATCAGCTACTTCTCAGCCATGCTCTGAACTACTTCAGTACACTAGCTTCAAAACCAGAGGCTTATGATATGTCAAACCCCTGATGGCTGAACTTTACGATACTGTGCCAACATTTGCATTTCATACACCAATGTTTCTCTTTTACCACAAAGCGAACAGTATGTAACACTCCAGAGGAATAATAAGCAGACTGAAACAAACTCACAGCTGAAGCCATTCCATAACCAGCCAGCACACTGTTTCCCAGGCGACCGCAAAACATTGTTATGACAAACGGCAGGAGATAATTTAGAATGCGCGATGCAACCTGGAATGACAACCTGAGAATTCTCAGTGAATGAGAAGAATATGAGAACACTAAGCCATTTGGAGGAATAATGGCAGTTCTTTGCTTTTCTGGTTTGCAGATTAATTATTTGCCACATGAGATGAAAGTGATATAAAACTTCCAAAGTTTCTGTTATGTTAATCTGAATACATGAATATTTTATCCTTATATTCCGTTTCATGTGCATACATTAGTGTAAGTGAGAGAAAGAAGCTGAGTTCATACCAGGGGTCCGGTCATTCGCAGGATGTGGTAGAGCTCCTGTCTGTATACCAGAGGGATGCAACGTCTCACGGATCTACAGAAAAAAAGCTTGGAACTAGGCTCCATTGATGAAGCTTCAGTCCTGGGACTTGAAACATCCATGAGCTCCTTCGACCTGATCTGCAGTGAGGCCGAGACGCAACAGGGGACGATCCTGCTGCTGCAGCTGTGTTTCTTTCAGGTCAATGTGGCAAAGTTTCACCATCTTAAAAGCTTACTGATTAGATGAAGCCACTTTCAATACTGTGTATGAGCGGATGTGTTAAACTCTGCAGTTAGATGACCTAAATACTAAGAGACCACTTATACAACCTTGTTGATTCTCTTTAACCTTTAAAATTCCATTCACTGGCCAAATAATTGTATTTTGTAAATATAAACAAATTTTGATTTTGATGGCTGTAACACACTCCAAAAAAGTTGGGACAGAAGCATGTTTACTACTGTGTCACATCACCTTTTAATTACACTTTTTAAATGTTTGGGGATTGAGGGTACTAATTGCTGCAGTTTTGCATGTGGAATTTTTACCCAATCTCGCCTGATACAAGTCAGCTGCTCAGCAGTCCATGGTCATTGTCTTTTTCTACTTTTCATGATGGGTAATACATTTTCAATAGGAGACAAATCTGGACTGCAGGCAGGGTAGTCACACTGTAAAAAAAAAAATCCCAGTAAAATTTACGGTAAAAAAACCAGCAGCTGTGGTTGCCAGAACTTTACCGTAAAAAATACAGTAGCAATGTAAAAAAAAAAAATGTTAAATTTACGGTAAAATAACATATTTCATTAACTGATATAATGTTAATTTACCAACATAATGAAGTACTAATATCTGTTTTGTACCTTTATAATACACTGACAGTCACCAAACACAGTGGTGATAAGAGTCACATGATGAATCAAAGTTCATCACAAGCTGAGGAGGACAACACTAATATATAGAAGACACACTAAACACCATCATGGTAACATGCATGAAATTTTAAAAATGCAATAAACATTAATTTAACAACATTAGATGTAACATAAAACCCTAACGTACATAACTGATTAGAAAAAAATGAGAAAAACTAAGAAGAAACAGAGTTATTTCAACGAAAATATACCAAATGTGAAGTGTCACTCAGGGAATTGTGGGAATGTCAATTTACGTTTTTTCACTGTAAATTTTACAATGAATTGTCATTTTTCACTTCCAAAAACTGTGAATTTAACAGTATTTTACCGTAAAATTACATTAAATGTACCGTTAGATCTACTACAGTTATTCACCGTATATAGTACGGAAACTTTCTGTAAACCAATTGACAGTTTTTCACCGCAGCATTTTTACAGTCTTTTACTGTTAAAATCACGGTCATTTTTTACAGTGCAAGCACATCCACTTTGTTGTAGCAGGTGCAGAATGAGGCCTGGCATTGTCTTGCTTCCCAGGAAAGATGTCATCTTGATGGCAGTTTATGTCTCTGTACAATCCCAGTATACGTCTCCACGTTAATGGTCCTTTTTACACATATGCGAGTCACCCAAACCATTTGCACTGATGCACTTCCATACCATGACAGATGTTTGCTTTTGCACCTGTCGCTGATGAATGTCTGGTCCCTTTCGTCTTTGAGATTGAGAACTCGATGTCAGTTTTTCCCCAAAACAAGCTAAAACGTGCACTCATCTGTCCACAGGACACATTTCCACTGTCTTTTGAAAAAATGCACTTGAAAGACTCAGGTGATGTACTTAAAGGGTTATTTCACCCAAAAATGAAATTTCTGTCATTAAGCACTCACCCTCATGTTCCAAACCCGTAAGACCTTCATTCATCTTCGGAACACAAATGAAGATATTTTTGATAAAATACAAGGGTGTCTGAACCACACACAAGCAGCAACAACATTGCACCTTTCAAGGCACAGAAAGGTAGTAGTATAGTACATTGTTAAAATAGTCCACGTGACTACAGTGGTTCAACCTTAACGTTATGAAGCGACAAGAATACTTTTTGTGGATGGGAGCATAGGAGACTAACAGGAAAGAGAAGAAATTGTTGAATTTTTGTATTGTTGTCACTTCATGACATCAAGGTTGAACCACTGTAGTCACATGAACTATTTTAACGATGTCTTTACTACCTTTCTGGGCCTTGAAAGGTGCAATGACATTGCTACCATGGTTCAGATACCTCTCGAATTTCATCAAAAAGGTCTTACGGGTTTGGAATGACATGAGGGTGAGTACTTAATGACTGAAATTTCATTTTTGGGTGAACTAACCCTTATTACAATTATCTCATCATTTGGCACTTCTTTTTCATAAACATTTAGGCTATTCTTTAAAAGTGCTTTATGATTTGTTAATAGAACCATAAGCAACCGGAATGCTTCCAGATTCCTATCCCTGTTACATCAATGTGATTCTAAGTCAATATGAACTAATATTTGAGGCCAGTGACTGGAGTTCACAGCATTAACTGCACACAAGAGGGGGCAACAGTACTTTAATTGTTAGAATTCAGTTGTCTAGAATTTATTGTACTTTTATAAAGTGCATGTTTTCAACAAAGCCCCACAGCGTCTTACAAAGAAATAGTAATAATGCATAACAGATATAATATCTTTTAGGGAATGTTATGATATTGATTTACTGGTAACACTTTACAATACTGGTGCACTAATATGCATTAATTCATGCTTAATAATGCACAGATAATCATGTTTTAATGTATGACTCATGAAGAACTAAACCATTAATTAATGATTACTGCATCAGCAACTAATATGATTAATAGATTAAGTAATATATGAATTGCTATTATGATGTATTAATTCCTTAAAGGATTAGTTCACTTTCAAAAAAAATTTCCTGATAATTTACTCACCCCCATGTCATCCAAGATGTTCATGTCTTTCTTTCTTCAGTCGAAAAGAAATTATGTTTTTTGATGAAAACATTCCAGGATTATTCTCCAGGATTATGGAATTCAGTGGCCTCCAAACGGTTGAAGGTCAAAATTACAGTTTCAGTGCAGCTTCAAAGGGCTTTAAAGGATACCAGATGAGGAATAAGGGTCTTATCTAGCGAAACAATCGGTCATTTTCGGAATTTTTTTTAAATGTATATGCTTTATATAAACAAATGATCACCTTGCATGTGCTTCCGCCAAAACCACACTTTCGTGTTCTTCAAAAAGCTTACGCTGTATGTCCTACGCCTTCCCTATTCTACTTACGGAATGAACGCAGCGCCAGTTCCATTTTTTTCCGCAAGTAGAATAGGGAACGTGTAGGACATACAGCGTAAGCTTTTTGAAGAATACAAAAGTGCGGTTTTGGTGGAAGCACGTGCAAGGCGATCATTTGTGTTTCTAAAGCATATACAGTTGTATTTTTTTTCGAAAATGGCCGATCGTTTCTCTAGACTGTAAAAAATTCCTGTAAATTTACATGGAAATTTAACAGTAAAATGATGTTTTCAAGCAATAACAGCAAGTTGCTGTTATTTACAGTGCATTATGGGAAGACTTGTTCACTTCGGGTTGCGTGGTCGACCAACAACAGTATGTCACTGTTATTTAACAGAATTATACCATATTTTTCTCCCCAACGTGAACAAGGCCGAATTTTTGACTATCTGCATGAGGTAAGTTTGCAACTATTTATGATTGTATTTGCCTCTCTTGAAATTACTTATTACTTTAAAATATTACATCTTAAACATCAAATGACACGTCTGTTATTTAAATCAGACGTCTCTTATAGGTAAAGGGGTGATTGAGCGACTGAGGAATCGATTGTATGAGCTCAGAGTCATCAGACACAGGTAAGAATCCCTCATTTTCATCCAAAATGGTTATTTTACTAAACGTTATCTAAGTAAAATATGAGTGTGACTCGGTGGGAGTTTTGTATCTGCTAGTGTTGTTTGCCACTACGTCCGATTTTAACCTTCAAGTACTTCTAAAAATAATATTATAAAGATCAAGTGAAGCCTTTGTAATTTTAAAACGGGTAGCCTATACGATAGCAATCAATTTGCTTGCGAGTCGTCAGCACGTTTGCGCGCGCGCGCACGCACACACACACACACACACTCTGCGTTTGTCGGCTATGCATCAATCATACAAGCGAAGTTTATGAAACAGGCGCAGAGGTGGGTAATCTAGGGGTCAAAGAGTAAAAGTCCTGCCATATTTTTATTCCACCCACTGAAGCATTAATGAGATAAATAAGTGTTTAATTGAGTGATGATTGACCATTATTGAAGACACCTGATGATAACAAGCAGAATCACCAAAGGAGAAAATCACTATTTTTAAGTTACCATCATCGAGGTCAGGATTTGTTTTAGTTGAGCTCTTGACCATTGACTTTGTAATATCAGATTTTGTTTGGGCAGTTTTAACTGCATTAAAACCAACCAGACAAGCAAAGTTAAAAAGATGATCAGGTGTTGTTGGTTATGTTTTTACATAATCATTATTTGATCTGAATCACTGAACTCATTTAGAGCCCTATCTTAGTTAGATTTACATTATTGATTCCACAGCACAAGATCAGCTTTTACAATACAGATTTTTTTTTAAAAAGTTGTCCTTATCACAAAATAATATATATTTTAGGCACACACAGACATCAAGAATCAGCCTGTGAATCTCAATGACGGTGACAAGCAACATATTCTGATAAACAGATCAACTCTGAACATTAGAAAACAAGCTACTAAAAGTCACAGAAAAACAGCAAAATTTTAATAGTGAGAATAAAGAAAATTACTAAAACAATTCAGCTCATAATTTATTCATGCAGCAATGCATGATGGGAGGCATGGATGAATTTTGATTGGTGGCACCTAGAATGCACTGCAACATGCTTTATGATGGCCACCACTGTTGAGATTCACAGGATGATTCTTGATGTCTGTGTGTTTAAATGAGCTGTTTTTTTTTTTTTTTTAAAATAAGAACTCTAAAAAAAAAATTGTATTCATAAAGTTGATAAAGACCCTTATTCCTCGTCTGGTATCATTTAAAGCCCTTTGAAGCTGCACTGAAACTGTAATTTTGACCTTCAACCATTTGGAGGCCATTGAAGTCCACTATAAGGAGAAAAATACTGGAATGTTTTCATCAAAAACCTTAATTTCTTTTCGATTGAAGAAAGAAAGACATGAACGTCTTGGATGACATGAGAGGTGAGTAAATGATCAGGAATTTTTTTTTTGAAAGTGAACTAATCCTTTAAGGAATGAATACATCATGACACATTTAATTAATAGCAATTTAAATATTACTTAATCTATTAATCGTATAGACCCTTTATTAGTTGCTGATGCAGTAATCATTAATTAATGGTTTAGTTCTTCATGATTCATACATTAAAACATGATTATCTGTGCATTAGTTAAGCATGAATTAATGCATATTAGTGCACCAGTATTGTAACGTGTTACCGATTTACTTGTCCTTGCAGCTGAAAACCAGTGTCAGTGCTTTATTTACTTCAATAAAAGTATACATGACAGAATTGAATGAAAATCTTTTTATATCTGTAAAAAACAACAGCCTGTACAATTCTAGAATTATCATTAGAGTCAAAGCAGCAGGCTAACTTAGGCTTGTTCTTTTGTTAACTTCTCTAATTGTTTGTAATACAACATTTACATACACTTAATTGCACAGATTTAATTTTCTGCACCAGATTTAGTGTATCATCAAGATGTGATCATCCACTAATTACTCAGGATGTGGTGCAGAGAGCAACAGGGGTCTCCATGGTAACTGTAGGATTACTATGCTAACATGTCTTGATTTATAAGCACACTGAAATGCATGATTTGGGCTGACATGATGTAGATTGTGTTGTCATGTTTTGCCAATAATAATAAGTTCGAACAGGTTGTTGAAGACAGCCAACAAGACGATTCCATGTAGTTTTACCAGCAATTTAATTCCAAGGAGCGTGCAGTTACGACCAGACCTTAAATAGCGATTCAGTGACGATACTGTGTCTCAGAGTCTCTCTCGGTATTCTCTCCACAAACTTCCCCATGTCACCAAACAAATTGCTTTAGAGAGCAGTGAGGGTGACAGCAAATGATAGAGCTAATGAAATTCTGCCAATTATGTTGACTCTTTGCTACAGTTTTTTTTAGTTTGCTGGGAGTCCAAATCAATACGGCTTGATTTCCATACAGATGCATCAAATCTCGTTGTCGTATGTGACTTATGTGTCAGGTGCTTGTTTATTCCTGCTTCTGTTATAACCAGAAGTGGGCTCTCCAAACACTCTCAGCCCGCTGTTGGCTATTTCTGTCAGGTATAATGTATTGTCCTCTGCATTTAGCTTTGGCAGTCTGGAATGAAAATAACCCAAATGTGAAGGGCCTTTCGCCCTCTCCTGTGCTTTCTATATCATTCGGCAGCAGGTATAGGAACATAACAGCATCATTTATCCTGCACAAACTATATGACACATTTGTAGCTATAAAGAGACTTTTCCAGTATAATTCAGCAAGATGTTTTTTTTCTTTCAAAATTCTGTTTGATACATTTAGAATGAACAGCTGTTATAAATGCTTTCACTCACCCTAAACTTGACACTTTCTGTGCTTTGAAATTGGTTCTATAGAAGAACTAGAGTGGAAGAAAAATAAGGACAGCATAAAAAAAAAAACACATTTCGAAATAAGTATTAGCAAACTGATATGACCTTTTTTTCTATAATATGGAGAAAGATATCCATTAGCATTCCTGTTTGTTTCAAAGGCAACTGAATGCTGCCATCTTTGCTCAGGCACCATATACTGATATTAAATAACTCTATTAGCCCTAATGCAAGTATATATGTCAGACAGAATAAACTTGCTACCATTCACTCAAAAAAAAAAGAAAAAAAAGAAAGAACTTTCACTGTTTTTACTCAAACCATCTTAGTTCACATTACTTAAACCCATGTAACTACATGAACTTAATTTAGCTGAGTTGTTTCTACTAAAAATGAGTATTGTCAGCTTTACTTAAGTGTTTGTTCAGTCAACTTTACATTGCAGAGTGAAACACACAAATTAATGCTGACATAACTAACTGCTTTGCAAGGGACTGCATTAGGAGAGTAAATTTAGGGATTAAAGTGTTATTTTATGTGTTTTTCAGTAAAGGGAAAGATGTTGTTAGTTTATGTTAGTGTTTAATGTTCAGTTATGTTGGACATTTAGAGGAGTTTCTGTAATGTTTTTGAATTTTGTGGTTACCAGAAGAGTGGTGCCTGTGTTTAGCACTCATATGGAATTTTTGCTCTCAATTAAATTGAGTTTGCTCAATGAGTTAATTTTTGAGTGCATTTTGTAGAGCAAATAGTTAATTTAATAAGGTAAATTAAGTCAATAAATGTGTTCACCTTATGTAATAAACATTAAGTAAATTGCACATATAAATATTACGTAAAACTGATAAATTCAAATGATTTGTATTTACTCAAAGAAATTTTGTCAGCTGTACTTGAATTTCTTTTGTTTATACAACTAAATAGTTATTTGTATAAATTACTCAATATAGTTGAGTGTTCCTACATCAAAAATAAAAAAAACAAAGCATCCCATGCACACTAAAAAAAGTAGTTTCATATCAAGCCAGTCATATTTTTTTTTGTTGAAATGTTTTTGTTGTTGTTGTGCCAGAAGCCACACACAGCTTCAGCATACTGTATGCTGTTACCCACAACAGTTCATCTTCTTCAGCAGATGGTTTAGAAAAATTATGCAATCACCCCATCAAATAGAAAAGTGTGAGAGAAAGAATTAAAGGTTTAGTTCACCCAAAAATGAAAATTATGTCATTTATTACTCACCCTCATGGTGTTCCACACAGTAAGACCTTTGTTCATCTTCAGAACACAAATTAAGATATTTTTGTTGAAATCCGATGGCTCCGTGAGGCCTTCATAGGGAGCAATGACATTTCCTCTCTCAAGATCCATAAGGTACTAAAAACATATTTAAATCCGTTCATGTGAGTATAGTGGTTCAATATTAATATTATAAAGCGACGAGAATATTTTTGGAGTGCCAAAGAAAACCAAAATATTCGACTTATAAAGTGATGGCCGATTTCAAAACACTGCTTCATGAAGCATCGCAGCACAATGAATCAGTGTGTTGAATCTGCTGTTCGGAGCGCCAAAGTCACGTGATTTCAGCCGTTGGCGGTTTGACACGCGATCCGAATCATGATTTGATACACTGATTCATTTGTGCTCCGATGCTTCATGAAGCAGTGTTTTGAAATCGGCCATCACTAAATAATTCATTGTGTTCCAAAGATTAACGAAGGTCTTACGGGTGTGGAACGGCATGAGGGTGAGTAATAAATGACAGAATTTTCATTTTTTGGTGAAGCAGCTAGACAGCAAATAAACATATACCTAAAATGTATTTGTTTAATTTCTTTTACTGTTACCTCAGCTGAACGCAAATAAACAAGCTTCCCGAAGAAGGAACAAATGGAAGTATTAAAAAAGAACCTGCTGACGACTGGGTTACCTTCACGTCACGTAAAAGACAGAGTCCACAGTCTCCATCTAATGAAGATGGACAAATACGCCTGAGTCCTGAGTGGAGGTGATGTATGGGAACCTCTTATTGTCCAATATTGTTTGACCATTTTAGAGAGAATGTACTTTCAAAGATAATTGGTTTAAGTGACGTAAAAACATCCCTGTTGCTTTGTGGTTAACACTGCAACATATTGATCGTTACGCAATCAAAAAGGCTAGTACATAGTGCACATCCTCTCTCGGGAATGAAAGCGGCAATGGCGATTGAGGCCATTCAGTACATGCTAACCCTCAATGTCAGGCTGGAGGATGGTTACGCTCTGAACCAGGACACCATGGGTCACGTGTCTCACTAAATCCCCCAAGGCTTTCAACTGTGCCACAAAACCCTCAATAGAACTTTTTTCATCTGTGTCTTTCTTCTCCAAAGCGATTTTTTTATATACTAGACCAAAAGCAGGAGCAGGTCAAATTGCTTTTTGGGGCCTTGAAGAAGAAGAAGAAAACAGTTACCAGGTCACATAATTATCCACTAAATTACCTCCTCCTCAAACATCACATTTCATATGTTGATGTATATTATAGTACATATACCAGATGTGCCCAAAATGAATCTAAAAATAAAATATGGAAATGACTAGTTACCATGAACTCATTTTATCACTTTCAGGCATCAATAGTTGAAATTGATGATGCAATAGCTATTTTTTCTGGATGGGGTAGATATTGAATTATGAACTATCTCAGGAAGCATGACTGAATCATCTGAATGATTCACCACAATGATTTCAGCATCTAATAGAATAGCTTACACATTACAGTAAGGCTGGATGAAGTCATGTCATCTAAAACCCACAAAAGATAGGAAATTCTAGTTAAATATTGATGCTTAGGATGAAGGCAGAGTCCATTGTGGTGTCTGTGGACAAAAAGAGAAAAAGTATTATAGCCTAAGATACCATGAACGCCTGGGAACGAGAAGAAATGAAACTGAAGAAAAAAAAAAAAACTGAAATAAAACCGAATTAAACTAAATAAAACATTTTTAAAAAGGACAAATCTAAACGTCAAGACAAAAATAACAATAAAAACCAAACCAAACAAAAAATAAATAAATAATAAAATGACAATAAAACAAAAAGAAAAACAAACAAAACTGCAACAAAGCACAGTACGCAACATAAAAGCTCAAAAACCAGAATGCAACACAACAAAACAAATCAAAGAGCAGCAAAAACAGCAACACAACAAATCAAACAGCAAGAAACAGCAACACTGTTAAAAAGGCCATTATATTCATAAGAATAATATGCTTTCTGATATAAATCTCTCTGTTTGCCGAGATTGATTGACACGCAGCATCCAGCCCAGCAGCCAATCAGCGCTCGCGGATTGACGTGCAGGCGATCATCCCGCCCATAGCGCTTAGTGCAAAGTTGAAAGCAAGTCCGGCTGAACTTTTCCGGAGTTTTATTCATTGTTTGGGTGTTGTGCGTCTATTCAAAAAAACCACACACACAAATACTGAAAACACCCAACTAAGACAACTCCTCAACTTTCTACTAATAACTGAGTTGTTGTGGTGACAAATAAACGGGTTATTCTCCCATATTTCAACCATTTGCCTACGTCTCTTACCGGACACCCTGTGGCGGGTTTCAAACCTAACCTGCAATATAGCCTACTCCAACGAGAATGTGCTACCAACAGCTAACTCATTTTTTCATGGTCCTTCGAGCCGGAGTGAGACTTGCTGCAGGCTTATAAGATGTCAACAAATACTGAAAACACCCAACTAAGACAACTCTTCAACTTTTTAACAACTGAGCTGTTGTGGTGACAAATAAACGGGTTACTCCCATATTTCAAACATATTCTCAACGTCTCTTACCGGACACCCTGTGGCGAGTTTCAAACCTAACCAGCAATATACTCCAATGAGAATGTGCTACCAACAGCTAACTCATTTTTTCAAACTCAATAAAACAAATCAAAGAACAGCAAAAAACTGAAACAAAGCTCAGTACCCCACCCCACAAACCTCCAACAAACACACAAAAAACTACAGTATAAAACAAAAGAAAAGGTAAAATGATGATTCTGAACATTTTAACAGTGCCTTTAACAGGAGCTTGCTTGAGACGCTGCTGGATACTTTCCCATGAACAACAGTGACTGGGAAACTAGTCTCCAGGGGCTCATGGGCTTGACCCTGCAGCTGAAGAATGTTCTGTAGCAGGATATGGTTTCTGACAGACTATAGCCGCTGCATGTAACAGTTTGTGCGAGAGAATGCAAGTGTGTATTTGTAGTTATTCTGCAGAAGGTAAGCTCTCCATCCCTGAGTCTTGCTTGTCAGGTCTAAACATGTCCTGTACTTATATCACAACCATCCAGGAAGTAATTTGATACTAAACTGCAGTCTCAGAAAGTCTTCAAAGCTCGCACAAATCTACACGGTAATGCTGAAAGAACGCTTCAGTGAAACTACTGGTCTTAAGGGTCCTTTTGACTGGAATCATATCTACTGCATGTTTGACTGGCTTCCATAAAAAGGCTAGGGAAAAAAAACTAACTAAATTATGGTGCCGTGCTGGGACCAATCTTCATAATGACATGAAAGGCTCTAATGTGTAATTATTCATTTTTAAAGCTACCAAGTTAAAGCTACAGTATAATATCAGATTGAAATACGCTTTGTGAGGTTTCAAAATATGGTCCCTGCCTTTGAAAAACGTTTGTGGCATTTCTATAAAAGGAATAATTGAGTTCGGATCAGATCAGATGAAAATGCAAAGTGTTGAAATTTTTTATTCATCTAAGCTTTTAATCAAGCACAGGACAGGGCATTTTTTCCTTCTCAACCCGATGATGGCAAAATATAAACATGAATTTTGCTTTGCAGAGAAGATGATTAATAGTAATGCTCATTTTGGTGATTATATGCAATATTTGCAAAGAGTAATTGCCACACGAGTCTGAAACGATAAAGATGCATTCAATCGAAAATATGCAGCAATGCTGGCACATCAATAATCCCAGCGATACGTTCACACAATTTGCACATGCCGACCTCTCCAGCACACGTCTGGAGCATTAATCAGCTAAAGTGTGTGAACTGTGATTAAAGGACTATTTCCATAGCATCCGAAAGAATGAGCGGGGTTCAGTGATGAGGGCATTTGTTCACCCGCTGACTTTAAAAGCTGCGACAATATCCTGCAAGAGAATAATTAATTAATTTCACTAGAAACCTGTTGTCTGCACGTTTGTCGCTTTCAAGGATAGATGTTATTTGAGCTTGGTTTAAACTACTCAGAGTGGCGCACACAACGCTGAAGACAATACCGACTGGTGTGTTTTGGTTTAAAATCACTCACTCTTTTGCTCAGGGATCATTGACATCAGCGTAAAAGCAATTTGCATACATATTAAGGAACAGGACTAGTCTATCTAAAGCGTTGCGACTCTTGACAGAGTAATTGGTATGATAACACTGAGCTGCTTCCTCTGACAGTGTGTGTGTGTGTGTGTGTGTGATATTGATAGAGCTGTACTCACCTTTCAGGCTGGTCAGGAAAAAAGGTCACAGCTTCACACATCTTCACAGTACTGACAGAGCCAAAGTTTACACAGATATATCAAGCAGGTTTTACAATGGTTTATTGAGTGAATATACAGCTCGGTATAGGCCCAACAGAAGCACATCCACTGAAATAGACTGACTGGACCAAATACCACAATAATACATGTTTGTCAAGAGACCTTTTATGGGAGGCCACTGACACACTTGAGTATTGAATATGTACTTTACATGTATTTAAAATACAAATATACTTTTTCACACACCATCTGAGAATATAGATATTAGACAAATAAATATACATCTTGATAAGGCTGAAATACAGTATATTGACAATTCAGCAATGTCGTTTCAATGATCACACACGAAAGAATTAAAAATACTGCCTATAAAATCTACACAAATTACAGGCTCAGTTTCAAACTTTAACTATCAGAGGATCAAAAGGCCACTAGCACGATCTCTGAATTAAAAATATGTACAATAAATACAAAATTCTCCAAACTAACACTCATACACATAATGTACATGCACACATATAGATACAGACCCCACACAGACCAAAACACTCATGCCTACCCACTTTCGCACAGTTTCCAGGGTAATATAAAGAATTACGGTCAAATATACAAGAAAATAAAATTACATAATAAATACTTTAGCTGTAAAATTACAATTTTCAATAGACAGCCCCATACAAAGTACCAAAAATCAGTAATTGCAATAGGAAAAAATGTGACATTACAAGAACTACTGACTATGGACACCCTCATGGTGACACCAGCATTAGAGCGGCCTGATAGTGTCTTTTGTTCAAACACAGTAGTTTATTTACATGTATTTATTGTAACACCAAGGTTATCCTCAAGTATAGCATAAAATACTAATATAGTATGTTCTTCAACAAGACCATCATACTCAGTGAGATGGATTTACATGTAAACAATATCAATGTGTGTTTGCACAAGTTGTTGTACTGATAAAACTGATTAATGTGACATAAGACATCCTAACTATCACAGTCACTTTACGATACAAATTTAAAACGGTAATTTGGCCAGTTAAGGTGCACTACAAAAACTATTTTCTTAATCAGATTTTTTTATTTTTGGTTTTCAGTCAATATATCTGAAAATTCTTAACAAGATGCATTTACCTGAGAAACAAAAAACAAAACAAAAAATATTAAGAGAATATATTAAATTTATACATTACTGTTCAAAAGTTTGGGGTCAGTTACATATTTGAATGTTTTTGAAAGAAATCTCTTATGTCTTGCTATTTTATGTCGTTCTCAGATGAAATATCATCACAGCTTGCTCCATTTCTCTAAATCTGTTTTTATGAATGAACGACTCTCTCAGGGTTGCCAAATTTTCACAACAAAACCCACCCAATTGCTACTCAAAACTAGCCTAAAACTAGCCCAATCGCGTAAAAATCGCGTTCCGGGGGGTAAAATCCGCATTTTTTGGTTTGGTTCCCGTGGAAAAATTGCATTCCAGGGGTTAAATATCATGTTATTTGGGGTCGCTTCAACTCGGACATGTAAAACAACCAGCGGCAACTGTGTTAAAATACCCCAATTCTTCAAGAAGAGCTCGCTGTAGCCTGCGGTAGACTTCCAACCCGGCCCCGGCCCCGGCTCCGGCCCGTGCCCTCATGACCACTTCACCAGCCCTGCAGGTAATTTCATTAGTTACAGAGACGGGTAGGTTTAGGGATCAGTGTTGGGTGTAGGCAATCAGTACTATGATGGACATGACCAATAAAATCTTAAGAATCGGCTGCAGGGCAGCACGGGCGTGGCTTCTGACATCACACTTGGATGTGGGCCGGGTTGGAAGTCCACCGCAGGCTGCAGCGAGATGCTTCTCCAATTCTTGGCAACAATGGACTTTCTTTAGATGCGCTGGTCTTCGTCTATAGCCGCTTGCGCCACCTGCTGGTGAGGAAGACTAACAGCAGATGGAGATTATGCATCGGTACTCGACTGTTATTCCTGCGGTTCCCGGATATGCAATGTTGAATTTTCTGTCAAATTTGAAGCACTGAATCTGTGGAAGTGAATTTGTAACGCGAAATAAAATGGACCCGAAAATTGGATAGAATATTACAGGTTGTATTTTTAAACAGACCGAATATTTTGGAAGTGAAACCTGAAAGGCGAGTATGGATTACTGAATTTTTAATAATGAAAATGTGTGTGAAATGTTTTGATGTGAAATATTCATAGCTTAAATGTAGAATTTCAGCCCACAAAAATGCAAGCCCTAAAAATAAAACGCAAGCACGGTTAATGCAATGCATATTTTTTCAATTAGTGCAATTCAACAAGCTTTTTTTATTTCAAAAAACATTCGTCATTAAATTACTTCCATATAATACAGTCAGTCTGAAAAGAATTCTTATGCTTCAAGTAAATTCATCTTGTTTTAAGGATGTTTAAATATTTGTACTGGAAAAAGAGACAAAAATACTGATTAAGATAATGTTTTATTGTAGTATGAGTCAGCGATTGCCACGCTCATATACATCAAACATACTATGTTGGTCTCAGTGCCACTTATATTTACAACACAGGTAAGAGACAGGCACAAGAAAAACCACCGATGGTTATAAATATGCTTCTGCAGTGTACCAGAGTGCTGCGAGTTGTGGCGTGACCCATCAGAGGAATGGGCGGAGTTCAGCAGCAGTGTCAGACTCTGTTCTGGCTGAGTGGCTGAACAGAGACAGGGGCGACAAGAGTTCAGAGCAGGTCGCCACACTGGCACAAAAGGTTAATGTACAGTTTTGCAAGTCCGTCTGGCCACAAGCGGGCCGTAGACAGCCGCCCAGAGAGCAGACAAATGCTTGCAATACTAAAACAGAGAGATTATTGCAAGAGTCATCGCCGCCACCTGTCCGAGCAGCAGGATACTTGCCCTCCCTTTTCCTACGTATTGCTTATGCATGAGGAAATTTGATGTCTTCTCTTATCAGATATCCTCTTTCTTCCTGACAGGTAATGCGAGAAATCCTTCGTAGGATGCTAAATAAATCCAGAAGCTCCTGATGTACAACTCCAGAGTTTGTGTGCCGTTGTGTCTGATCCACGCGGATGGCACTTCCGCAGGAGTTTTTATCAGCTCAGGTGGGATTTGTCTTATTATATGGTGTGTAATATCAGCAGAAGTAGTAAAGATGCTGTGGGGTTGAGGGAGGAGAGAGATTGTGAATTAAGGAATGCTTCGCACAGCAGTCACGCTCCAATGAGCGCCCATATAAAAATCTATTTCATTATGAAAATCATCAGAGAAAATTACAAACGGTTACACGACAAGCCTCACACAGGCCGCGGTCGGCATCTATCTAATCATTATTTGGCAAAAAGGAGGAGTGCTGGAGATGGGGCATGTCTGGGCACTCTATTTGCGGATCACCGGGCCCAGCAGAGCAGCCCCTCAGTTGCACATTTGCATTCAGATTTGCACTGCGTGATGGGATATGAGGCGGTGGGAGGCCTGAGCTCTATTAATAATCCTTCAGCCTTTTCTACAGTCCCGATTATGAATGAACCGGAGCTGGAGGAGGGGTAGCCTCTGATTTAATGCAGAGGTTCAGAAGGATGTCGCACCACTAGTACTGTCCCCTAATCACTTTTTTCCTAAAGCCGCTAAATCATTCAAGGAGAAAACTGATACAGTAGGGGGTTGAGGTCTTACTGGGGTCTGAATACAAATTTTGGGTTATTAATTCAGCGATGCTGAGATTGAATTTAGGAATGTATTACAGCACAACTGTGATGCTGTGAGAATATTAGATTTGTGCTTATTTGAAATTTTAATTGAAATCAAATTTAAAATATGAACATGCTCCATTCTCATTCAAAATCTTTTTATAATGATTAGATTAAAAAAAAAAAAAAAAACGCCTAAGGGATGTTCGGCACAGGATACTTTGTGTGTTTAAAAATAAGGAAAATGCATTGTGTTTTGTGTGAATGGCCCTAACGCTTACCTAGGATCTGTCCACCAAGAGATCATTCCCATTAGTCCTTTTTACATCCCTCCTATGTTTCTCTTGGGTCAGGGAGTGGTGTCACCACGGTGCATGGACCCCCGTGACCACAGGGCATGGCCTGGACCCCCTCCACCCCCGTGGTCCTTGTCCGACTCGGGTTGGCTCTGTGCTCGTTCGGGCTTAGGGTTGGGTGTCATGGGCGGGTCAGGCTGCTGCACCGACATCGTGCGACGGAGGTGCGTGCGCTTACACAAGAAGTCCGGTTTGGCTGACAGACCAAATGAGCCCTTTCGAAGCACCATTCGCACTGAAGAGCTCTTCTTGGGCCGGGCTCTGTGACTGAACTGCAGGGAGGATAGATGTACCGCGTAGCCCTCACTCAGGAACTGTGAAGGGTCACAAGACATGAGAAAATATTAGAGAAAACTTGATCATATTTGACCCGTTATTGTAGAAATTGAATGAAAGACAAGGAAGAATCAAAGTCAGTTAACCTGGCACTGATTCTGGTACTTCTTGGAAGGCCGTCCCACTATATATATCTGGTTTGGGCTGAGGCTCAGCATGCTATAGACGGAAATGTCCTTCATGGAGCCGTAGGCACAGTTGATTTTAATGTGACACTGCCAACATGAGAAAAGGGCAAAGTGTGATAGACGGCCTGAGGACCCACTACGAAAACACCTCAGTTCCTGTGTGACTACTCATGCGCGAGACAGGGGAAGTGAGCGTGAGAGAACTAGGCCAAGAGATGCAGAAATAAAGAAATAAAGAAATGTGATGTGTCTTACACATGTTCAGTCCTATTATGTGGTATACTTTCATGTCCCCGTCATATATTTATAATATACACCGCTGTTCAAAAATTTGGTGTCGGTGGCATTTTTTGCAAGAAGTCTCTTATGTTCAACATGGCATTAAATTATGGCAATAAATTTTAAAATGTAATTTATTCCTGTGATGGCAAAGCTGAATTTTTAGCATCATTACTCCAGTCTTCGGTGTCACATGATCCTTTAGAAATAATTCTAATAGGCTGATTTGATGCTCAAGAAACATTTCTTATTGTTATCAATGTTGAAAACGGCTGTGCTACCTAATATCTTTGTGGAAACTGTGATACATTTTTTTGTGGGGATTCTTTAATGTATAGAAATTCAAAAGAACAGTGTTTATTTATTATAAATGTCTTTACTGTCACTTTTGGTCAATTTACTGTGTTAGTTAGAATAAAAGTATTAATTTCTTTTAAAAAAATAACTGATCCCAAACACAATTAACTAAACATAAGGGTGAATCTTAAAATAATCTGGTTTTAATGGGGGTTTCCAATTCTGCCATATTCTCAGGTGCATCTGACATGAAATCTGGCAATTTATTAAACAACTGATTTTTTTACTCTTATTTTCATATTCCCTCACTGAGCAATGGTTAAATTCAGCTTTTTATTTCCATTCTGTTAGGCATCTGGTTCATTTTCCATTGTGTACATAATAAGAAGTTATGATTCATAAACTTTAAGTGTCTGAACTTGACAAAAGGCATATTTCTGAAAGTCTAGTGTACCTTTTTATAGAAACACTTCCTTAAAGGGATAGTTCACCCAAAAATGAAAATTTGATGTTTATCTGCTTACCCCCAGAGCATCAAGATGTAGGTGACTTTGTTTCTTCAGTAGATTACAATTGATGATTTTTAACTCCAACCGCTGCCGTCTGTCAGTGGTATAATGCAAGTCAGCGGGAACTTGGACTATAAGAGTAAATAAAACACGACAGACAAATCCAAATTAAACCCTGCGGCTCGTGACGACACATTGATGTCCTAAGATGTCACTGCCGCTGTCAGAGCGCGATCAGACCAAACGAATCGAGTGATGAATGCAGTTGGACATAGTGGTATGTGTATGATATAAATACTGTTCGGTTTCTCACACAAACCGATCGTTTCGTGTCTTAAGACATCAGTGTGTCGTCACGAGCCGCAGGGTTTAATTTGGATTTGTCTGTCGTGTTTTATTTACTCTTATAGTCCAAGTTCCCGCTGACTTGCATTATACCACTGAATTTAAAAATCATCATTTGTGTTCTACTGAAGAAACAAAGACACCTACATCTTGGATGCGCTGGGGGTAAGCAGATAAACATAAAACTATCCCTTTAAACTACATCACAGCCATATTCATATTTTACAAGCTACAGAGTTCAAAAAAGTACTGCAGAACAGGAATGACCCATATATATATGTGGACACGGTAGCAAAAAGATTTACCTCGTGCACCAGGTTCCTGAGGAAGATGGTTTTCTGGCGAAGTGGGTCGTGCACCAACCCCTCCGAAAAGAAGATCATTCCCTGGGGGAAGTTGTGTTGAGACAGCCAGGACACAACCCTCTGCTTTTGCATGTCTGGACGGCCAGTGATGTAAATGATCAGGTAGCCCAGGTCCTGCCAGTGTCTGCATGCAAAATACTATAATTTACCCTCTGCGCAATGCCATGATTTGGGGAATGATTTCCGGATAGTCATAGCGCCTGGTCCTCCAACAACAGATTGCATTTGACAAAGCAGTAAATTTGCCCAAGGACAGTCTGGGAAACAACCCAAGATTGTCCATTTGTGAATCCCAAACCCCATCTGATATCTGGTATCAGCACTTCCCTATCTCTCTATTAAATGAAATCCAATTGTATTTCACCGGCAGGCCGGTTCTTTTCAATATCGCTATGGCATGAAATGAAAGCATCGATTCTCTCTCACACACATTTACACACAAAGCCACCCAGTGAATTTGTTACCTGACCACATCCACAGCTCCGGGCCGTACTTTAGGGTCACTGCCCATAATAGAGACGCTAGCGGCAAATGAACCGTCGATGCTAAAGACGACACACTCCATCCCCCTTGGCAACACCGTCAGGAAGGCTTCTGCACTCGTCTGGTCACCCCTGCAAGGAAAGAGACATAAGGTGCGAGGAGAACAAAGATCCGGCTCTTGATCAAACTCGAGATGCGGCAAAAGGCCCGAGATCAATTTTACAACAGTTTTTCTCCTTGAGCCCTCAGGGTGAGAGTTTTACGAGTGCCAATTGAACGCTTCTTGGTATCCTCGCAAATTATCCCTGCTGAGACAACCTTGAGATACAGCCCTTTTGGATACATTACAAGTAATCTTCAGAGTCCCATTGACTTACTTGACAACCATTTTGATGGGGTAGACTCCCACGGCAAGCTTTTTGCTTTTGGGGATGGTGTAGGTCACTCTGCCACTGCTGTTGGTCACCTCGGTGTCTAAGTGCACCCAGCGACCCGACTGCGGCTGGGTCATCACGTACACATCGACCTGAGATACAAAACAACAAAGAAACAGACAATGAGAATGAGATGGAGGGAAATTATTGAGGCACACCAGGGTTGTCACGACTCATATTTGAGTAGTCAAAATGTCATTGAATGTTTTGATACCATAGAAAACACTATTTTGCTATTCAATGTACTCTTTATTTGAGAAGTTAAACATTAATATACTATACCATTCAAAAGTTTGTGGTCATTAAGGTTTCTTTTAGAAGAAATTAATACTTTTATTTAGCAAAGATACATTAAATTGATTAAAAGTAACCGTAAAGACATTTGTATTGTTACAAAAGATTTCTATTTCAAACAAATGCTGTTCTTTAAACACGTTTAATTCATTAAAGAATCTTGACTTCAACCCTTTGAATAGTAGTGTAAATATTACAATTATTAAGTGCAAATATTATGTTCATACTAATATTGTATATGTCATGCAGTGTTCAAGTATTTGTCAATAATGTTAAATTGTAAGTAATTAAAAACATTCTACATTAAAAAAGTAAAGAGAAGTGGTTTTGTCTTTTTCCTTTTCAATATTGCTTTAATTAATAATTGCAACATAAACAGATAGTTTATAACAATTTTAGATTTTTTCCCTGCCTCTTAACATTGTCCAGTCGCCATGAAATCAAAATGGAAGTTTTTTGGCTTTTAGTATGAATATGTTAGCCTTACTCTTATCTATAAGCTAGTGTGCTCCAAAACAATGACGAAATTCATATTTAGAAGATTAAGCATTCAAAACTTTCAGTCTCTAACTTCCACCAATATGAATCAATGATTATGATGACATCACACTGCACAGCTTCTCATCAGATGTTCTGTCCAATCAAATGCTCTCTAGAATCTAAAGCGTCTCTCGCCCCCTACATTATAAATAGACGTTTAGCTCACACATTTACTGTTTTCTGCATGGTGAATGCTGCATAGTGCACTATATAGGGGATAGGGAACAATTAATACAATGTAAATATGCTTTTCATTGAGGCGAATGAAATCTGGTTTCACGTTAGTGTCACGAGAACTGCCGCAGGGCGCACACACACAGTCTGCTCTGGTCCAGAGACACGATAGCACAGAGCCGATCATATGCGCGAGTCTGTGCAGACCACAAAACGTTCGGACACATTTGAATTCTGCACAGAATGCTATATTTTAAAGCGATATGGAGATTAGGAGGAAAAACGGTTAGAGATTTGAAGGAAACTGAGACTTTACTGAACTCAACGGCTCTGGTTGAGCTGTGATATAAACAAAATGGTACTGGCTATTTTAAAGGTGCCCTAGATTCAAAAATTGAATTTACCTTGGCATAGTTAAATAACAAGAGTTCAGTACATGGAAAAGACATACAGTGAGTCTCAAACCCCATTGTTTCCTCCTTCTTATATAAATATAATTTGTTTAAACAACATCTGAAGAACAGGCGAATCTCAACATAACACAGACTGTTATGTAACAGTCGGGGTGTACGCCCCAATATTTGCATAATGCCAGCCCATGATGTTCCCAACATTATGAAAGGGATTACACAAGGGTAGCCAGTATTAACGTCTGGAGCTGCACACAGCCGAATCATCAGACTAGGTAAGCAAGCAAGAACTACAGCGAAAAATGGCAGATGGAGCAATAATAACTGACATAATCCATGATAGCATGATATTTTTACTGATATTTGTAAATTGTCTTTCTAAATGTTTCGTTAGCATGTTGCTAATGTACTGTTAAATGAGGTTAAAGTTACCATCGTTTCTTACTGTATTCATGGAGACAAGAGCCGTCACTATTTTAATTTTTTAAACACTTGCAGTCAGTATAATGCATAAACACAACTTCATTCTTTATAAATCTCTCCAACAGTGTAGCATTAGCCGTTAGCCACGGAGCATAGCCTCAAATTCACTCAGAATAAAACTTTAACATCCAAATAAATACTTTACTCACATAATTCGAAGCATGCAAACAGCATGCATGACGAACATCTTGTAAAGATCCATTTGAGGGTTATATTAGCTGTGTGAACTTTGTAAATGTGCTGTAATATAGTCGACAGGTCGTGAGGCAGGGAGCACACGATTTAAGGGGGCGGCGCCGAGTGTAAATCAGTGCATTGTTAATGATGCCCCAAAATAGGCAGTTAAAAAAATTCATTTAAAAAAATCTATGGGGTATTTTGAGCTGAAACTTCACAGACACATTCAGGAGACACCTTAGACTTATATTACATCTTGTGAAAAAGCATTCTTGGGCACCTTTAAAAAAGGGAGCGGCCTGTCTGCCTGTTTCAGTGGAAATTACGTCAACACATTGAATAATGCTGTGCATTCCAAGGCACTTCAGTGGGCCCTTAAAGTATAACTTGATAATGTTTACATTGCAGCTTCACCAAGATCGCCAATATATTAGTAATTGGCTTCGAAATGTAAATAATGACTACTAAATAATGCATCCCTAATTCTAACTGTTTACCTATGCGGCCTCATATTAACAAAAGGTGCAAGTGCTATTTACAGCAAATTGAGTGGGTACTGATACTGTAAAAGATACTGGCAAAGGAGCATGATTTTATTTTTACCATTGGAAAAAAAATTAAAAAATAATTCCACTAACATTTTGATTGCATGCAAATAGCTTGTATAAATGAGAGTGGACCACTGCTCTCTCACCTTTTCGCCAGTCAGGGTTACCATATCCAGAGGACCGTACATGAAACGACCAACCAGGGTCTGGTGCCCGTCCTCGGTTGCGATGACATCATTGACTCTGTGGTTGGCAGTGACATTCTGCAGACAGAAAGAGGAGATATTAGGTTGTCTCTGCTTTTCAATTTTTTTTTATCCTTTGCCACAATAAGAGCAAATGACATTGATAATATACCATTACTTCCATGCACCATTACTGACAGATGGGAAAAAAAAGAGAAAGGGGCAATTTCATAAGTATGCAGTACAAAGTCCTTCCAAAAGAGGGTGTCACACTCTAATCCTTCCCTTCTTCAATAAATTTCATTTTCATGATAACTCTGTTCTACACAGAGCCCAGTGAAGATAAATCCTTCAGCTCCTGCTGAGGCAGCTGCGTTTAAATGTGAAATTAAAGCAAGAAAAACACAGAGCTATGCAAATCTTGAAAATAACTGTCCGCAGTCACCTTCATGCCAGCAGATGAAGCAGACAAACATAGAGAGGAAGATAAACACAAGAAGCTTTTACTCTGCCGCTTTATAGAGCAAAGGCAAGACTTTGAGACAGCGTCTGAATACACAAAAGCTTCCCCCATAAGCCCGACTCAAACGTCCCTCTCATATACCAGCTATTATAGTGACACTAATACTCTATGTATGAGACATCGTCATATCAATACTTGAATTCATGTAAACATTGAATCTCAACTGAACGAGAAATCGCCAACTCACATTGAAAATTAATAACTTCAGGTCATTTGGTCATGTTATTGTGAATGTCACTTTAAAAAGTAACTTCTTAGCATGGCCACTTTAGGATAAGAAGCTAAATACTGTGACTTTGTTAATATTATGCTATCATGTTAGCATGGCATGAGCGCACAGAGATCCGTAAATGATTGGCCCACACAAGCTAATGAGACTGATTTGTCATTTAATGAATATTGCTTGCAGCCATTAATATTGATTAAGTCAGTCAATAAATCATCTTGGCATGGGCCCATACACGATTGCCATATGATGGGCTTCCAAACAGACACATATGCACACAAGGCCAATAAGCAACATACCATATGTGCTGGTGACACACCTGAATGGATCTTCAGACACAAGACTGATTTAACATAGGAGCATGCTGCTACGTAGGAGAAGCTTGGATTCAGGATGGTGCCGACTTGCAGGTCTCGCAAGGTCGTTCACTGAGCCAAAATGATGCACAAGTGGATAAAAACATTCAGGGTCTCACAACAGAATCAGGAGAGTCTTTTGAAAACAACACGACTGCATTGAAACGGCTTTGAAAGGCTAGCAAAAGCTCTGATCAAACACTATTGAGGCCATCAGCGCATTGAGAAGGGCTCAGCGGGCAGAAGAAATAACCACGATTTCAGATCAAGGTCTTGAGTGATCAAAACATCATTCCCTGTGAAAAGAAAACACACAGAAGTGTTTCTGTGAGCTATACTTAACCTCAGTGAAGGACTGGGAAGAATTGGTCTTTGTTATGGCGGGTTCTTTTGAACGATAGCCGAAAATATACCCAAGTAAACCTGAACAGGCAGTAGTTTTCAACAGCACTGTTAGGTAATTGTGTCGATGTGCCTCCGAGCAGTAAATCAAGGTCGGCCGTGATGCCTATTTTCGTAAGGAGCAGATTTCTGCCCACGCACACTGAGCTATTGTGTCACATTTGAGAATCTCAAAGCATTGGCAGAGAGGGGATATTTTTAGTTCTTCTACAATGTCAGGACTCTGCTGCAGTCCACATTTTTACTTGAGTGATATGTGTGTAAGTCAGAAATTAGCCAGGGCTCGGAGGGAAAAAATTGCATTAAAAGGGACATACTGTAAATGCCCTGAATAATTAAATGTGGCTAAAAAAATGTCTCAAATCGAAATTATTACACAAAATCTACAGTGACAGCAGACAGTATACTTTACAATCTGGCATTGAGACCAGCCAATTATTTTAAATTAGGCACTTATATCGATAAGCTGATAAATATTTTAGGTTATGGCCAATGATTTTCAAAAAATAAAATATTACATATAAAAATATATAAATATAAAAAATCTAAAATATTCCAGAATATTTTATTTAAATAAATCAAAAAATAAAACACTAACAGTTAAGATAAATCATTTTAAATGCGGCATTTCAAGTTGGCCATAAATGGAAATTTACCATTTCTATTTTCTAAATGCATATTATTGATCTTACTGTGAACAATTTATCTGTACGTTTCATTTTTTTTTTTTTTTTTTTTTTTAATAATTCTGACCTTGTAATTATTTAATAAAAAAGTTGATAATTCAGTGAAAACTAATGACATATGCTGGACTTTTCATCCACACATACCCTGTCTGTTTCTTAACAATCGGCTGCAAGCTTGTATTCAGATCTGTCAACAACTGATGAACAGAACTGGCCTAAATTTCTTCCTCCGTGTTTGTCCCTGGACTTTTGTGTTACTTCTTCTCTTGAGTGCCATGTTGTAGTCCTTTGTAATTTTCCCCTTGATTGTCTTTCCCAAGTGTATCTTGTTATTGCTTTATGCTTGTTTGCCCCTGTGTATATATAGCTCTGGTGTTTCTCTTGTAGTTTTGTCATTTGTTGTGAATGTTATGGTTGATGCTCTCCTTGTTGTTTTGCTCCGCATGTTTGTTCTGACACCCCCCCCCCCCAATAAATAACCCGTCTCTGCCTGTTTTCTCCTCCCGCTGATGTGTCACAATGTGGTAAAAAAAGATCTGCAGCTACTTTTGTTACATTGCGACTTTAAAGAGATAGTTCAACCAAAAATGAAAATTCTGTCATTAATTACTCACCCTCAGGTCTTTCCACACCCATAAGACTTCCGTATATCTTCAGAACACAAATTAAGATATTTTTGATGAAATACGAGAGGTATATGACTCGTCCATAGACAGCAATATAATCAACACTTTCAAGGTCCAGAAAGGAAAAAGACATTGTTAAAACCGTTGACGTGACTGCAGTGGTTCAACCTTCATTTTATGAAGTGACGAGAATACTTTTTGTGCACAAAAACAAAACAAAAATAAGGACTTTATTCAACAGTCTCTTCTCTTCCCTGTCATTATTCTTATGAAGGTAATGAAGTAAGCACAGTGAAGGCTTCTGTGTTTACGTCCATATGCCGGCTCAGTACTGGCCAAAGCTGTTCACGTGAGCAGCACGACACATGCATGTGATGCTGATGCAGGAGCTGACTAATAATGAGTCAGTGTTCTGACGTAGAACCTGGAAGCGCTGGACATAAACAATGTATGAGAATGACACAGAAGAGAAGATATTGCTGAATAAAGTCGTTATTTTTGTTTTGTTTTTGCACATAAAAAGTATTCTCGTCACTTCATAAAATGAAGGTTGAACCACTGCAGTCACGTCAACAGTTTTAACGATGTCTTTAGTACCTTTCTGCACCTTGAAAGTGTTGATTATATTGTTGTCTGTCTATGGACGAGTCATATACCTCTCGGATTCATCAAAAATATCTTAATTTGTGTTCTGAAGATGAACGAAGGTCTTACAGGTTTGGAACAACATGAGGGTGAGTAATTAATGACAGAATTTTCATTTTTTGGTGAACTAACCCTTTAAGGATCCAACAGATATGATAAAAAAATGATCAGCCGATAAGCAATATAGTACCAATATATCACACCAATATATTATGGCTGGACAAACAATATTTCCACATATTAGCTGCTGAAAATCAATTCCAAAGGTCAAATATTATCTCTTAATAAAAATATGACACTGCTGCAGATGGATACTTCTATAACACTGACTGATGGCTAACCTTACTCAGCAGATTTCATGCACAGAGCTCTAAAATTAATCACAACAGACACTTATAATGAAGAGTAAGTTGAACTTGCATCACACCATCGGCAGGCCTGGGCGAATGGTGAAAGCTTAATGGATGCCTACCAATGCATGTGAGAGTGTTTTTGTCAGCATGGCCATGTTTGTCCTTACCCTAAGCTTGACGTGTGTGCGTCTGCGTAGCCACTTCTCTCTTGGACTTGAAGGGGAGAAGGGGGCGGAGTCAGAGTTGTCTGTCTCTTGGGCTTTCACATAGTCACAGTGCATCACCTGTCAATCAATCACATAGATATAAGCAACCAATCATTACTGTCATCAAGAGGCTGTTTAACCTCTAACGGAGGTTAAAGGTAAAGTGTGTAATTTCTGCGGCACTAAAAGCACCATAATTGTTTTCCAATAGGTAACAAGTTTCAACAGCTTGGTTAGACAAACCCGCCCAAAATGTATGGCATTGGTTAAGCCAGATGCAGAGATTTTAGACAACTAATTGCTTATAGTAGTATCTACACATTATACTTGGATAGAAATTAATCAAAATGGACAATAGAATGTCATGCCATCCTTATTTATATAGCACTTTATACAACACAGATTGTTTCAAAGCAGCTTCACAGTTATAAAAAGGAAAATAATAGAATCAATGATGCAAACTTAATCAAAAATGAGACATTCAAATTCTGCAGGGGGGGGGGGGGGGGGGGGGGGTGGGGGGGTGTAATGCTATTTCATGCATTCTGACTTATTTACACTGTTAAAGAGTTGCATTCTCATGCTAAACATGGCCAAAGTTTCAAAACACGAGTTGGACGTATGACTGAGTATTTCTGTGCCAAATATACAACAGTGGACATGTCTCGCAGAACTTTTTTCGAGTATGGCCTTTATGACATCATAAAAGGGCGGAATTCCATGTATGGGTACTTCTCCCTGATAAGCGTGCGCACACACACCACCCAGAGCAAGAGCACGCCCATCAACGCACTTTGTTCGGGATACGGAAGCCGAGAGATTTTTCAACAATGGCTGTGTCCCAATTCAGGGGCTGCACCCTTTGAAGGCTGCATACATCATTGAGGCAGTCTCATTTAAGAAAAATAACCATTAGATTGCAAAGTAAGAAGGAAATTACAGTATTTCACACCTTACAATGAATATCAGTCAGTTTTATTACGTTACTTTTCTTAAATAAGACATCCTTGATGACGTATGCAGCCTTCAAATGCGACCTCCGGAGGACGCAGCCTCCGAAATGAGACTCAACTCCTGTCACCAAAGGAGTGTGTTTTTGGTTGTGAGCGAGAGATTACCTTTTTCAGCTTCCCAAAGAACCCAGCGTTAAGGGAACAGTGGATGAAGTTTGTTTTTCCGGGGCAGCAACACGTATGTTTGTTTGTTCCCGGGATTTTGGTGATGAATGCTTTGTAAACAAGTCCCAGTTCGGCGCTGTATTTGCAGATTGCGGGCGATGAGTAAAGCTGCATCAGATGTCTGTGTTTTGTTGGCAATCGGCACGCAAGTGCATAAAATGTAAACAACACAAACGGTTTTGTTCCCTTGTTTTTTTATATTATGTTGCAGCTAGCAGACGATCTCTACACAAAAGCTGCATGTGCTCGCGACTCTCTAGCTCTGCCCACGGCACTGAAGGCAGGCATGCCTCCATGAGCTCGGCTTTTTTCAGAAAGACTCGGTACAGCGTATCTATCTTTTATAAATATAATAAAACAAAAGACTTTTTGGAGATAAGAAAGATGCAATATTACTCTATATGTACTCAAGATTAACATGAGATTGGTAGAAACTGTGTGTGATCCCCCCGCCCCTCCCTTTAAGGGATGAATAGTCAAGCTGTAATTGTTTTCCATCCAATAGATAATAAGAAATGCTATTTTCCCCAAGGATAAACAACAAAACTTTCTTTAAATGCAGCAACTGTACAGCTATGATTGAATCAGAATGCAGGTATAAAAACTTCAAATGAAATACAAGTCTCAAATTTTTTTCTGTTTCCTGCAACAATATAACTACTGTGAGAAATACACCAGTTTTTATGACCTCTGGTATTTCACAAATAAATCAGTCTATTCAAGTGTAGATGAAATGTCTTTGTTGCTGTAACATTTGAGCTGGATCAAGGGGATCATGCTTTTACTAGTCTTTCGTATTACTCTTAAGGCTTGAGGATTTGCTGAATGTGAGACAATAGCTGCATTTGAGGACATAAATCTTTGCAAAATTGTGTCAATCTTTGACTTTGATGAAGTTGTTAAAGGGGGGTATCACACACAGTTTCTACCAATCTCATGTTAATCTTGAGTACACATAGAGAAACAATTTATCCTTCATATCTCTGAAAAGTCTTTAGTTTTATCATATTTATAAAAGATACATACGCTCTACCGAGTCTTTCAAGCTGGGACTTGTTTACACAGTATTCATCACCGAAATCGCGGGAACAAACAAACATACGTGCACAACTCCGTTGCTGCACCGGAAAAACAAACTTCATCCACTGTTCACTTAACGCTGGGTTCTTTGGGAAGCTGAAAAAGGTAATCTTTCCCTCACCAAAAACACACTCCTTTGGTGACAGGAGATGCGTCTCATTTCGGAGGCTGTGTCCTCCGGAGGTTGCATTTGAAGGCTGCATACGTCATCAAGGATGTCTGTTTTAAGAAAAGTACTGTAATAAAACTGACTGATATTCATTGTGAGGTGTAAAATACAGTAATTTCTTTCTTACTTTGCAATCTAATGGTTATTTTTCTTAAACCTCTGGAGTCTGGGGCTGATTTGGTGCTTGGAGAAGTTTTGACATGCCCTGACATTTGTGCTTTTTTCAGTTGTTCATAAACATATAAATGACAAAAGTGTCATTACACTGTATTCAGCACAAACTAGGCTACAATAATATGTGAGGAACATGTATGTACATGTTTGTATTTTTGAAGGAATAATGTTTATGCGTGGTTATTGAAAAAACAAAAAACTTAAGTCACTGAAATAAGGCCAAAAAAAGTATATTAAATCTGTGTTCACAAGACTTCTGGGTATTGGAGGTTGTAGACTAGAGTTTTTGCTTCAGAATTATGTAAAAATTATGTTGCCTACTCCTTCATATAAAACAATATATTGATTTAGTTTTTGTAAGACACTTTTTGTCAAGAAACACAGCATGCGTGGAGGTGTGAATCTGCATGAATAATGGGCCATTTACACCTGAGAAGACAAAAGAATCACATAATAATGACCTGAAATGACTTGCATATTAATGAGGCCTTTCAGTCAGGTAGGCTGTGAAAAAAACCCTCTGTAATAATGTCTCAGCTCATCATAAACAACAATACTGTGAAATATTATTACAATTTAAAATAATGGTATTCTATTATATTCTTTAAAATATAATATATTTCTGTGATGCAAAGTGTCTGAAAAATTATGTTACCTCTATGGCATTTCATATAGGCTTTTTGCTTAAAAGCATGCACATTTGGAGAAATATTGATGGATTCTTATATATTTATGTCATTTATGTATTTTCTATACGGAGAAGTAATATTTATTGTCATCACTATGAGTGCTGGATACTGTGTTTTCAATTCATACTTGCAGCCGGAGGGTGCTCTCTGTACACCTTTAGTCCACAAATTATTCTAAAGAAGAAAAGGAACTAGGAACTAACGAGAGACTTCTAGAGATCGCTAACCATTGCTTTAACATCCAAATAAACACTTTTCAAGACAATAAATACACGATTGAGACAATGTATGTATGTATTGCCTCTGAATTTGCCTCTGAATAGCGCTGGCTCCGTGGGCGTGGCCGCATTAGCGGATAATGAGCTGAATCACATACTTCTGACATGGCTCTCTTTTCATACAGATTACATAAACACAGAATGTTTGTTTTCGATTTGACTTACACGATTTCAAACCTGACATTTCAACGTTTCTTTAGACGTAAGTGTCATTTTTTTTGTCATTAGTATTCATAAGTTACAGTTCATTTTCTGAGAACTATCAGATTGGACTTTGTTCAGAGGGAGAGGAGAGATCACGCATCATGTTAGTTTTCTTTATTTTACAAAAAGCACAACATTGTGTTTTTACTCTGAGTGTACACAAATAAAAGAAGACATTCTATAGTTTCAATTGATATATTTCTTATGTCTCTATGACAAGAAATGACGGAGTATTTTAAGTCTGTTTTGCTGCAATGTGAAAAAAATCCTGCAAAACGCGCTGGTGCGTTTTCAGACCTCAGGGAGTTAAATGAGACTGCCTCAATGATGTATGCAGCCTTCAAAGGGTGCAGTCCCTGAATTGGGACACAGCCATTGTTGAAAAATCTCTCTGCTTCCGTATCCCAAACGAAGCGCGTTGATGGGCGTGCTCTTGCTCTAGGTGCTGTGTGTGTATACGCTTATCAGGGAGAAGTGCCCATACAAGGAATTCCGCCCTTTTATGATGTCATAAAGGCCATACTCGAAAAAAATTCTGCGAGACATGTCCACAACCGGAAGTTGTATATTTGGCACGGAAATACTCAGTCATACGTCCAACTCGTGTTTTAAAACTTTGGCCATGTTTAGCATGAGAATGCAACTCTTTAACAGTGTAAACAAGTCAGAATGCACAAATTAGCATTACACTCCCCCTTTAATATTGTATATAGACTGTCAGTGAAAGCGCTAACTGAATACAAGTGACATTGAGTCCTAAAACACACCCATCATGATAAGACCCAAGTGATCACTTTTCAGTTCAAACTGACTTGACAGTCACAGCCACTCAGAATATATTTGATTGTTTAAGCTTGTTTAAGATTGTTACAGTTATGTGTTAGATTTTAGTGATGCAGCAGAAATAGAAATCACATCATGTCTAAGCAAGCTGTCAGTTGCACGTCAATGTTTTTACTGTTAACTAAATAAAGAACTATTTTTTTCTCTGAAATATATCAAAATCTAATAGAAATGACAAAAGCACAAAAATGAAAATAAAATTAAAAATAAGAATAAATTATATAATAGTTTATATACTAGTAAAATAACATTGTGTCATCTCGCTTGAAGCGACCATAATGCACAGAAATCCCTAGTTTTTCATACTAAACTACCCATATTCAAATCTCTAAATGACTCAACACACTGCAGTGAGACGCCATCATTTCACATGACATTTCGAAATGTATAAGTGGTGTGTAATGACTTGATCATGTCATAATTGTGTCTACGGCGATAGCTTTCCATTTAGCAGGCCCTGAGGAACACATAATACGCTAAGGAGAGTTAACACAAACAGATTAGACTAAATACATAAAACATGAAACCAAAGCACAAAATTTGCACATAGATAACAACACTATCTGGCGTGACACCTAAGCTGAACGCTGCAGCTGGAACTCTTGTCAGCTCTATCTCTCTTTCATGCAGGCAAAGACAATTATGAAGGAACTGCATTCAGAAAGATAGATAGATTGGTCTATGATTTGCCTAAATTGAATACTTCCTCCCCACCTGTGCTGAGACATCTTCTTAAGAATGAATTTAATAGAGGTGCTATTTGCATTTGGCACTCTTAAGTGAAGCAAGCGTACATCTGCATTGAGAAGTACATCAGTGATTTGATCTTCAAATGTCTCTGAAAGTGAAGGATGTGCCACATTTATTTTTCTCTCAGCCAGAGGTACGGCTGATATGAATAAAAAAAGGCATATTAGAATAGGATGCAGTCCTTCGGGTGAATCAAAATTTCCAGCAAAAAAGACCAAGAGGAAGTAAAGGGGATGAGTTAGGAACATATCAAGAAGAGCAGGCAAAGAGACTCTTTTGATAGAGAATAGGTAGAAATTGTGAGAACAGGGTATTTAAAATCTTTCTTCCTGCCATCTTGTAATGTAGTACGAATTTGATTTCTCTGGCATGTGGAGAGCAATAGTTGGAGTCTGAAACATTATTTACATTTCTTTGACCTTAAAGATGCACAATAAAATAAAATACGTTTTTTTTTTTTTTTTTTACGAAATCTGATAGGGGCTTGGGTGTGATTTGCTCTGAATGTACCTGTCGCAGAAGGAAGGCGACCACATCGGTGGATTCCCAGTAGGAAGCGTGGAACAGGTGAGGCAGAGCCACTGTGGGAAACGACGTCAAGACGTCCGGGCAGTACAGAGCATAATCCAACCGCTTAGACCCCCACCATATGCTGGAGACTATCACACACACATAAATACACAGTTAAGTTCAAAAGTTTGGGATCAGTAAGGTTTATTTATTGTTTCCCCAGTTTTAAAGGGATAGTTTACCCAAAAATGAAAATGATGTCATTAATTACTCACCCTTGTGTTGTTCCAAACCATTAAGACTTTTGTTCATCTTTGAAACACAAATTCTTTTTGATGAAATCTGAGAGCTTTCTGTTCCTCCTACATAAAACTAATCCATATGAATTGAGTGGTTTAATCCAAATTTTCTGAAGAAACTCCATTGCTTTATATTCTGAATAATTTAGGCTTTTATTCACATATGAACATTGATCAGCGAACATACAGGTGCTGGTCATATAATTAGAATATCGTGAAAAAGTTCATTTTTTTATTGTAAATTATTTTTAAAAATGAAACTTTCATATATTCTAGATTCCGTACATGTAAAGTAAAACATTTCAAACGTTTTTTTTTGTTTTTTTTAAATTTTTGATGATTAGAGCGTATAGCTCATGAAAGTCCAAAATCCAGTATCTCAAAATATTAGAATATTTCCTAAGATCAATCAAAAAATGGATTTTCAAAACAGAAAAGTTCAAGTTATTTAAAGTATGTTCATTTGTACACTCATTACTTGGTCGGCAGCACATATTACAGCAAATGACTTGCTCCTAGCACAAATTACAGCATCAGTGAAGTGTGGCATGGAAGTGATCAGCCTGTGGCACTGCTGAGGCACTATTGAGCCTTCAGATCATCTGTATATTGTTGGATTGACTGTTTCTCATCTTTCTCTTGAAAATATCCCATAGATTCAGGGGTCAGGCATGTTGACTGGCCAATAAAGCACAATAATATCATGGTCAGCAAACCACTTGGAAGTGGTTTTTGCACTGTGGGCAGGTGCTAAAGTCCTGCTGGAAAAGGAAATCAGCATCTCCATAAAGCTTGTCAGCAGATGGAAGCATAAAGTGCTCCAAAATCTCCTGGAAGATGGCTGCATTGACTTTGCACTTGATAAAACACAATGGACCAACACCAGCAGACGTCACGGCCCCCCAAATCATTACTAACTTCAGAAACTTCCCACTAGACTTCAAGCAGCTTGGATTCTGTGCCTCTCCAGTTTTCCTTCAGACTCTGGGACCATGATTTCAACATGAAATGCAAAATTTATTTTTATCTGAAAAGAGGACTTTTGACCACTGTTCACTGTCCAGTTCTTTTTCTCCTTAGCCCAGGTAAGATGCTTCTGATGTTGTTTCTGTTTCAGAAGTGGCTTGGTAGTCCTTTTCCTGAAGATGTCTGAGTGTGGTGACTCTTGATGCGCTGACTCCGGCTTCATTCGACTCATTGTGAAGCTCTCCCAAGTGTCTGAATCGGCTTTACTTGACAGTATTCTCAAGCTTGTGGTCATCCCTGTTGCTTGTGCACCTTTGCCCACCCAATTTCTTCCTTCTAGTCAACTTTGCATTTAATATGCTTTGATACATCACTCTGTAAACAGCCACCACATTCAGTAATGACCATCTGTGACTTACTCTCTTTGTGGAGGGTGTCAATGATTGTCTCCTGGACCATTGCCAAGTCAGCAGTCTTCCCCATTAGTGTGGTTTCAAAGAACAAGAGATACCCGGAATTTATACTGTAGGGATGGTCATTTAATGAAACTCAAATGTAAATATTCTAATATTTTGAGATACTGGATTTTGGACTTTCATTAGCTGTACGCTCTAATCAACAAATTAAAAAAAAAAAAAAAACCTTTTGAAATGTTTTACTTTACATGTAGGGAATCCAGTATAAATGAAAGTAAAATAATTTACAATAAAAAAATTAACTTTTTCACGATATTCTAATTATATGACCAGCACCTGTAAACAGAAGCTCAACGAACCTGCGTGACGCGCGGGAACAAATCTCTTGCGGAAGCTCAAACGTGCGGTGTAACACACGAGAATGAACCTCATTGGTTCTCAAATATGTCAAGTAAATAGTGAGTTGATGAATGTCAAACTAAATTCAAACTGTTCATTATATAAAGTGATTGTGTCTCTTCCGAAAATTTGGACCAAACCATTTAATTCATATGGATTAGTTTTACAATCTATTTATGACCTTTTAGAAGTGTCAAAGTGTCAGTTGCGTAACTGTCTATGGAGGAACAGAAAGCTCTCAGATTTCATAAAAAAAATCTTAATTTGTGTTCCGAAGATGAACGAAAGTCTTACAGGTTTGGAACAACATGAGGGTGAGTACTTAATGACATAATTTTCATTTTTGGGTGAACTAACCCTTTAAGACCGTTTTTATAAATGATGCTAAACATTATTGCACACTCGACTCTATTTTACCATTATATATTTCTCATTAGCAACAGACAGATCTTGTAAGAATAAAGCAGCGTCAATAAAACTGCCATGTTTTGGACTAATAACTGCCATTATGTCCTTTCTCTGCAGCTGAGATATGATCTACTTGAACAGAGTTAAATACACTGCGGCAGGTCTTTTGGCAGCACAACGAACTCTCAACACTGCATTGCTTGGCTGGAGAGCAAAAAGCATCTCTAATTATGAGGTTTGTGCAGTACGGTGTAAAGAGCAGGTCTGACGAAAGATCAAAGAGCTTTAGACAAAGTTAGTGAGTTTAATTTTGTGCCCGAAGCTCGCCCACCCGCTACCCACTCACTGTTGGCGATGGTGCTGTTCAGCCTGCTCTCCCAGCAGCCTGATAACTGGCTGTCCATGCTGGTCAAACTGGACCTGCGGACCTCACCGCCCACCCGCCTACATGTGTTGTGTTCCGCCTGGGGAGAGGAGGAGTGCGAAGCGCCCACCGGAACTGCATTATTGCCGGGCAGGAACACGTCAGGGTAGCTGTGGATTTCATTGACTGGAGGGAAAACATGAAGGTCATGATGACGAATGTTTGAAATGTAGACAGATTAGGGTTGGATCGATATCAAAAATGTTGGCTTTTGTACAATATCAGCCTCTGGTACTACTTCCAAATCAATACCTTAGGGAGAACAAACAGCCTTGGGTGACTAATGGAGTGAAACTACAAATGAAACAAAGCTGCAATAATACTTCTCCACATTTTATTTTTACATACATATATTAAATAATTATTTAAATATTTTAATGTTTCCAAATAACCAATTGATATGTGTCTAATGCTTTGCAAGGGCAGAATGATTAATCACTTAGGCAACCATTTTTAGAGATTCTCCTTGATTTAATGGATATGCATGAGTATGAATGTGTATTTGTGTACGAAAAAGACAGAAAGAAAGAGAACTGGATTGATTATAGACAACACCACATCATGACCCCTGAAGAGCCTGTTTAAATTGAATTTATAAAACCCTCAGCCACTGCACAACCAAACAACAAAAGCCTCCCTTTCACTCTCAATATATCTCGACAAAACGTCAAACTATGTTTGTGCAAGGGTTCTAAATGATTCCTGACAGAAATCAAGCGCTCTCATTTCCTCCCTCTTTGAGAACACAGAATGACATGCAGGCAGAAATTCTTTAAGTGACTGTCTTGGCTAATCTGTCCCTATATATGCCTGCTGCCTCGTGCACACATGGCCTGTTATTTCTGACAGAGGCAAATTGAATCTGTTTTCATTAGTCCAGCAGCCTGTGCAGAAAACATCCCATTAGGCTGGCGCACATTATTGGTGCAACCACATGCATGTGTGAGCGTGAATATGTGTGTGTGACCTTGGCAGCTGTGTGCAACTGACCACTACAGGTGGTAAAGAGCACCTCTCCTCTGTCATTTCAGCAATTGGCTTCTCTCTCATTTGCCACTGGCTCACAAATGGCTAGGGCTTCAATAATAATGACAGTCACTGAAATGTGGGGGGTGTGGATGGTTGGATGTCAGGAGCGTAGGAACAATCCAAAAAGTGAGGGGGGTGACGCATTAAATCATATCAGTCTCTTTTCATAAGTATGACATGGTTTTAAATGCCTAGTTTCCACGGATACACTCCCATTGAAAATTTTAAAACAAAACTTGACAGAAATGTCCATCATTCTAGCAACAAAACTCTGCCTAAAACACTGTAGTGACAACTGTAATTAAAACACACACACACACACACACGTTTGTTTTTGCGAATTGTGGGGACATTCCATAGGCGTAATGGTTTTTATACTTTACAAACCATATTTTCTGTCACCCTACATTAGCCCTACACATAAACCTACCCATCACAGAAAACTGTGCACATTTTTACTTTCTCACAAAAACTCATTCTGTATGATTTATAAGCCTTTTGAAAAATGGGGACATGGGGTAATGTCCTCATAAGTCACCCTCTTCTTGTAATACCCATGTCATACCCATGTCATTACACAAATCTGTGTCCTGATATGTCACAAAAACACGCACACACACATTTATTCTTAAAGGTGCCCTAGAACTTCTTTTTAAAAGATGTAATATAAGTCTAAGGTGTCCCCTGAATGTGTCTGTGAAGTTTCAGCTCAAAATACCCCATAGATTTTTTTTTAATTCATTTTTTTAACTGCCTATTTTGGGGCATCATTAACTATGCACCGATATATAGGTTGCGGCCCCTTTAAATCTCGTGCTCCCCCCGCCCCCGGAGCTCGCGCTTGCCTTGAACAGCATAAACACAGTTCACACAGCTAATATAACCCTCAAAATGGATCTTTACAAGATGTTCATCATGCATGCTGCATGCATACATCGGATCATACATGTTAGTATAGTATTTATTTGGATGTTTACATTTGATTCTGAATGAGTTTGAGGCTGTGCTCCGTGGCTAAAGCTAACATTACACACTGTTGGAGAGATTTATAAAGAATGAAGTTGTGTTTATGAATTATACAGACCGCAGGTGTTTAAAAATGAAAATAGCGATGGCTCTTGTCTCCGTGAATACAGTAATAAACGATGGCAACTTTAACCAAATTTAACAGTACATTAGCAACATGCTAACGAAACATTTAGAAAGACAATTCACAAATATCACTAAAAATATCATGATATCATGGATCATGTCAGTTATTATTGCTCCATCTGCCATTTTTATCCGCTATTATCCTTGCTTGCTTACCTAGTCTGATGATTCAGCTGTGCACAGATCCAGACGTTCTGCCCTTGTCTAATGACTTGAATATGGGCTGGCATATGCAAATATTGGGGGCGTACATATTAATGATCCCGACTGTTACGTAACAGTCTGTGTTATGTTGAGATTCGCCTGTTCTTCGGAGGTCTTTTAAACAAATGAGATTTATATAAGGAGGAGGAAACAATGGAGTCTTTTGTCTCCATTGTTATGTCTTTTCCATGTATTGAACTCTTGTTATTCAACTATGCCAAGGTAAATTCAATATTTAATTCTAGGGCACCTTTAATAGTGTGTGATATAATTGTTAATAATTGTGTGCGTGTGTGTGTGAGAATGGTCAAACAAAACTATGAAAATAAAACATTTTATTAAATTATTATTAATAATAATAACAATGCATGTAACATTTTTGTAAATCTGCCAAGATTTCAGAAACAATTTTCAATGTTTTATGCACGTAATTATGCACGATTGCCATCTACGAACTGACAAATCTTACAAAAAAGAAGATGGGATGAGTTATAATGATTGCTACACCTCTGGTAATAGGGGTCTGGAAAAGGGGAAACAGAGGGCTAGGAGATGAGCAGGGTGGAGGGCTGGTAGACAGGGAGCACAATACTGAGGCTGCATGTGAATTCTAAACAGGGGCAGCCCTATCAGCGCTGGCCATCAGAACGAGCTCATGCGATTTTATTGCTTTCCAGTCATGCTGACATCTTTAAGAGCTAGACTAAGGGCGTGTTCAGAATGTGCTTATGCCCGCTTCAAGCATAGCCACAATCTGCAAAAAGCTCCAGAGGGCCAAGCTTTCTGCTCTCCTATCTGGGTACGTTTTTGCAGAGTTAACCCCCACAGTCTCTCAGCTTGACCTTTTCCGAGGAGTTTTTGCCGGGCGCAGGACGCATGGCTACACTGCTTAATTTCTCATGTCACTATAGGCCCCAGAGCCAGACGCAGAATACAAATTCACAGGAGCACTCTCTTCAGAAAGCGTGGACTGGAATCAGACGGCACCATTACACCAATCCTGAATGAATACAGGAAAGAAGACTGCTCTTTATGCAGACATGAGGAACGAACAGGGAGACTGATCACACTTTCGATACAGAGTTCATTAGTGTTACCAAAGCCAGCTATTTATGTGAGCGATGGGCTTTTTACAACAATCCTGCTCAGTCTTACCAAGATGAAGCATGCATATAAATGGTAGCAAACATATTTTGTTGTGATCACGACACTGATGAAAACATTTGTGTGAGATTAGTTTGACAAATGAACAAACACTTGACTTGTGTACAGCAAGATTGTACACAGATGCAGTGCTAATACATCAAAGAGGATAACCAAAAACAAATAATTAAATAGCCACTTCCTAAGTTCATGAGTCATCCATTCAATTATTATTGTCAAGTGAGACATGAGCAACAGCGAGAATAAGAGATACATAAAGACAGAAAAAAGGGGACAGAATGTGTTTTTAGTACACTGTTGTCATGTAAATGTACCCTCAGTGAACATAAGAGACTTCTTTCAAAAACATTAAAATATCTTACAGGACCGTAACAGTAATGTTTCCTATTCTGCATCTTTCTGTTGCATTTGGCTTAACTCAACAAACAAAGAGGGACTGGATATAAAATGACTCAAATTGGCCATTTTTTAATGAATCAGTATAACAGATGTTTCTATAAGTTATTGCTTTGAATCAGTCTGACTCAACTCACTGAATTGGTTGAATCAGTAACTGAGTAAACAATACACAACCGTGAATCCTCTCCAGACAAGTTTGTTTATATGTGTTTAGTGACACTTACAATTACCAACATGTAATTTAAAGAAACAAAATTGTATTATTTTCTCCTAAGAATTAAAATGGTATGCATAGTTTTGATACATTATTTTACATCCCTTTATCACAGAACATGTCTGTGATTGCTGATTAATGGGCTATACACTTAGGGTACGTTTACATGACAAAGATGAACCTTTGCGCTTTTTCTGTATAGATGACAATGCTGCCCAAATGAAAACAACATAACGGTGTTGTGTAAATGGACCCTTAATGAACACTATACATGCAAAACAGTCCCAGCAGGGTTTGGTGCAGTGTTCCCAATTGCTTTCAGTTGCTAAAACTGGTCCCTAAATGACTAGATGACATCATTCTGGCGAGTCCACAGAATCTAGACAAGGTTTGTGGAAGATTTGTTGCTAGGCTTTTGAAAAAAAAGTCTCAAAAGGGGCGGGGAAGTAGCTAAATCTAGCGACAAAATCGCTAAATTGGCAGCACTGGTTGGTTCCAACCCTCCTCTAAAACACATACCGGTAGTTTTCAAATAAGCCCGAAGGACTTGATTAGCTGGATCAGGTGTGTTTAATTAGGGTTGAAGCTTAATTCTGCAAGGCTGTGGCCCTCAGAAACTGAGTTTTTCACCCCTGGTATGCACTTGATGAACACTATACACCAGGGGAGCCCAATCCTGTTCCTGAAGATATACCTACCTGCAGAGTTCAGATCCAACCCTGATCCAACACAGCTGTCTGTAATTATCAAGTGCTCCTAAAAATCTTAAAGGGTAAGTTAGTTCACCCCAAAAATGAAAATTCTGTCATAAATTACTCAGCCTCATGTTGTTCTAAACTTGCAAGACTTTCGTTCATCTTTGGAACACAAATCAAGATCTTTTTGATGAAATCTGAGATATGTCTGTTCCTCCAATGACAACTTGATCTTTAACACTTCAAAAAGTTCATAAAGAGACCGGAAAACTAATCCATATGAATGCATCATTCAGGTTCGGTTGAGCTTCTGCTTATGTTCGCTGATCAGTGTTTACATGTGAGTAAAAGCCTAAATTAAATCTGTTCATCACAAAAAAGCAATCATGTCTCTTCAGAAAATTTGGACTAAACCGCTCAGTTCATAGGGATTGGGTTTATGGATCAATCTCTTTATGAACTTTTTGAAGCGTCAAAGATCAAGTTGCGTAGCTGTCTATGGAGGGACAGACATTTCTCAGATTTCATCAGATCTTAATTTGTGTTCTGAAGATGAACGAAAGTCTTAAAAGTTTGATGAGGGCATGAGGGTGAGCAATTAATGCCAGAATTTTCATTTTTGGGGTGAGCTATGCCTCTACTTTGCAGGAAAGTAGATCTCCAGGAACAGGATTGGACACCCCTGCTATACACTATTCACTTAATGATCTGAAGAGCATATACAATTCCTACTTACGCACTGCAGTCTAAGCAAGACTGTGCTTTCAAACATATCAAGTGCAGCGTTAGTTCAGTCAGGCCACGTAGGCATAGTGCTGCGACCAGCTGACACAGTCAGCTGTCAAATCTCTCCAATCACTACCATTCTCCTATTAGACATGGACATATATAAGTGGCATTACTGCTCGGTAAGTATGCTCAAACTGCTCGCAACACTCCCTCCCACCCCATTATAAGCATCAGCATATTACTGTGCACCTTCTGGTTGTCGTCTTCTTTAGTTTCAGATCACTAAGGCTTTCAAGTCCTGGCTGGCATGGACCTCACTGCTGAGAGACACTCATCCTCATAACCAAGCTACAGTATAGAAGTCCCACTGCCACATCTACACGATTACCATTGTTCGCTTTTAAAGACATTACTAAGTGTCTTAATTGTCTATGTACTGTATTTCCAAGCTGATGCTTCTGGGGGGTTAATGTTAAAGTTCTTGTATGTTCAATTAATTTTGGAGCAAAGAACCCCCATAAGGAACCATACCGCCAAAGACAAATTGTGTCGTTTCAATAAACTCAAGGAACTTGCCAAAGTGGTCCTGTCTGAACTATCTATATTGAGTGATTCTATAATATTTGAAACACTTTAGGAGTAAGTTTTAGTCTGGAACCTTGGCTGAAGGTCAGGAAGATGGCAGCAGGGTGCAACGCTAAATTTTTAGGGGGAAAAAAAGGAAAAATGTACTAGAGCGCAATAAGAGGTGTCAAAACACAGACTTATTGGACTTGAAAATGATCGGGCGACTCAGAGAAGATGGAAGACTAAGACACAGCAGGATATAGCATTTACTGCGCTGTAGAATAACACGAGAGACCTTTGAGATGAGGGCGAGGTGGTATATGAGCTCTGGGCATGAAGGGAATACGTGGAGGAATACAGAGTTCAGTGGAAAGAATCAAGCTGTTCTTCAGCGTAATGAGAAAAAGAACTCTGTGATGTTGCTCCACATATGGCTTTAGGATTGCAGCCTTTAGGATTTCAACTACTTGAAATGAATGGCTCCAGATTTGCTGGCCGCCAAATAAAAAAGGAATCAATCCAAATCCACAGGAACAGCATAAACATGAAAACAGATGGATATCAGATACATTTCTCACATTAAATGCCCGCTGAGTAGATCTGTAATGATCCATAATGAAAGAACCTTACACATGGGAGGTCGTTCCAGAGATACTCCATTAGGATAGCAATTATTAACTACTGCATTAAAACAGAGCATGTGTGAGTGGTGTGTGCATGCATTAAATTAGACACATCCACGCCTCGGTATCTAACAAATATTGTGGCATTCTTCGCCTATGATCAGCAGAGTGAGACTTGATATAATTAAAAGTCAGTGTCACATTTCCTGTGAGAGACAGGCTCTTTCCTCTCAATGGCTGATGCCACTCTCTGTTGCAATGAGTTATAATCCCTTCTTATTCAGGAAGATTTCACAGTTAATACTGTATATATTTGCTTTCCTGTCAAATGATCTTCAAAACATCTTATTTACACATATTTGGAGTAGAGTATTTATGTTTCTCGAGGTTATCTTTGATTTGTTTATTTTTCATTATTTCAGTTCATAAAGATATTTTTTAAATCAATGTTTTGTATGTTTATTTTTGTTGATTATTATTTTTATTTCAGTTCAGACTGTTTTTAGTTTGCTTTACTTTGTTTACTTTGTTTTTAAACCAATAGTTTTAGTTTACAACAACTACCCTGGCTTAGCCTGGATCATTTCCCCCATGTTAATTACTTTTTCCAGTATACATGTTTTAACTCATTAGTTTACATCTTAGGTTTAATTTACAATAAACATCCTGTTTTAGCCCAGTGTTGTAACTGTTTAAAGGCACAATATGTAAGATATTTTTATTAAAATACCCAAAAACCACTAGAACAATGTTATATATTTTGCTGACTTGTGTACTTACATTATCCCAAATGTTTCCAAGAATGTTTAAATCAAGAGAAATACAAGCAATTTTAACTAGGACACAGACCGTGTCCGTGCGACGCCTATCAATGACATCATACCCATACATCATTACCCTCGGTTTCCAGTTTTATTTTGTAGAAATCATGGAAACACCAAAGATGCTTTAATATATTATGTGTTTTATTAGACAGGTGAGCAACTGTTTGGATACAGTAATCGACAGAAAACTAATCACGTTATATAGCTCAACACTGAGTACCATGTTTTACCATGCGTAATATCTAGTAGTTGCCGAACGAATGCAGAGTTGCACTATAACAACTTTCAACACACAAATGTATGTAATAGAATAAAACAGCGCTACGTTACCTCACATACAATTGACAGGAAGACGCAGAAGTGGCGACTGTGGCATAATAAAAGTCTCTCATTAGCAATCGCTCCAGTGGCCTCGTTTCTGTTCGCACAGCACTCGGCCCTGCTCTGCTTCATACTACAGTAACGCTAATAATCTAATCCATGAACATGATTTCTGACCGAGTCCCATCCCGATTCTTTTCCACCGGCTGTAGACACGAAGACTTGCATGATTCCGCGAAGTCAAGGCGTCATCAAGCTACGCCTTTGTTTAAATAAGTGACCTCTAGCAGTGAAACTTTACATATCGTGTCTTTAACTGAAACCAAAACTATCACGATTACAAATAGTTTGCGTTAATTGAAATAAAGCTGAAAAACAAAACATTAGATGAAAAACTTGAATTTTGAAAAGTTAGAAAGGCAAGATTAGAAACTTTGCCTTGGCAGCTAACTGAAACAAAATAAGCTGAAGTGCTAGAATGTGTCAAATTAAAACTGCCTTAAAAATAAACCAGATTTAAATAGAAATATATAAAAAAAGTGTAATAAAAACAACAAAATCACATAACTGTTACTGTATAATAGTATATAAATAATAGTAAAATAACACATTTTGGTGTGTTTCTTTCATTGAAAGGTTTATAAAGGGTACATCATTAGCTCAATAACATTTGTCCTAGTTCTAGGCCTAGTCTACAATATAGGACAATCCTAAAATGGATGACAAATAAGTTAAACCTGTCTGCAAAGCAGGATAAAATATGCTCTAAATAAATCAGGAGCTCATTACGGAGCGAGACACCAGCCTCCAGAACTCGGTAAAGCTCCAGGGAATCTGACACTGAGTAAAAGAATGTAAGCGGGGTGAGAGAAGGCACAGCATTGCTCAGGCTAGCAGTTATCTGTCAGGAAAAGGACGCATGCAAAAAGAGGAAGTCACCAAAGAATCCAGTGAGAAAGGCTGTAGATTCTTCCCAAGAAAACATTAACAACCGAACCAGAATCATTCCTTAAAATAGCACAGAGATAATTTGGAAACCCAAGATAAGCGCATTACTGTGACAAAGCAATTATGAAACATAATAAAAGGAACAGATGAGTGAATATTGTGTTTTATTTGTGCATGTAATTCAGCAGCAAACAGTTTAATTGATTCTCAAAGGAATATCTCACTCACCGATAAGGGTGGAGCGGCCGTCTCCCAGAGGGTAACGCTGGTAGCGGGGCACGGGGAATGGAGGCAGTTTGTGGAATTGGGTGTGCAGCAAGGGCTCCAATCTAGAGGCTGACGGGTCGGAGGGGTAAAACAGGTTGAAGATCTGTGAACACGCAGGCCGGAGCTGAGACACTGCATGATAAAAAGAAAAGATAGAAATTGCTAAATTAATAGTAAATATGACTGAGGAGAAGGAAAATCTAATGGGAATGTCTGCCAGTGTATCAAAAGGACATTGTGTTCTGGACATTAATTGGAGAATTTCTACACCAACCCTGGATGGCGGGAAGCACAGTGCGTCTCATGGCTAGCACCAATCCAAGAGGACAGCCCAGTAGAAAACAATCTGTCACCTCAAAGTCAAAGCGACCTGGATTTAACAATATACTGGTGCTGCTGCTTGTTCTCAGGTCGGTTCCATCCTGTATCAAACTGAATACACATACACACACAAAGTTGACATTTACTTAAGTTACACCACAGGGTTTTTGCCTTTGGATGACTCTGGGCACTCTGGGAGTTCTTTAAGCCACATGGTTAGTTCACTTGCTACTAAGTGCTTCAAGCTAAATTGTGAATATTTGTAGTCAAAAACCTGGAAAACTTTGACAATTATTTCTTAATTAAATTGTCTGAGCCAGTTTTTCTTGTAAACAAGAAAAAAAGTGCATGCACTGATATAAAACCCCAACGGATTACAGCAAGAATCTTTCTGTTAGACCGCCAACAACTACTTGACTTTTCCTCACTGCCTTTTAAATCTCCACTCGTTTTTGCACATTGTTTGTCTTTATTACCATCATGCTACGAGCGATGACAGAAAAGCTCTTAAAGACTCTGACTGGCTATCTCACCTCAGACTGAGTGTGAAAAGGATGGGGTGTACAGGGCCCTGGGGACAGATGATTGGGAGTGAATTGTAGTAGAGCTGAGGGGTATGGATGAGCTAAGTGATAAGTCTCCCTCAGGTCCAGCGCTATCAGTCCTGGGTGAGAATCAGTGCTTTTGTCCAGCACTTCTCTAAGCGGCCTTATAGTGACTGCACAAAGGCCCAAGATATAAAAACATATAGGCAAGATAACTTGCAATGCAAGGGCCGATAATGAGAAGGTCACTAGATCAATCATCAAAATCAATCACTTGGCCAGCCAGCAACATTTTTATTGTAAAAAAAATACTTTGTTTATTTTTGCATATCAATTTGTATTTTCTACATGGCAGATAAAATGAAAAAATGATCAAGGTATAAAAGGTATACAAAAATAGATTGCTTGTATATCATGTTGTTGTTGATGAATTACTAATATATAAAACACAAAAGATTAGGCATGAATTTTTAAATGAATAATTTTCCCCAAAATGACACCTGTGGGGTAAAGTGTGTCAGATGCTTCTGATTAAGCATCAAGTTGCTAAACATCCAGGAAATATTAAGCAAAGGTTTTTTTTTTTTTTTTGAAAATGTCACTAATAAAATATACTGAATATTACAGTACAATATAAAACATAAAATATTACATTTTAATAATATATATATATATATATATATATATATATATATATATATATATATATATATATATATATATATATATATTAAAGTTTAATATTACAAATTACAAATAATATATAAGTAAAATATGTTGAAAATAGTTTCACAACATTAAAATATCCAGAATAATAGTATAATATCATAAATAAATAAATAGTTACAAAAAATGTTTCACAACTTTTAGATAAATATTCTGATTATAATTTAATATTATAATATCAGACAATGGCTTATGGGATCAATATTTTGGGAAATTGCAAAGTGCTTTTTTAAAATAATCTATTATTGTAAGAGCTATATTTCATATTTCATACTTCAGAATTTATATTTTCATATTTTTATTGTGTAATTTTTTTTTGTTTTGTTAATTAATTAGACATTTACTGTTTAATATATTTGGTTTATTTTTGTTCTTATTGCGCATGTTCAGTGAAGTCATTTATGTAGCGCACATGAAAAGTTATTGATGCATATACAATAAATAAAGACGAACACCAAGCTTTTGACCATGTATAGTTTTGTGAGACAGCAGAAGTGGTTATTAGCATAGTCAAACAAGTTGTTATTGCAGATGATTTTATGATGTAAGAAGACAATGAAATGTGATTCTTTGTTGACTTGGAAAATAAATCATGACAAAGGAAACTATGGACTGCTAGTCATGAATACAAGATCAGAAGATATGCGTCAAAACTTGTGGAATAACTAAAATACATTCACATGTTCCATACAATACTTATTTGTGTTTAAATTTGATTTAAAACAGATAATGTATTCTACAGTGACTCAACTTACCCCTCGACATGACACAGCTCAGTATTAACTCAAATCTTTATAAGTAGACAACTTTATTTGATATGTAATTTTATGCACAATGACATAAATTGCTAGCACTAATTGAGGGTAAAAACATGGAATGCTATTGTTGTATGCAGGAATTTTAGGAACAATTTTAGTAAAAGAGCTGTGCTGCAGGTTTGTGCCAACAACAGTGCTGAGAACTCTCTCTTGACACATCAATACCATAAATAGGATCATTTAGAAGATAAACAGTTGGATGTTTGGTCCTTTGCCACTATGGCATTGAGCAACTTCTATTGAAAAGGCATCGTTCAGTCTGCGCCTCAGTCTCTCATACTTGCACACTGACTGCAGCTGTGACTATTAATAGCACTGCAGCATGTAACATGCCATCGAGCAGCCAATATTGATAAACAGAAATGGGAAAAAGAGTGACACATTTATGGATGGCTTGGCCAGGGGGACACATCTGGGTAATCTTGTTCTGATTTCTTGTTACCAAAAAAGAAATATATTCATCCTAAAAATAGAGAATGACTAAGGATGCTGATCTGCCCCAAAAAGAATGTTAAAAAAATAATGCCAGTTTACTTCCCATCTGCTATTATTTGAACAAAAACATAGTCTCAGCTCAAGCTCACACTATTGGTTAGGCCAATGTTGACATGTCAGACTATTACAAAAAATAAGAGCAATGCTGAAAATGTTTCTTCAGGGATTATCTCTGTATTGAGAAAATATTGTAATATTACTCACAGCATCATAAAACAGCATTTGGTCTCTGTTCTTGTATACATTACCTGCTAAGGAATGGGTGGTGCTGGCTGCCAGAGGAGTCTGCATCATACGAGTCGCTCTGTTTGCGGCTGAGTGGAGTTTTCCTGTTGCGGGTCTCACTGGGGGCAGATAGGTCGATGTTGCTCCTGCTAAGACGTTTGCTGGAGCTCAGGCTCGGACTGACTTCAGGGTTATCCTGAGTGTGTGGGGAAAAAAATGAGACAGCCAGTTGAATAGAGTCATTATTTATATAAATGTGAAAATAATATACGTAAGCATGAAGCAGAGTGTCAGATAAAGTCTGGATGGTGTGCCTGGTGTGAAAGATGTTCTGTGCTTCCTGAAGATCACAGAAATGTGATGGGAAAACCCACAGGAGTTTGCTCAGAAGTTGCACTTTCATAGCTCAGAGGAGTAAATTAAGCTCTCAGTGATGTTTCTTTATCGACTTTGTCTCAGAGCGTTCAGAGATTGAAAAAGAGAACTGTCTACATTCAGAGTTAAAGCTATAAAATGAATGTGGATAGAATATCTCAGATTATTTCACTATGAATTTTAATAAGACATGTTGTATATTGAGATATTAAATATTCAGGCTTTGATATCTTGGTATATTTGAGTTTGACAGAGTTTGCGACATTGTTGAGATCTCATCTACAACTTTACAGATGTGATATCTCAAAATTTATCAGTACCCTATTTGTTATTAGCTAATTTTACAGATTTGTAATTTATCGGTATCAGTCGATATTGGACATTTCATTGTGTATGTACTATTTACCCAATTACCTAACTAACATTAGCAATACATTTGTTATAGTATTTATTCATCTTTTTTTAACTGTTCATTATTAGTTCAAGTTACTTCAGGTTAATGAAATAATATTAACAAATACAACGATCAATTGATTTTAATCATGTTTTAGTAAATGCTAGAATTAACACTAAGATTAATAAATGCTTTAGAAGTATTTTTCATTGTTAAAGTTAACTAATGTAGTAAACTAATATTAACAAATAGAACCTTATTGTAAAGTGTTACCTTTTTTATTTTTCTTTGCCATCATCAAAAACAGTAATAGTTTAATAACATTGTTAATTGTAACACACACACACACACACACACACACACACACACACACACACACACACATAGTTCAGTCATGAAACTCTAGATGGCGCAGACTGATGGGTCCTTAACGCAAGCTGATAATAATTACAGCATTAACTACATGGTACAAGCTGATTGGTCCATGTCACTTCTGCACCCACTGAGCTTGTTGCTCACACATTTAAATGGCTGGTTGGTTACATTCACTATAGCAGTTTGCAGCGCACTTCAGAGTTCCCCTAAAATCCTCCACCTTCCCCAGCTCCACCTGAATAGATCTGCTGTGGGTTATTGATATATGCTATTTGTGCAGCACCACTATGTCTTACAGCAGCGTATTCAGAGAGTTGTCATGATTGAAATATACATACAGTGGGTACGGAAAGTATTCAGACCCCCTTAAATTTCTCACTCTTTGTTATATTGCAGCCATTTGCTAAAATCATTTAAGTTCATTTTTTTCCTCATTAATGTACACACAGCACCCCATATTGACAGAAAAACACAGAATTGTTGACATTTTTGCAGATTTATTAAAAAAGAAAAACTGAAATATCACATGGTCCTAAGTATTCAGACCCTTTGCTCAGTATTTAGTAGAAGCACCCTTTTGATCTAATACAGCCATGAGTCTTTTTGGGAAAGATGCAACAAGTTTTTCACACCTGGATTTGGGGATCCTCTGCCATTCCTCCTTGCAGATCCTCTCCAGTTCTGTCAGGTTGGATGCTAAACGTTGGTGGACAGCCATTTTTAGGTCTCTCCAGAGATGCTCAATTGGGTTTAAGTCAGGGCTCTGGCTGGGCCATTCAAGAACAGTCACAGAGTTGTTGTGAAGCCACTCCATTATTTTAGCTGTGTGCTTAGGGTCATTGTCTTGTTGGAAGGTAAACCTTCGGCCCAGTCTGAGGTCCTGAGCACTCTGGAGAAGGTTTTCGTCCAGGATTTCCCTGTACTTGGCCGCATTCATCTTTCCCTCGATTGCAACCAGTCGTCCTGTCCCTGCAGCTGAAAAACACCCCCACAGCATGATGCTGCCACCACCATGCTTCACTGTTGGGACTGTATTGGACAGGTGATGAGCAGTGCCTGGTTTTCTCCACACATACCGCTTAGAATTAAGGCCAAAATGTTCTATCTTGGTCTCATCAGACCAGAGAATCTTATTTCTCACCATCTTGGCAAACTCCATGCGGGCTTTCACTTGTCTGGCACTGAGGAGAGGCTTCTGTCGGGCCACTCTGCCATAAAACCCCGACTGGTGGAGGGCTGCAGTGATGGTTGACTTTCTACAACTTTCTCCCATCTCGACTGCATCTCTGGAGCTCAGCCACAGTGATATTTGGGTTCCTCTTTACCTCTCTCAACAAAGGCTCTTCTCCCCCGATAGCTCAGTTTGGCCAGACGGGCAGCTCTAGGAAGGGTTCTGGTCATCCCAAACGTCTTCCATTTAAGGATTATGGAGGCCACTGTGCTCTTAGGAACCTTAAGTGCAGCAGAAATTTTTTTGTAACCTTGGCCAGATCTGTGCCTTGCCACAATTCTGTCTCTGAGCTCTTCAGGCAGTTCCTTTGACCTCATGATTCTCATTTGCTCTGACATGCACTGTTACCCCCTTTCCACCAGCACGAACCGGGTGCTAGTTCAGAGCTAGTGCTAGTGCCAGTTCAGAGTTGGTTCAACTGACGAGCCTTCTAAGAACCGGTTTGCCTTTCCACGGGCTAGAGAGCCAGCACAGAGCCAGGATTTACGTCACAACTACGTCTCATATTTCATAGCAAAGCTAGCGCTGCAGCGCCAAACACAAACACATCAGGCTTGTTCGAGATGCATCGGCTTCCCCCAGAGCGATCGGCGCATGACATTAAAGCACCACGCGAACGATCCAAAAGCACAAGGAGTCGTATGCTTTACAAACACACCCGTGGACCTGCGGCACTCTGATGTCACCCGCCGAATCGGTCCGCGCTGCTCCGATGCACCTCGAACAAGCCTTCCATTAACAATCGCGAATGTTTTACTACTGTTGATGCTCATGGCTTTGCGAACCTATATCCATTTGTATACAGACGGAGATTATGATCGAGCTGCTATTAGCTCGATTAGCTGCTATTTCAAAAATGGCGGTCTTAAGTTTTTTGTTGGTCATGGTAACCCCGCCCCCAGCCCCTGACGCAAGCGGTTCTTACTTCTAGCCCAGCAATGTTTTGGTGCTACTTACGAACCACTTTTCCTGGTTCAGAGCTGGTGCTTTTTGTGTCAAAAGACAAAGAACTGATTTGAAACTAGGCTCTGGCTCCGAACCAGCACTCAAACTGCCTTGGTGGAAAAGGGGTATGTGAGCTGTAAGGTCTTATATAGACAGGTGTGTGGCTTTCCTAATCAAGTCCAATCAGTATAATCAAACACAGCTGGACTCAAATGAAGGTGTAGAACCATCTCAAGGATGATCAGAAGAAATGGACAGCACCTTAGTTAAATGTATGAGTGTGACAGCAAAGGGTCTGAATACTTAGGACCATGTGATATTTCAGTTTTTCTTTTTTAATAAATCTGCAAAAATATCAACAATTCTGTGTTTTTTCTGTCAATATGGGGTGCTGTGTGTACATTAATGAGGAAAAAATGAACTTAAATGATTTTAGCAAATGGCTGCAATATAACAAAGAGTGAAAAATTTAAGGGGGTCTGAATACTTTCCGTACCCACTGTGTATATATATATATATATATATATATATATATATATATATATCATTTATCTGTATCAGTTGATAGGCATTTCATTGTGTGTTATTTACCTATGTGTTACTTTTTTAAAAACGTTTTAACTTTTTTAAATGTTTTCTTGAAAATGTAATCTAATTTCATTTAATCTTAATTCAGCAAATCTCAAAATCAAATTTCATACTGTTCATTATAAAGTTGTGATGCCTAAATTCCCTTTTAACATTTAAAATGATTGATTCTAGTTTTAGTTGTATAATTTTATTTTGTCAAAATTATAAAGAAATTTAATATATTATTTATTGTCAACAGTGCATTCCTACTAAAAGTGTTTTTTTTTTTTTTTTTTTTTTTTACAAGAACAACTCTAAGACAAGGAAAAAAAGAACAAATGTAGTTACAGATGTGTTTTCAAAACTGAATGATTCAGTGTTTAAGTACATACCTGTAAGCTCTCTGTGCTGTTATGTCGGCTGCTGTGGATGGGGCTGCTGTGTCGTGGGCTGTTGCTGAAACAGAGAGCGTCGAAACACAGCACACCTCCCACACAGTCTCCCAACAAACACACCTGTACAAAACACACAAACTATTTCAGCCAGAATCAGTGCAGCATTGCTGCATGCAATCAACACTGTCAGGCAAATCTCAGGATTGCATAATGACAGCTCAATCTACAGTGCAGTCTGACAGTCAATAACACATTTAATTAATCGTACAGAAACAACACAGCTGCAACTCTAGCGCCTTCCTATTTGATGTTGATGAGCACCTCTGCGGTGAGCTCAAATAATGTATAGATGCTCCAAAAACAAACAAATCCACAGGTCTAATTATCAGTGTCAACAACAGATGAGTCTGCGCCACACATTGTCAATGAACAACACGGCTATGGCTGTGTCAAAAAACACACCAATTTTTCTTCAAATCCAGAGGGCTAATATGCTATTTGAATAGTCCGGCTCCCTAGAGAGTCAACACTTGACATGCAGCTCATAAACTGCGGTCACCACTTCAGGAAATCATTGTGCCTCCTAAATTGACAGGAGAGTGTTATTGGATTAATCATGTGAGATTATGGAGTAAGACGAGTGGAAAGACACCCTCCTTTTCGGCTGTTTTGAATGACTCATCAGTGATGAGTCACTATCCCTGCCACAGACCCACACACCCTTCCTACTGCTGCTCCACAAAGCAATACTGATCTGGGACTTCCTTTATCTGCCTGTGTGGTCGAATCTCGATTGTTATGGAAAAATAGTCAAAATGGTTTCAGGGTTGAGAAGCAGTCACATTTACCATTGCTCTCTGTAATTTTGTGGACCAAATTCAGTCACTGTTTGCAAACTTTTCAGTGGCGTTGGATCCGGAAGTATTACTTTCATTATTTTTTTCTATAGGGATTTTTAAAAAGTCTTAAAAGTGTGTTAAAGCTTTATAAGCCATGAATCAAACGAACCAGCTACAAGGTAAATCACAACTTTACAAACAAGACTGCACCTTAAGATTGTTAGGCACTCCTGGTCTCACCTGTCCTGTGAACCCTTGTCCCTCTGGAGATTGCAGAAAGCTGTGGTACACCTGGTTGGCCCGGGCGATCACGGTCCCGACGGCGTCTTGGTAGTGTGGAGCAGCAATGGCGAGCAGCGGTAAAGCGGCCAGAGGTAGATGGTCTACGCTGCTGGACACGCAACTCTCATCGTAGCTGTAAGGGTTCAGACTGTGGAAGAAAAAAGCATATTAGAGTCCATACTGATGGCCCCGTGACAAAGCAACTAACACAAAACATTTTTATTTTGCTATCTTTCCAAACTTTGAGAGATTTTGTTCCCAAAACACTACATCAGCAAGTTTTTTAATGCCAGCAGTTTGGCAGGTGCCCCAGTACTTACTTAAGTTAATGCCACTCATTCATGTCAAAGTTCTCACCCTTTTTAAGGAAAATCCATCTTAACATGGTAGCCAGTTTCTAGTCAGTCTAAACCTAAAGCTAATCCAAGCTGGTCATAAATTGGTGCGAATTGGCTGAATAACCAGCTACTATGTTACAAAAAACATCCTGACCACTTTAAGTTAGCTGGTTTGTTGTTTTTCCAAGATGTCTACCAACTAACAACTAGTTCAAGCAAGCTAATAACCAACACAGATGAGATAATGAACAGTTGATGACCATCTTAGACTAGCCTGAATAGCTCAAACTACCTGATCAACAGCTTTGACCAGGTAATGAGCAGCTTAGGCCAGCTAATGACCAGTTTTACTAGCTAATGACCAGCTTGAACCAGCTAATGACCATCTTAGACCAGCTAGAATAGCTCATACTAACTCATGGGCTAACTCATACTACCTAATGACCAGCTCAGACCTGCTGATGACTAGTTTTGTCTAGCTAATAATCAGCTTTAACCAGCTAATGACCATCTTAGATCAGTTGGACTAGCTAATGACCACCTTAAATGACCTTCTTGGACTAGCTAATGACCAACTAAGGACCAATTTAGACCAGCTAAAAACTGATAACCATGTTCCAGTACACTGATAACAGCAAAAAAGTTGGATTTTTCAGCAGGGATGATTAAAAGTGTGATTCAGGTCACAGAGATGACGATGATGCAACATGAGAAGAGGAATTACAGAGTTTGTCCAAGTACCACTGAGCAGACCGAGGTGCTTTATCATGCTGCACTGCATGAGTCTGCATGAGCCCACAGCATAAAAAAGAGAAAACTGAAAGATTGCCCTGCCCCAACGTTGTCACCTTGAACAGCTGTGCTAACCCCAGAGTCATTGATCAAGCCCAGCGATTAGTGACCCGAAGGCTCTGACAGAGAGACAGCAGTGCTTGGGGCGAGAGTACTGATGATGGAGAGAGGTATAGCCTCTTTACAGCCCAGGCCAGGACTGGGGCAAGAGCTCCAAAATAACTATATGCCTACCTGTTTGAGCAGAAACACCAATCAGTGGTCTAAGTGTTAGGGTTGTACAAAATTCAGAATTTACTAATTGGCTAACATTCCATTCACGAGTTGGAATTTGAATTAAATATCCAACCATCACTCCATCTCTCCATCCATCCATCGTTCTCGACATGAAACTTGAACATATAAATTTGAAAATATGGTTTTATCTAGCCAACATTCAAAGTTTGACAAACTGCCCTTCTAAAAAATAAAGAATTTTAAATCTTTACATTCACATTCGAATTGCAATTCTGTATCCTGTTTGCTACCTCAATTCAAATTCTATTTACATTCAAGTGCTGATTTGGAATTTAACAGGCATTCTCAATTCCAGTCTGAACGGTGCCAAACCCTAGCAAAAAAATGGCAGTGATGTGCAGAGCGAAGATATGAAACTTCCCAGGTGTGTAGTCGTGATAGGCTGTTGCTTGGCGAAGTGTGGCACAGGCTACTTGTGATAAATGAATTTTGAAGGTGATGCCTCCAAGTGGAAATGAACAAGTCCCAAAAGAATCTCTATGCTGGAGACCTGAAATAGTAGTCAAGCTCCTTTTATTATCTTGTTGTAAGGGGGGACTATGTAGGAGGGCTGTGAAGGAAGTCACAGAGGAGTTGCTTCTCTGATTACAATGACAACCCATAAGCTCATTGTAATCAGTCTTCAGTGACATTGCCCCGTGTTCCACAAAAGCAGGTCCCATTTACATCTTACTCAGCAGAGAAAGTCTCCTTCTCCTATTTCCCTCTTTTTTATGATCTACTGCTATTTTTCCTTGTAGTATTCTTCCTACAACATGCCAAATTTCCTACAAGCTGTGCTCTGGCTGCTGATCTTTACCCTGACTCCTTACAAGGCTAGGCTAATGTGTTATGACCCAGTGTGAACAAAAGTTCCTGTCATGTTTACATGAACTCTCCTGGCTGGAGAAGGACACAGCCATTACAGTAACAAGCCTGCAGACCAGGGGCCAGCCCTATTAGACATGCTCCACAGCAGGAGAGGGTTCAAAGAGCACCTCCAAACCACTCAGTATGCCCCCTAGCTGAATTTATTATTTATTTACACAGTGTAATTAATGTTTGGCCCATGCTAGCAGCTGGCATTGTTGCTGAGGTTTTGTTTTATCTCACTAATATGAATATGCCAGGCTGGGTAATGAAGTCTAACAACCTGTCATCTTTTTTTAAGGGTGTCCTTTCTGAGACATTTTAGTGCACACTCTCAGTAGGTAGCTCTCAATTGTAGCCTTGTAGGCTGTTCGTCACAAATGACTGTCTTTCACAAATACAAATGGCTGTAGTGAGACAGAATAACAACTGTAAAAACAAACCATGTTACAAAATGTAATATAAAGAAATCACTAGGCCTAGGCTAAACTGACATGATACAGCAGTATTTTTTTATTTTATTTTGTCTGTGTTGTGAGTGTTAGCTATGCAGTTGCTAATGTGTTCTGAGAAGTTTTAACATGCAAATATTGTTGCAAGAGTGGGTTCTTAGTGGATACTAGTGTTCTGTGTGGTTGTTAGGTGGTTACTTCAGTCAAAAGAGCCCATTAAGCCCTGGCGAGTATCTGCTCCCTTCTTCGCTAGGTGAGAATTTAAAGTCAGATTGCTTTGAAAAGTAATAGCACACCTCCTCTCAACAAGCCAAATGATCTGAGGTGTTATTCATGTCCATAGCAAAAACAGCATCTTAAGAACTGTTTTCTGTCAAAAATGTCTTTATCTTTGAACCGCCTACACTCTTTACCTGAGGGAACTAGTAAAAAAAAATCTCACCAGAAACAAAAATAGTTAGGAAGCTTCAAAGAAAGTCAAAAAGAACAAGAAAGAGAATGAGCACTGAACTTTGCTGTTTGTTATATTTATTAGATGATTTAGTTTTCCTCCCTTAAGCTGTGAATATTAAGCTCTTGTACAAAAAAAGGTTAGCTTATTACTAACAATTGTGAATTTAAACAAGCAAAGGCCTATAGTAATGTAAAAAGTAAAAGTAATGTGGTGATACCATGGTATGTTGATGCTATCAGACAGAGGATCAGCAAGATTTTTTTTTTTTTGAAGAAATTAATACTTTTATCCATCCATCCATATAACATTTTATTAATCCTAGCATACTAATCCTACCACCCTCATTAATGAGGTTAGTAAAACCGACACAGAAGAAGTGACCCCTGTTCTTTCAAAGACAAAACTTTCTAAGCCTACTCAGAACAAATGAAGACCCCTGTACTCCCTGCTAGCTTGCTCCACAGGAGATGGATTCTGGGTCTCAAAATAACCCAGCTCCAGCTGCGAAGGGCGAGAGGAAGAAGTTTGATCAATAACCCACCTTTAGACTGCCAAAAAACCTTTTGAAAATACACAAGTGGCAGCTGAAATCTAACCAGACATTCACAAACACTGCTGCATATAAGAAAATCATCTGTTTGAAGATCTAATTTGCAGGGGAGTCATAAGTCTCATTTCTGTTTGTAAAGCATTAGCTCTCATTAATGGTATCTCTCTTCCGACCATTAGGGCCAGTAGAGCTCAGATAAAAGATATTTATCTCAAAAATACATCTTTCTATCACTCAAGCAACATAAGATTGGTAAATGGTAAATATTTCCTCTTCCTTTCCATGATGTTAGGGACCTAATCCATGATGTATCAGCCATAAACAAATCCATTAATTTACAACAACATTTAAAAAGTGACATTAAAATACTGTCCAACAGCAGTAAACTATAGTTCATAACTATAAATAAGCAATACCAACAACATGCTTGCTTGGTTATGGAGCTTTTATGCAATAAATTAAATATAGTTACTTACATTTTAGACATAATATTGGCAGTTACTTTGTTTTTGCTCTCCCAGTGAAAATAGTTCCAAACAATAGCACAGCATAAAGTGTCACATGGCTTCGAGCAACACTGTAATGGCATTCTGAATGAATCTGTGTTTTTGAATGAATTGTTTGAGTGACTAATTCATTAACTAACAAAATGAATCAGCATTTTTTAAAAATCGGTTAACTAAATGATTCAATGACTCACTAATTCCTGATTAAATCAGTATGTTACAACAAACTGGTTGAGTGAATAATTCAATGACTCACTCGTTGATAAACGAATCAATGTTTTTGAACTAATCAGTTGAGTGAATGATTCAATGACTAACTCATGCCTGAATGAATCAGTATCTTTGAAATAATCAGTTCATCACTGACAGTCAATTGTCGCCACCTACTGATGCCAAAACTACTGATGTAAAAGCCAATCAAATCTCCACCACTAATGCACAGACTGTTCAAATTCTAGGACCAGAATTAACTATTGTATAAATGTGGTATATTATATTATATTATATTATATTATATATATATAATGAGATAACAAGTAAGGAGGAAAGAAAGCAAACTATGAAAGTAAAATGGCAGACTCTGATTTCATATTGACTTGTTGGCCATATAATAAAATATTTAAAGGGTCAAAGATAAAGGGCCTAAAAATAACGAGGAGTTACAGATTGTAACCCCAAGCATATGAGGAATACTGAGCAGACTTGCACATTCAACGCTCACAGGTGGTACTATCCTTGAGAGACGAATCAGTGTGCACCTCCTTCCTATCTGAGCTGTGACAGAGCCCTAAATTGTTTTACTCCAGGAATCACGTATTGAATTGACTTGCACACCCTGCTTTGGTGAGAGAAAATCAATGTGGAAGCTTTTTTGCCAGAGTTGCTAATTGGAAATTCTGTGTGGAGGCGGCAAACACAAAGCTCCATAACATTCCGCCCCTCCTTTGCTTTTGTGTGCTTCCCCCCCATCCCCCCCACAAACACAATGTTTGAGTGTTTTCTATGTGTGAGACACTGCTTCATACACACACTGTAAGCACACCTCATTAGGAGAGGAAACTCATTATCAGCCACGATGGCTTGGCAGGACGGCCACAGGTCTCAAAGACAATTCCCAAAGCTCTTAAACAGAAGAAATAAGAACATACATGCATGGCAGCTCTACTGACAGAAGATGTGTGCGCTATAAAAGGGGCTCTAAACATGGCAGTGAGCTGTCCGTCAATAGGGAGACAGCAGTGAGCCTTGGGTGATTCTCACAAAAACATGCCCAGGTCATATTTCACCTTAATACCAAAAGAAAAATTATAAAATAAATAAAGAAATATTTTTTGAATAAATGTCAGTTTTTAGGACCACTACGTTTTTCACACCAATTACCTCAAATTATCACCAAAATGTTTTACTTTAGCGTTTCTATGCAATTCTCAATATTTTGAATGGTGATTCTCATAGATTCTCTTGACTATAATACAGGATTTTTTAAAATTCATTACAGTAAAACAATGACTTTAAAGGTCCCGTTCTTCGTGATCCCATGTTTCAAACTTTAGTTAGTGTGTAATGTTGTTGTTAGAGTATAAATAAAATCTGTAAAATTTTAAAGCTCAAAGTTCAATGCCAAGCGAGATATTTTATTTAACAGAAGTCGCCTACATCGAACGGCCAGTTTGGACTACATCCCTCTACTTCCTTCTTTAATGACGTCACTAAAACAGTTTTTTGACTAACCTCCGCCCACAGGAATACACAAGAGTTGCGTTTGTAGAGTGTGTTTGTCGCCATGTCGTCGAAACGCTGTTATTTTCATCCCGCAGTCCAATCACCTTTGTTTGGCCTTCCCAGGGACGCTGTACTTAGAGATCAATGGTTACAATTTATGTTTAACTCGGTTCCCGAAAATTATAATCCACATGTAAAACTATGTGCAGCACATTTTGCTGAGGACAGCTTCCTCAATCTCAATCAGTTTAATGCTGGATTCGCACAAAGATTATTCTTGAAAGATGGAGCAGTTCCCTCTTTGTCTGGAGAAGGCGTTGTTTATGGACCACAACCGGTAAGCTAAGCTGCTGTCGAATCACAACACAGGTACCGCTGGCACAATCAGAACTCGTTACGTATTTCTGAAGGAGGGACTTCATAGAACAAGGAAGTCATCAGCCCGTTTTTATGACAGTGGAAACAGCGGTATACAGGTAAGTAAATTATGTGAAAAATACTGTGTTTTTTTACACGCGAAACATGAACACATGTTATATTGCACACTATAAACACAATCAAAGCTTCAAAAAAACACGAAAAACGGGACCTTTAATATAATTATTTTTAAATTAAAAAAATTAAAGCTGCTGTCCATAACATTTTTGATTAAAAATTATCCAAAAACAATTTTTGAGCTTGTACATAACCAGCCAGTGTTCAAAACGGTAAGCATGTAATAATGTTTTCCAATGGTACTGGTGGGTTTCTGTGGGAAATTCGAGCATTGTCGCCTTTTGTCTTTGCATCATTGATTAGACTGTACAGAAAATGAAATCTACAGGTAACGCTAATACACACTAAAAACACAGTCACGCAATGCTGATGTTGTTAACATTAACAATTTGAGAACAAAGTATAACAATAATAATTTTCATGGTTTGACGTAATATGAGCTAAGCGATTGTTAGATTTAATCACCATTGGCAGCGTGATTTCCCCTCGGTCAGAACAAAAGTGGCAGACGTTACTGACTTGTTCAGATGACATTGTCTGGTGAAAATTCTTATTTTGGTCATACTTCCAAGACTACAATCTGTGATTCCGAAGTACAATGTGGTGATTGACAGGAAACATTAGATTCATCCACGCTGAGGAACCGTGCCGAGGCACAACGCACATACAGATAATTCCGCAAACAACCGCAATTGCAGGTTTCAAACAGAGATGGCGACAAAGAGGCAAAATTATGGACTGCAGCTTTAAATAAAAAAACAGTACAAAAATACTGTTATGAAATTAGGGCTGAAACAACTAAAATTGATAAAATCAATAATAATAAATAATAATAATACAATATTTTGCAGTAGAAAAAAAAAAAAAAAAAAAAAAAACAGAAAAAAAAAAGAAAAAAATTCGAAGTCACAAAGTGGACCGCAGCAAGGATTAAAATATTAATATATATAAATTATTTTTTAAAAATCCCCAAAAAAATTCAAGCAAAACATCCTTTTTTATTTTCTTTAATTTGACTTTGGACTGAAATGTGATTTGGACATGTTTTCGACAGGTTTTGTTAGATTCACCCTATTGTTTCTCGCTGCTGCTGTTCAACAGGCTGCCAAGACCCAGCAGGAGATAAAATCAGCCACACGTCTCTTCCTGGAGCACAAGAGCCTACTGATGTTGTTTTGGCTGATCCTGGACTAAGTAACGGTGTAAACTGACTGCCTAATGCCTTCATTAACCATGTGGGAAGCAAAAAGGAAGTCGTGTTGAAGAAAAAAAAAAAAAAAAAAACCTATTGTGTGATTCTGAAGCATGTGTAAATGTATGTTTGTGTGTATTCTGTATCCAGGGAGCACGATTATGACCTGCAACAATTACTCAGTCTCTCAGAGCAGGCTGTTGTTCTTTATCATATCACTTTTCTTATATTCCCTTTCTCAGAACTGGACAAATGCAGACAGATAGGCATAAAACTAGTCATGGTTTCTGCATCTATCCCTTTGTCCTTTGCTCAGGTCAGTTAATACTCACTGCAGCTCCAGCCTTTCTGAGCACTGAACCATAAAATCATAGCAAAAGAACAAATGCAGTTTGTATGTCACTCATGAACAGGGTTTATCATGTTAATCTCCGCGGTACCCCAGTGATTGACATTTTTTATTATGCCGTGTGCTCCATGGGAGCGGGCAGAGATTGTGATCATGTGATCAAAAAATCGTTTTGCTCTAACTATATGGAGCTCCTTCATTTTCATTGCTTTGCCCAGGTGATGACAAAGACAGAACAAACTGACACATAAGGCCTAAAGCTATAGAAGAAATAACTCAGAAAGGCCCCCGAGCCACTGAGCCCTTGAAGCGATGGATCCGCTTTCACGGCTTAAAGGGACTGTTCATTTTAAAGGTTCATTTTATTCTGATTCTCACAGAAAGCATTAGCATTACATGCTTACTTAGGGCTGTCTTCTTAATACTTATTCGCTTCAACCCTTATAAATGAACAGCAGCAGTGAGGGCCGACAAAAAATTCATTATGTCTCGTCAAGCAAACAAATCACACTAATCCTAAGCTTTGCATCTGATCTGCACTCTTGTTCAACCTCAGCTTCAAACTTTAAATTGTTGATTTCAAACTACACTGTGCTATATCTAGTTGCCCACTATCAGTGTTACCTTGTCTTTATTTGGAGAAAAATAAATAACCTAATGCACACAAACTAACCAGATTACTGAGTGCCCTGTTGGTTACAGTCTCTACTTTCTTTTTATCCATATTTTTTAACAATTTCTTTATTTGTGAAAAACACTAGAAAGAGAAAACAACAAACTGTCAAGAACAACTGCAACTGAATCTGTCAGCATTTCCTCATAAAATGAGTTTCATGTATTCAGCCAGTTTCACCTAAGGGTGTTCCCATGACTTCATAACAAAACATCTATGTATATGGTATCTCATTTCATAGTGTTTTTGCACAATGGAGCAAAACACTCCATTGCCAGGAAATGCAGCCAGTCCAACCAGTTACAAAACAGTACAGTTGAAAGGAAGCAGTGATGGTATCAGATGATAGCCTATATACAAAATGGTATTTACTTTAAAGAATACCATGGCACATTTCCAAAAAAGCATGGTCATTAAAAGTTGCTTTCAGTAATAGCTACTTACTTTGACACAAGGCAGAAGGCCTCTGCGCATACGGCTGGGCATGGCACCAACTTGATGACGACATGCTGGGCTGCAGCTTGGAAATGAGCTTGAGATACTTTCTCCAGCACTGAGGACAGGGTGTTTACATCTGCGGTCTTTGCACCTGGCTCTCCACCCGCCGGGTCCAGTATGTTGCCCCCATGAACCACCAGCACCAGCACATGTGTTTGACATTTCTTCTGGAGGACAAGGGTCATGGAAAAGTCACAGCACAATATCATAGAAAAGAAAGCAGTAGTATACTGAATATTCACAAAGATTATCTTACCTCAGCTTCCTCTAGACCGTCAATGCTAGTCTGAGGGACACATTTCGACCTCCTTACGCGGTACAGGCTCTCTGAGCCCATTAAGGAAAGAGCACGAGATGGATAGATGGGGATACATATAAAAACAAGAGAAAGAGTGTGATTATAACCACTTTGCACAGAAGCACAGCAAACAGAACCACAAATGATTATCGATCCTTCAAAAGCACACTCCTCCCCCTTTCATTAACGATTTTACCTTCCATTTATTTTCTTCATAGTATGACACAGAAAATGTAGTGTTATCATCAAAACCCCATACTGGTACCATCATATTTCAAAACAGGTCAATAAGAAACAGGCAGAGCTTGGGATTTGTATCAGGCAAACTCTTTCATTTTGATGTCAGCTGGTGTCATAAAAAAATAACACAACCAAATGACAAATCACACACAAGAGAAAGTGAACAGGATCAACAAAAAGCTTTTTGGTGTCTCCGAATCTCCAAATAAGACTGCTGGCCTTCAGCCAAAGTCATTATACCTCACCTTCACCATTGCATGCTCTATTTTTTTTCCCATTTGTAGCTTCCCGCTTTGTTCTGTCATCTCATTCTCACACTCTCATGATCTAGTGCTCCTGACCTGGCTGGCCTCCAGTCATTCTGACAGCATGGAGCTTGTGCCCATGCCTTCTCAATGCCTTTTGTTAGTCTATCTACTTTTAGGAGGGAAATATTGGAAACTCACAACCCACAAGGTGAAACTTCAAGGAATTCAAGCCCTTAGAAGTGGTTGTTAAAGGTAACATTATACATATTTACTACATATCTTCTAAAACCAGTTTGATATTTGACAACGGCAAACTTATGAATAATAATGGCTGGTTTTCTTTTCTTTTTCAATTCCAAGTGTTTTTTCAATTATCTAATCTGCAACAGTTATTGAAGTCCAATCCCATCATTCTGTAATGAGAAAACATCATCTGAAAAACAGAGCCAGTTAAGAGTTTGTACAAACAAACACTGGATTGATTCATAATCCATCCTTTCGCAGACAAGTGTGGGAAACCGCACGTATTTTGACTACCAAGATGATGTCATGACAACCCTGAGCTGCTATGACATCAAACAGACTGAGCTGATGATAGACCAGACGACTTCTCTTAATGGCATATTCATTCACTTCTAAATCACTAAGTCTCCAAGGAACAATTGTGTTCATTGAAAAGCTGTACCCGACTACAGAAAGCACTCCCAGCAGTGAGAGCCTGTGCTCATCCCAGCTGCAGGCTTTCATTCACAGCCGCTCCATAAGGAAAACAGCCGGGGCGCAGAGCTGTGTTCTCTCCTGTGCTTAACACTATATACTGCAAATAAGCCACAGCATTTTCAGGATCGTTGCCACTTTCTAACTATAGGCTGTCTGACTACGTCCCCAGATGCATATAAGACACAAACAAATTCAGCTTACATAATGAGCCAAATATATGGATCATTAGAAAAACAGCCTAGATAGAACAATACAACATAGAAATAGAACAATGATAGATAGACAGATAGATAGATTCAATACCATGTTCGATACCACAGGGAAAACTGCCATATATACCACCATACAGATACCCATAATTTGGGTAATTTTGTTGCAATATCACATGATATCACACACAGAACAAGGAAGGCGTATTTGAACCATTGACCTACATTTACAAAAAGAGAAGTAAACAGTCAGAAGTAAAATAAGAACAAATAAACAAATTGCAAATGATAGCATAAATAAATACAAGAGAATAAAGAGACAAATGAAATAAACATGGCTTTAAGTTATTTCAGGTGGGTCTAACAGTAGTATTCAGGTAAGAAACTACAGAAATTAATCAAATGTAAAATAACACTGGATAGTCTTGTAAAAAATTAAATTCAGATTAATGCTTACAATTAAAGTTACAAAAGTTATTCAGTCAAGAGCAGCGAGTGATTTTCACTTTGTCTTTTTTCTTTGATTAACATGACAGAAAGCAGCAGGTTTATTAGGCTGCTGTCACTTTAAGACACAACATGCATTTTCTCTCAACTATTTACGTTCCAAAACTTACTGTATTTACCTGAATACTTGGTAAGATGGGCATTCTGACATAAATGTATGTATTTGACAATTTAAGAGCAATAAGCAATGAAAAATAAGTAAATTTGGTACTCATGAGCTGTTTTGAAATCAGTAGTGCATGCGCTTTTGATGTGAATGCGAAACCTGTGGGAATGCCTCTGAGCGAGGCACCTAACCCTCAATCACTTCCCGGGCACTGCAGTAAATGGCTGCCCAATGCTCTGGGTGTGTGTGTCCACGGTTTGCAGTGTGTGTGTGTGTGTGTGTGTTCACTACTCACTACTCTACACTGTAAAACTAAACAGTGAAATTAATTAAATTAAATGAGTTTGTTTCACTCAAATAATAATGAAAGTTCATTGTACTTAATAGGAAAAAGTTGCATGAACTCAAAATTTCATTGTAGTAAGCTGAACTTAATATGATTGAGTTGAGCTGCAGCAGATTCCCAGCATGCTTTGCGTCAGACCATATAAATAACTGTTGAAATTAAGTGTTATTTTGTGGGTTTTTGCACAAGATTAACATATGGAGATATAAGTTAATGTTTAATGTTGTGTTATGTTGGGATTCAGGGGGGTCCTGTTATGTTAGTTTTGTAGGGTTACCACTGTGGTGAAGAGTAGAGCCTATGGTCTATGGAGGATGAGCTGCAAAACATTTAAGACCACATATGTTGTTTGATTACATATATGCAAGTATGTAATGACAGTCTCTCTGATAGTTATAATAGCATGTGTTATTTGCTATGTAACATTTAACCAAGATCTGAATGTGATGTTTATGTAAATTAACTGTATGTAATTAAAGGGTTAGTTCACCCAAAAATGAAAATTATGTAATTAATGACTCACCCTCATGTCGTTCCAAACCCGTAAGACCTCCGTTCATCTTTGGAACACAGTTTAAGATATTTTAGATTTAGTCCGAGAGCTTTCTGTCCCTCTATTGAAAGTGTTTGTACAGTAGACTGTCCATGTCCATAAAGGTAATAAAAACATCATCAAAGTAGTCATGTGACATCAGTGGGTTAGTTAGAAGTTTTTGAAGCATCTAAAATACATTTTGGTCCAAAATTAACAAAAACTACGACTTTATTCAGCATTGTCTTCTCTTCCGGGTCTGTGTATATCCACAGTGACGCTGCATCTTCTTCTTCTACAGCGGTTGGCATCCAGCTTATTGGTGCATTACCGCCCCCTTCTGCTCCGGACAGTGACGCAATTAGGACATCCGCAACATGCACACTTACGCACCATTGTAAAAAATATAGCAACACCAAAATACAAACAATGTAGAATAGTTTGAATACAGCGTGCGTCTCCCTTAGACTATAAACGAAGCTCGGGCGCACTACATAACACGTCATCAGCGTCACTGTCCGGAGCAGAAGGGTGCGGTAATGCACCAATAAGCTGGATGCCAACCGCCGTAGAAGAAGAAGCAGCGTCACTGTGGATATACAATAGACCCGGAAGAGAAGACAATGCTGAATAAAGTTGTAGTTTTTGTTATTTTTGGACCAAAATGTATTTTCGATGCTTCAAAAACTTCTAACTAACCCACTGATGTCACATGGACTACTTTGATGATTTTATTACCTTTCTGGACATGGACAGTATACCGTACATACATTTTCAATGGAGGGACAGAAAGCTCTCGGACTAAATCTAAATATCTTAAACTGTGTTCTGAAGATGAACGGAGGTCTTACGGGTGTGGAACGACATGAGGGTGAGTCATTAATGACATAATTTTCATTTTTGGGTGAACTAACCTTTTAACATTATGATGAGTTGGGAAAGGGATGCTGGTGATGGGATTGTTAGTGAGAGACACCTGTGCACCACACTGGCCTTGATCTGCTTCCATGGCTCTCAGCCCCACCCCACTTGTCACAAAATTTTTAAGTTCTACCAACTTTAAAAAAATGAGTTAGTTTACTTCAATGTTTTGAGGTAATACGTTTCCTCAAACGTTTTGAGTATTCTGAACTTATTGGGTTTTACAGTATAGTCCTAATGTGTTTGTGCACTAACTTGGATGGGTTAAATGCAGAGAACAAATTCCGAGTATGGGTTAATATACTTGGCCTTCACATCACTCAAGTCACTCACTCACGCACTCAGTCAGACAGACAGACAGACAGACAGATTGGTATTCTGACAGACAGAAGGATGGATAACGTGTTAATGAAATTCCACAGTAGGACCTTAATGGCTGGCCAGAGCGGCAGAGCGAGGAACGCTGAGATCTCCCACAGTTTAGTTTCAATTGGGCTCAAAAGGTGAGAAAATAATGGCAAAGCGATGGAGAGAAAAGGATAACAAGCAATAAGGACAGGACAACGAAATGACAAGGTGGGTGCCGAGCAAAATGAAAGACAAGGGTATTGATCTGGCTCCCCCCCATTCCTCAACCTCTGCTCCAGAATGTCACTTCTCCATAAATGCAATGAGCACATTTTGTTCTTATTCACTCTGCTCTGGAGTTGCCTGTCTCTCTTGCTTTAGCTCATGTCCTCTATTTCCCACAGCAGCCCAGTCACCCAGCACTACCCCTGCAGATTTATAGCATCCTGTAGAGAAATACAGAATCAAGGGACAGGGAGAGAGACAGAGCAATTAGAGAGAGAGAGAGAGAGAGAGAGAGAGAGATACAGACAGGAAGGGCATGTGAAGAATGTGATAGAGAAAGGAAGAAGAAAATCCTACCAGTAAGTAGGACCAGGGTCAAATATGTATTGACTGAGCCCATTCCTCCTTTTGTTTCATATCACAATCATATAGTTCCACAATCAAAACGGATCTCTGCAAGCAAACCTGAGCCAGGATAACACTACAGTGAGGACATCCCTCCAGCCTGCCAAAACAGACCCAGCCTGAAAAGCACAGTCTGTATCATGGACTGTATCAGTTATTGTGACTAAAAATGAATAATAATAATAATAATAATAATAAAAAACTTTGTGTTATTTGTCATTTTCCCAAGCAGCAACATTAAAATGCACGTTTGCAAGCTTGAAAACTAAAATCAATCTTTGTATAGAAAGAAAATATCACCGTCTTATCTTGTGTTCATTTTTGATCAATTCTGGAAAATTTAGTGTAAAACTTTCCAAACTCAAAGGACTTCTATAGACTCTCCATTAGAAAAGAGCAAAAGCTTAAATAAAGATAGAGTCTCATAATCTTATGGATGGCAACAGCTGCTAAGGTAGAATTGGTCAATAATGTTTTTAAAGCATGATGTGGTAAAGTGTCAAGACAGAGAGATATAAAGAGAAAAGGATCAAGGAGAGAGAGAATGACTGAGCATGAGCAGCAAGAGAACAGAGCGACAGATGGAGAGAAAGGAGTTAAATAAATTGAGATCGAAAGAGATAGATAGAGGGCTGTTCAGAATGCAGATATGCATTTATAGTGGAGATAAACATCAACATGTTGCCAAAAATATCACCTACGTTGACAGCGGCTGCAGGCTGCCTTTAACTCAGCTATCGGTTGAGCTCACGCAGAGACTCAACAGAGAAGTGAAGAGTATAACTCAACTGAAGAGAACTAGAGATGGTATCAATGAAATGTTGCTCAGATCACATAGGGAACCAAAAAGGCAAAAAAGGAAACATGCCGAAACTGGATTGACAACAGTGCAGAACAAGCAGTAAGTGTATCAAAAATGCTAGGAAAAGCTGAACTGATGGGAAAAAAAAAAACAATCGCTTAGCTGATAATGCTGAAGTGTATGGTGGATTCAACTCTGACCTAAATTAAAATGCTAAAAACAATAACTATTGTTTTTATTTAAGAACATACAGTTCTCGACACTTCTGGAATCACAATTTATTAATTGAATATATCAATATTCCCAGTTTCTGTTAATAAAAATAGTCTGAAAACAAGCAGTTTTGTCATAATTACAGCAGAAATATTAGAAATACTGAAAATATTAAAATGCTTTTATTTTATTTAAAAAACCAACAGTAACAGGGCTTTTAGTTTATGTTTTTTTATGTTGTTTTTGATTAAAAACTTACAGTAACACTGTGCAATATTGTGTTGCATAAGAGGGCCTTCGAAAAACATTCAAAACACCCCAAATAAGTGATGTATGGCGTTCTGGGCGGTATTAAAGGTGCCCTAGAACTTTTTTTTAAAAGATGTAATATAAGTCTAAGGTGTCCCCTGAATGTGTCTGTGAAGTTTCAGCTCTTTTAATTCATTTAACTGTTTTGGGGAATCATTATAAATGAGCCGATTCAGGGTGTGTGGCCTTTTAATTCTCGTTCTCCACACCCCAAGAGCTCGCGCTTGCCTTAACATAAAAAAAAGTTCAAACAGCTAAAATAACCCTCAAAATGGATCTTTACAAAGTGTTCGTCATGCAGCATGTCTAATCGCGTAAGTACAGTGTTTATTTTGATGTTTACATTGATTCTGAATGAGGTTGAGGCTGTGCTCCGTGGCTAACGGCTAATGCTACACTGTTGGAGAGATTTATAAAGAATGAAGTTGTGTTTATGAATTATACAGACTGCAAGTGTTTAAAAATGAAAAAAGCGATGGCTCTTGTCTCCGTGAATACAGTAAGAAACAATTGGTAACCTTAACCACATTTAACAGTACATTAGCAACATGCTAACGAAACATTTAGAAAGATATTTTACAAATATCACTAAAATATAATGTAATCATGAATCATGTCAGTTATTATTGCTCCATCTGCCATTTTTTGCTATTGTTCTTGCTTGCTTACCTAGTCTGTTTATTCAGCTGTGCACATCTAGACGTTCTGCCCTTGTCTAATGCCTTTCATAATGTTGGGAACATGGGCTGGCATATGCAAATATTGGGGGCGTACACCCCAACTATTACGTAACAGTCGGTGTTATGTTGAGATTCGCCTGTTCTTCGGAGGTCTTTTAAACAAATGAGATTTATATAAGAAGGAGGAAACAATGGTGTTTGAGACTCACTGTATGTCTTTTCCACGTACTGAACTCTTGTTATTTAACTATGCCGAGGTAAACCTTTAAATGGATTGCTTCTGCATGGTGTGATTGACATTTTGTGAAACAGTTACAGACTGTCGCTTTACTGTGAGACACATCACAATGAGTTTGGTGCCAATGCCACATGGGAAAAATGTGATTTCAAGAAGAGCAGAGCGGACATTTCTGACCATCTGCTTGACGGGGAACACACCTGGCTGAACAAAATCCCAGATGCAGAATGCAAAAAATAACAGATTCCAGCATCTCGTCAAATTTGCTATGTACAACAATATGTTCAGTGGAAATACATTTAACTATCTGACCCCAACACTCACCCTCTCAGATAAGAGAAAATGAAGGAAAAAATACAAACTCTCTCTCTAACACACACACACATACAAATTTATCACAACAAATTCACTGTGATAAGCTGAATTCCACCCAAATTCAAGTTTGTGTACGTGAACATGTGATTGAAGTTACTGCCGTGGAGCATCTTTAGTCTCTGCTGTGTGTATGTTGGCATGCTGTGTGTAGACAAGTCTGGGCACCCTCGCTGCACAACTGACGAATCCAGGTCTAACACCTGTCCACCACCATCACACAACAGAAATCAACATCACCCTGGGAGGACACATCACAACAGGTGTGTAGAGTTATCACTGAACAAGCCCAATTATTCTGGCAAGGCGCATCAACAGCATTCATCTTCCATTGTAGGATAGAAACGTGTCAGCCGCTAGAGATTCTGCTGTAACATTTGTACTGAGGTACATTCACAGAGTGTGATTTAGTCTATTCTGTCAACTACTCTGCACTTTAAAGAGTAGACAGTTTTGTTGATTATAATGGGAGTGAATCAGTTTTACCACCTATCATCAGTGTAAGGATTCACTTCAAAATTAAATTAAATTAAAAGCACAGGGTTACTGTAGTTTTTTAAAATAAAATAAAATAATTAATGTAGGTTTTTAACCCAAAATAATAATAATAATAATAATAATTAAAAAAAAAAAAAAAAAAAAAAGAGAGAGATAAGGGAGAAGGTGCCTTTCATTTGAAGCATTATAAAATATTATTATGTAACGTATGTGATGACTGATATAAGATTTTGGTCATAGCAAATACTCCTATTAATACCACCAACAACAAAAAAATGTGTTTGATATTTTTAAGTTAGCAAAATGCATTTAGTTAGTAAAAAACATGTAAATATGATTTCGTTCAGTATTTTCATTTTTTTAGCTTAAAGTTTTAGGCTAGTTCACACAAAAATGAAAATAATGTTATTTATTACTCAACCTCATGTCGCTCCACACCCGTAAGACCTTCGTTAATCTTCAGAACACAAATTAAGATATTTTTGATGAAATCCGATAGCTCAGTAAGGCCTGCGTTCACAGCAATGGTACTTTCTCCTTCAAGATCCATAAAGGTACTAAAAACATATTTAAATCAGTTCATGTGAGTACAGTGGTTCTACCTTAATATTATAAAGCGACAAGAATATTTTTTGTACGCCAAAAAACAAAATAACGACTTTTAAACAATATCTAGTGATGGCCGATTTCAAAACACTGCTTCGTGAAGTTTCGGAGCTTTACGAATCGAATCAGTGGTTCGGAGCGCCAAAGTCACGTGATGTCAACAGTTTGGCAGTTTGATACGTGATCCAAATCACTGATTTGACACAAAAGATTCGTAATGCTCTGAAGTAGTGTTTTGAAATCAGCCATCACTAGATATTGTTAAATAGTCGTTATTTTGTTTTTGTTTTGGTGCAAAAAAAAAAAAAAAAATCTTGATGCTTTATAATATTAAGGTAGAACCACTGTACTCACATGAACTGATTTAAATATGTTTTTAGTACCTTTATGGACTTGAGGGAGAAAGTACCATTGCTGGCAATGCAGGCCTCACAGAGCCATCGGATTTCATCAAAAAAATCTTAATTTGTGTTCTGAAGATGAACGAAGGTCTTACGGGTGTAGAACGACATGAGGGTGAATAATAAATTACATTACTTTCATTTTTGGGTGAACTAACCCTTTAATGTAATAAATATTCCACAAACTGTACAGTTCAAGGATGGTACTATAAGTTTTTCATTTAAAATAAAACAAAATAAAATAAAAGCAGTTACTGTACTGTACCTGTTTTTATTTAACAAAATAAACAAAATAATAATAAACAAAATAACAAAATAAAAGCGTTACTGTACATTTTAAATAAAATAAAACAATTACTGTAGGTTTTTAACCCAAAATAAAATAGAATAAAAAAAAACAATAGAATGAAAAACTACTGAGTTGTGTAACTGTATGGTTTTAAAAATAAATAAAATAAAATAAAGCGAAGCAAAAATAAAATAAAATAAAATAAAATAAAATAAAATAAAATAAAATAAAATAAAATAAAATAAAATAAAATAAGGGATAAAGTGCCTTTCATTTGAAGCATTATCAAATATTACTATTTAATGTATTTTGGTCATACCAAATACTTCTATTAATACCCCCAACAACAACAAAAAATTGTTTGATGTTTTTAAGCTAGCAAATCACATTTAGTTGATAAAAACATGGAGAAAAAAAAAATTGTTCAGCATTTTCATATTTTCATTTTGTTGGCTTAATGTAATAAAAATTCCATATACTGTGCAGTATGTCAACACTGGATAATGAGGAAATTTTAGACATCCTATATAAACTTTGGGGAAATTTTGTACTGAAGACAAAGGCACTTAAGCTGCAACATATTTTCTTAGGTAGACGGTGATTTGAATTGCAGGCATGACTAACATAACATTCTTTCTATTCACTTTAAACCATGTAAAGTTGCACTTGCCAAAGACAATTTTTACTTGGACTTAGCGCTTGGCAAGTGTTAATGTTGGACTACAAACACATCATTTTCTGAACAGCAGAATCTGTCACATTCTGGAATCAGTGTCCTTCAGTGCTGGCAGATACATGCGAGTCAATACAGCAATCGTGAGTTCAACCCTCCTCCTGTGCTAGTACGCTCCGTCACCACCTTATTATGGTTCTTTCCCCCCTTTTCTCTCATTCTTTCTCTCTGCGGAGTCATCTTATTGTTCCTAGCTTTGTGTGTCTTCGGTTTTCCCTACTTGGGGGCATTCTGTGGTTAAATGGACAAAAGAAAAGGAAAGAAAAAGTAATTAAATGGGAATTAGCGTGTGAGGGAGATTGTGCCTACAAGAGGCATATGTTTAAAAACGACTTGGCAGAAGCTAGCGTGGGGAAGAATACAGATGAGGCGTGTTCGAGTGTCTGGCTGCGGTGAGGCACGGAGAGGCAGTGTCTGCAAGGAACCAGAAGCGACATGAGCCTGTCAGATAAGCCGAGCAGATAACGTGTGTGATTCGATCAGCCAACATTGGCTGGGGCTTTTACTTTCTGCATTAATTAGTTGTCTTTTCAAATTTATTCAGCCAGAGATGGAAGTCTAATCAGGACCTGGACTGCACAGAGTTTGCTATTGTCGCAACGCCACTGACTAGGTGATTAACATTTGAAAACTTGAGTAAAATGTTAAGGGAGAGTGTGCAGGCCATTTCTGGAGGATGAAGGAATTGATACCATTGAATGGCCCCACACTCGCCTGACCTAAATCCAATAGAACACTTCTGGGACATTATGTTTTGGTCCATCCAACGCCGCCAGGTTGAACCTCAGACTGTCAAGGAGCTCAGTGATGCCCTGGTCCAGATCTGGGTGGAAATACCCCAGGACACCATCCGTCGTCTCATTAGGAGCACGCCCCAACATTGTCAGGCACTGTCAGGCAATGATGTGGCATCCTTTTGTTCCTAACACATTACCAGTCCATATCATATGATATAGATATCCAGCATGATATTTTTCCCCATTGAGATCTGATGTGTTTTCAAAGTGTTCCTTTAATTTGTTTGAGCAGTGTGTGTGTGTATATTATATATATTTATATATATATATTATTGTGGCGAGGGGGGCGTGGTTCAGCGAGGTCTGCAGCGGGAGAGAGAGTCGGGAGATGCACGGTGAGTGAGTGGGTTAAACGCAAATAACGAACACCTGTCTCTTGTTTCAGTAATTGGCGTGGGGAGAGTATAAAACACCAGGAGAAACAGGAGTGAGCGAGAGAGAGAAGGACTGTTTATTGGAGCGAAAGTTACTTTGTGACTCTGTTTATGTTGCCGTGCTGTTGCACAGGTTTTTGTGTTTGAAAGTGAATTATTGAATAAAACAACCGTCAGCAGTCAAGCGACCCTGTCCTCTTCCTTCCCTCACAAGAACCTCATCACAATTTTATCAATTATATATAGAGTTGGCAAAATGAGTTGGAATGCGCACAGGCAAAATGAGTTGGAATGCGCACAGGCTAATCTCGAGCTACAGGCAAAAAAGGTGAAAAATGTCAATTTTGGTCGAATGTGAGGTTTTCACAAAAATTAGACCACAATGCTCCAAATAGCAATTAAACATCTAAAAGTATCTTTTTTTTTTTTACATTTTCTGAGAGGAATACCTTTCCTTTGTCCATGAAAAATGTAATTTTTCTCTGCTCTCTTCTCAATGACTCACCCTTCCCCTCAGTTTGATATCATTTTAAAGCGCAGCATTCCAACTTTGTGAATATTCAGATAGCAAATTCTCGATGGTATGAGTCTGAACCAATGAAATATGATTTTCAAACTCTTGCTGATGTAAACAAAACTATCTCATGCTGACTGACAGATCTGAAGCGCGCCGCGTGTGCGCACAAAGATGCCTCAGACAACATGCAATCCTGATATACACAGAATTACAGTATTTCATCCTGTTTGAAGTCGACTGTATATAACATATAAAAAGGCAATAGAATGATATATATTTTTATGTATAGTACGATACAACACTAAAATTAATAAACTAAAACTTAAAAACTATATATTACATCATTGCTCATTCGCATGGACAAACTTTTCTCAACTTTGTTGTGTCATGCCCACATCACTTCAGCAGCGATCTCTGACACTAATCGGATACTGAGTAAAGAGAGGTTCTGGTATAAAAATTGAACTTTTGGCTGGTTTGGTCCATCCCACCATTTTCAAAACAGGACTGTGGGAGAGTTATTTTGCCAAGACAAGATTTGAGTTGTTCAGAGGTGGTTGGTTCAGACAGTTGACTATAAAAGGGTGTTAAAACCCCTTCCCATTTCATGCTGTCAGCAATGGCACCACATGGAAGAGAAATGAAATAATTGAAATTAAATGAAAGAAGTAATTTCTTTACACCAGAAAGGTGAAGGCTACAAGAAGATCAGCAAAGCTTTACTTATCAGTCAGAATACTGTAGCAAAAAAGATTGGAACTGCAACCATCTCACAGAGACGTCCAGGTCGTCCACGGAAGTTAACACCTTGACAGGAGCGTCTTCTGATGAGAAGGGTTAAAGAATATCGGCATCCAAGTTCACTGCAGTTATCTAAAAGCAGAAAGCCAAAATATTTTTGACTATTTCCCGTGACACAATACGTGTGCACTGCAGAGGAATGGCATACATGGGTGCCGTCCACGAAAGAAGCCTCTCCTAAAGCCCAGGCACAAAAAAGCCTGCCTAGAGTTTGCCAGGGCCCATGCTGACAAAGATGAAGATTACTGGGACTCTATACTCTGGAGTGATGAGACTTAAATAAATGTTTTTGGATCTGATGGCTTCAAAACTGTATGGCGTCGCAAAGGTGAGGAATACAAAGAAAAATGCATGGTGCCTACAGTGAAACATGGTGGTGGCAGTGTCCTTATGTGGGGCTGCATGAGTGCTGCTGGTGTCGGGGAGCTGCAATTCATTGATGGCATCATGAATTCACAGATGTACTGCTACCATCACTCCGTGCCCTTGGTCGTTGTGCACTTTTCCAACATGACAATGATCCTATAGACACATCTAAGGCCACTGCTGGATTTCTGAAGAAGAACAGGGTGAAAGTGATTCAGTGGCTCCTGATCTGAACCCAATCGAACACCTATGGGGAATTCTGAAGAGAAAAGTTGAGCATCACTCTCCGTCCTCTCTAAAAGAGGTCATTCTTGAAGAATGGAAAAAGATAGATGTTGCAAAATGTTGCCAACTTGTTCATTCCATGCCTAGAAGACTTGGTGCTGTCATTAAAAATCATGGAGGCCATACAAAGTACTAGATGTAGTAGTTTTTGTTGTGGGGTGTACTCATTTTTGCATCACCCTAATTTGAGTAAAACTGAAAAATGTGTAATCTAAGTTATATTATTAACCTTACTTTGATGTTATAAGTTAAACTGATGTTATATTAAACTTAGTCTTGTCAACATTTTGGAAATTGTTTTTGTGTTCATTGAGATATTGTTTAAAATGTTACTTTTCAAAGGGGGTGTACTCATTTACACTGAGCACTGTATATAACAGGGGTGGCGAATTCCAGTCCTGGTAAGCCTCACGCTGCATTCACACGGTGCGCCGGCATTAACGCTTCTCATTTACTTTGAATGGGTGATGTCATGCGTTGCCGAACTGAATTGTGGGTTCCATCGTGTCACTTCACTCACGTTGCAAACGGCAGAAGTTGAAGATTTCTCAACTTTTCAAGCGCCAATGCAGGCGTCATCCAATCAGATCGCCCTATGCAAATACCCTAGAGCAGTCGCTAGCCAATAGCGCTCGTGCAACACCGGGAAGTAATGTGATTGGCTGTTATCACTATAACGGTCGCGTCAACACAAGCTTCAGACACGCCCTCCGTCAAGCGTTGACGCTGATGCCCCGTGTGAATGCAGCGTCAGTCCTGCAGAGTTTAGCTAGCAACCTTTCAAACCTTAATTAGCTTGTTCAGGTGTGTTTGATTAGGGTTGGAGCTGAACTCTGCAGGACTGTGGCTATCCAGGACCGAGGTTAGCCACCCCTGATATATATCATTGTTTTTATGCTGCATAATAGGCCAGTGGTTTGCAACCATTTTTGAATATATGAAGTCCCCAGTTTTTCATTTCTCAATTTACTGGATAAGGATTAAAGATAAATTTGAAGAAATATATTTTACTCACAATTTCTACCCAATAAAATATATTCATTGCTGTTTTGTCTTATTTTAAGTCATTTTAGATGGAAGTTTGCTGAGGTCCCGGCCCCTGGTTGAGAGCCACTTTAGTAGACATATCTTAGCTGCAAATTACATAGAGGCAGCATAAATATGTGTACACTGATTCATAATCATGGGAAAAGTGCATAAATAAAGAAAAGATTTCAGAACCATCGTTTGTACAATGATTGGATTCAATCAGTGGACAGAAAAGGGAGGTATAGTGGAAAATTTGGAGAGGCAGAGAGAGGAGGTGGCTGGCTTTTGTCTGGTGATTCTCTTTGAGGCATTAATGGTCTCTTCATCCAAGCTCTGCCAACGGGCACCCTTACTCCTCGGCTAGACAGGGATTCTGCGCCAACTTCCATCTGTGCTCACATAAACAATCACTGCCCTCACAACGCCCTCACCCAGCTAATACACATGTAATCAAGATGATTAGGCAATGCCACTGACTAAAAAGTAATTACTTGAAATAGTAAATGAGCAAAAACAAAACCTCAACCCAGAGCTGCAGCACGAGGACGTACTTGGTTCCCAAGACGCAAGGTTATAGATGGAAGAGAGAGTGTCACAAAAGTCTCCAAATCCCTAAACTGTCTGGTGTGGCTCCAGCTATCAGTCACGCATGTGATTCCTTAAATAATCAGGTCGTCAATTAAATCGTCAATCAGGTAGCCCTTAGGGAAAGTATCCCAGATCCTCTAGATCAGAGATTGATGAGATTTCTACCTGCGAGGAACTGCAATTAACTGGAGTGTCTGCTTTAAAAGTCCTAATGAGCCCCATTAAATTGATTTATAGAATAATTATCATCTTGCTATGAAAAGTAGAAATGGTAGCATGGATAATGCATACATCAGATTTTAAAAAGTACCTACTGCTTTCACATCAAGGGAAGCAGATAGAATAAAAGCAACCCCTCAACCTCTATGAGTTTAGAAGCCAGTCAAGTACAGCAGGAAATAAAGAGCTTGTTTGACTGATGAAAAGCCAGATGGTATTTAGAAACAAAGAATAAAAACTACAGGTACTTCTAAGAAAGAAATTTAAAAACATGTCTCTGGCTTACCTAACCAGCAGTATCGCTGATTTTTCTAGATTTGACATCAATGGATTTGATACAAAGGACCATCAAAATAGCTCTAACTCATCTTTAATGCAGAGAAAGGATATTTAAAAGAAATGTCATTCTAGTCAAAGATATTGATCGCTCTAGTACTCAGACAATGACTTCGCATGCCAAACAAATTGTGCTCCAAATGGGAGACGCAACACAATTGATTTCAATCAAATTTGACATTAGGATGTTGCTAAGCATGGTAAAAAGCATAAAATATGCATAGCACAAATATTTATAGACTAAAATAATAAAATAAATAATACTAATAAACAATAATTGAATTAATAATCCAATTTTAATTACATTAATTAAAATAAAGAACATGAATTAAATACAAGTTTACTTATAATCAACATTTCTCAGGTCTCCTTACAATGTGCTTGTTGCAATGCATTCTAGAATTGTCTTCTCCGTGAAGTTTAAATATAATGCTGTCTCAGAATGTGACAATTTTCACAAATGGAGCACATATGATGCCTCAAAATGTTGCCTACGTGGAAAGGTTAGCCAAATGTCACATTTTCTGACAGGTAATTGTAATATTTGAAGGATGGACGGACGCTACAGGATGTCAATATCGGGCAGGAACCTACTGCTGTCACTCAAGTGTTTCAGTACTGTACGCGGATCAATCAAGAAACCCGCTATTTTACTCCATGAGAGGCTCAGATAGCATCCAGACGGCATTGCTGAAATCAGGCTGGCTGGAATCTGGACGGGAGGACCCCCCACTAGCTGCATCTGAAAGTAGATTCAGCACTGTTTTCTAATTAACATCAGTCTTTAGCACACCAGGTAGAAAGCCCTCTATTTGACAGGCTAATTAATCTGAAACCTTGAGTGCCCACAGTCTTCAGTGTACCTCCAACACTTAATCCTGTCAATAAAATGTCTCAAGTGTAATAGACTATGGGGAAATAACTGGGATTCAATATAATTAATGCCAAGTTTAGAAGCAGAAAATTCCCACTTGAAGAAGAGCTTCAAAAGGTTTTAGGTTTTATATATATATATATATATATGTATGAAGACTTCAGATGCAAAAGCCTCTAAGTGCCATCTGAAATTTTCTTCTAAAATGAGCATTTTTATCAAGCTTGTATGTTTAGGATCAGTAATTTCACTCTGATGGTAATGAAAAGGACCTATTAATTGCCATTAAAATGAAATTACTGAACCTAAACATACAAGCTTGATAAAAATGCTCATTTTAGAAGAAAATTTCAGATGGCACTTAGAGGCTTTTGCATCTGAAGTCTTCATATAGACTACCATTAAAAAGTTTGCGGTGAACATGTTTTTTTGTTTGTTTGTTTGTTTGTTTGTTTTAAATTAATACTTTTATTCAGCAAGAATGCAGTAAATACATTAATAATGTTACAAAATATTTCAATCTACTCAAATAAATACTGTTCTGTTGAACTTTCATCATCAAAAAAATCCTGAAAAACCACAAAATGTTAAGCAGCGTTACCATTTTAAACTGTGATAAGAAATGTTTTTGACCACCAAATCAGAAATATTTATATATTTTGAAGAATTATGAATTTGATGTAAATATGTTACATTAAATTACTAAAATATATTTGCGAAATGAATTAAAAAAAGTGAACCAGATTCAATCAGTCATTGTAGCCAAAAAGCAAAAACAAAATAGCTTTTTACTAAAACATTTTAATGAATGAAAAAAATGCCACAAAGAGATTTAATGGTGCAGAAATGTAAACTTTCAGAAATAAAACACATAAAAAAAAAAATTTACAATGTTGCTTAAATTTGTACTGCCAACAAAACAGTGAAAAAATATAGTGAATATTCAAAATTCCACCCAGCTCTAGTATGCATTTGATACTAAGGTCAACAAAATCCTCAAATTCAGATTATACAGGAATTAAAGGGCTAGCTCACCCAAAAATGAAAATGATCCCATGATTTACTCACCCCCAAGCCATCCGAGGTGTATATGACTATCTTCTTTCAGACGAACACAATCGGAGATATATTTAAAAATATCCTTAGTCCTCCAAGGTTTATAATGGCTGTGAATGGGGGGCCGTGTTTTGAAGACAAAAATAACGCATCCATCCATAAAAAAAGTAATTCCTACGACTCCAGGGAGTTAATAAAGGCCTTCTGAAGTGAAGCAATGCGTTTTTGTAAGAAAAATATCCATATTTACAACTTTATAAATTCAAATAACTAGCTTCTGACAGACAACTGTACGCAGAATGCGCAAGTCGACTTGCCCCAAATGAGTAATCCGCTGACGTGATGTATGACGCAGGATGTAGGATATTGTAGCTTAGACGCCTCTCACGGTTCAAACAAATATGGCTGTGCAACAAATTTAAGCTCCTCTTCTCTTATATCAAAATCCTCCAACATTTCTCTTTAAAAATGATCATTTCAGACCTATAATCCATGAGCGGTGATTTGTTTTGCTCTATCCTCTGCATCTCCGTGATTATCATTATGTTGTGTTTGATTGTGTTTGTATGAAAGAAGATAGTCATATGCACCTATGGCTTGAGGGTGAATAAATCATGGGATAATTTTCATTTTTGGGTGAACTATCCCTTTAAAAATCACATTCAAATAAAGCAATATTCAACAGATTGAGCATTAACAATTAATTTCCTGCAGGTATAAACGTGCATGCAGAATTAATATTCAATTTTTCAGCATAATGAGTGCATTTCTTTTGGACTGAGTCAGTATTAATCACAGCACTGCTCTTGAGAAAAACATTTACACATGATGAGCAATTTCACTAAAGGGACCGCCTAAAGCTAACATCACTTTCATCTAGCAGGAACAAGCATTCTGGTAAAAGACTTGAAAACTATGCTGATAGGGGCTTGGCTGGGTCAACGCCTGCCTCTCACTTAGTTCATTTATCGCTCTGCTGCATCAGCTTAAGTCTCCATCCCCCTGAGTGTCGTTCAATAGACCAATCATATTTCACACAGGAAGCAAACAAAATTGTGAGAAAAGGTCACTAGAATAATTGAGGCGAAGAAGGGTGAATTATCTTGCTGCACAGTCTGAAGTAAAATGGCATTTTCCATAACCAGTACCAAAAATATGTGGAATACAGGACAACAAACAGTTTAGAGAACTCAATAATATATGGGAAAATCATGTTTTTATGGAAATTGGCATCTGGTTGAGGGTTTTTTATACGGTGGCTTTACATCACTGGTATCACTCAGTATGGACAAGTAAATTGATACATAATTTCTGGGTAATTGCATATGCCACAGGCAATAAATCACAGGAGAGAGAAATATTTTGTACATAAATTCAATTTAGACGTATCGGCTACTTCACGAGCAATCCCAGCAGAAATGTACACTATCCTCCTATTACGTTACACTGAACAATGGTAAATGCTAACAGAGCTTTCAGAAACTAAATATAACAAGAGAAACACTGAGCTGAATACATCTCAGCAGTATTAGAGTGAAGCTAAGAGCCTCTTTAAGTTTCACATATGTATGGACCTTTACACAAAGAACATGAGATATTAATAAACACAGCTACATGATGAAAAATAAAGCCTGAAAGCAACTTCAAAAAGAGAATTCTGAGAAAGCGAAGAATCCCGATGTTTACTTTGCTAATGACTCATGCTAGCTAACTCTTATCATTATAAGAATAGACCAGATAAGAACAAAGAGTCAGAAAAATCAATGGAGACAGCTGAGACATGATGCTGCTTAATGAAGCCTGACGTCTGTTTCCTCCGTTTTCATGGTGAAATGAAAAATTACAGATTTGTTTGGCAAGCAGCTGTTGAACAATTTTTATGACATGGGTGGTTAATGTAAAACATAATGAGATGTGTTATAAAATGCCATTTTAGATTACAGTCTCCTTTGTTTTTGAGGATATGAGCTAGTGATGTGGATGTGCATTTGGGTCATTTTTGACTGCTCGGGGTGAGGGTGATGCGTAGCTGGTCTATGTTCAAATGTATCAGACTTTGAGTTTGGTCACTGCATCATGTCTCACTGTATATTTTTCAGTGTCTCACACCATGAATGATCCAACGATCCAAGCGTGTCAAATTAAAAATTGTTTTAGGTATTATTCAGATGTTTATTTGCCCTGCTAATATTTTCACGGGCCCAACCACAAATACGATAGAGATAATTTTAGCAAGGTATTTTTATATCTGTGCAAATTTTTCTTCTTTTAAGTGACAGTTCACCCAAAAATGAAAATTCTATCATCATTTACTGACCCCCATATTGTTCCAAACACATATACATTTATATATTTATTCCACTCTTAGTTTCTGTAAATTTAAAATTTTATCATTACAGCAGAATTACCATTTATCTCGAATGTTGTTTTTGACTTCTTTACCCAAATAATAAAATAAGAAATATACAATTGCTGGAATCTATGGTATACAATGCAAAACATTACTGATTTTTGCTTAGAAAACTAATTGATGCTTTCTAGTAGGGTTGGGTATCCATTCCATACAGGTTTCCCGATTTGATTTTGGTTCACAAGTTTTTGATTCGATTCAGATGTCGCTTTGATTTTGATTAATTTGGGTATATTTCCATTATAATGTCCATTTTGCTTACTTATGAAAGAAATCCTCACAGCTAATGATGTAAATATACAGGGCAGTTTGACAATTTGCTCAAATGACAATTATTCAGAAAATCTGCTTCTATTACAAGTTACTCCAGCAATTTCATCTGTGTTAGCCAGCTAGACAATGTTACTGTCACCCTATGGTGTTGCAATGAGCACACAATGATTTGGATAGATAAACAAAAGAGTCTTTAATAATATAACTGACAGGAACATGCAAGGGAACTTCTAGCCTGACTACGTCAGACTTCCTACTTCCGCTCAATTTCATTTCGCTTCTGTACTCAGTCTGATACAGCGTCAGAGCTTTGTGTTTGCCACCGGTCTGGAAACAGCCGGGCCAATCAACGAACAGAGGGCGGGCTGAGAGCCGTGACGTAGATGCTAAGCGCCGAGTTTTACATTGTAGGTTAGAGAAATCGAAAACCGAAACGACCGCGGAAATGGGAAACGAGACACGGGATGCAAACTTCGGGATGCATTAACTTCGCATAATCTGCAAAAGTCGTTTACAGCCATGTTCACTCCGGTATTTCGCTCACATCATCATGTGTTTACAACAGGTTTACATTGGAAGTTCAATCATAGATTTGAGTTCGATGCATGATGTCTGTGCTTCGATGCGGCTGTACAGGCGGATAACATACGTCATAACTAAACGTATCTGATTGGCTTACGGGTAACCAATGATTTTAAACTTCAGACAAGCGTTCCCTAGCGAGAGAGAAAACACTTCTCTATTATGCCATTCCAGACTCTGTCTACGAAGCAAAGTGAAGTAGCAGAGTCTGGTATTACCAGGCTAGGGAACTTCAGGAGATACTAAACAACCGTGCTTAAAGGGTTAGTTCACCCAAAAATGAAAATAATGTAATTTATTACTCACCCTCATGCCGTTCCACACCGGTAAGACCTTCGTTAATCTTCGGAACACAAATTAAGATATTTTAGTTGAAATCCGATGGCTCCGTGAGGCCTGCATATTGAACAATGACATTTCCTCTCTCAAGATCCATTAATGTACTAAAAACATATTTAAATCAGTTCATGTGAATACAGTGGTTCAATATTAATATTATAAAGTGACGAGAATATTTTGGTGCGCCAAAAAAAACAAAATAACGACAAATAGAGTGATGGCCGACATGAAGCTTTGGAGCGTAATGAATCAGCGTATCGAATCATGATTCGGATTGCGCGTCAAACCACCAAACTGCTGAAATCACGTGACTTTGGCGCTCCGAACCGCTGATTTCGACACACTGATTCATAATTCTCCGAAGCTTCCTGAAGCAGTGTTTTGAAATCGGCCATCAATATATAAGTTGTTATTTTGCTTTTTTTTGGCGCACCAAAAATATTCTCGTCACTTTATAATATTAATATTGAACCACTGTACTCACATGAACTGATTTAAATATGTTTTTAGTACCTTAATGGATCTTGAGAGAGGAAGTGACATTGCTGGCTATGCAGGCCGCACTGAGCCATCGGATTTCAACAAAAATATCTTAATTTGCGTTCCGAAGATTAACAAAGGTCTTCCGGGTGTGGAACGGCATGAGGGTGAGTAATAAATTACATTATTTTCATTTTTGGGTGAACTAACCCTTTAACCAGAGGTGTAAAGTACTTGAGTCAATGTAATTAGTTACTTTAACTTAAGTAATGTTACTTAAGTATCTTTTGGCTACTTTGTAGTTGTACTGAGTATCAAAAATATTGGCAACTTGTATTTTCTACTTGACTACATTTTTGAGCAAGTAAATGTACTTTTTACTCCAAAACATTTGTGATGAGTAATGCAATTACAAATTACATTTTTCATGGCAGCTAACTTTTTCTGCAGCAGTTTATTTATGCTATAAAGAAGCGATATCGCCATCTGAAGGCATTGAAGGTACTTTATCTTGTGCATTTTGACTTTACTCCCCCAATACTTGTCAACAAGGCTACTCTACATGAATGTGAGTGCATTAGCAGGTAGTTGCTGATCGTAGATGTTTTATTTATTAGATGAGGAAATGACTGCATCTGGTGATGAGGCTCAAACAGCACATACAGTAGATTTTGACTATTTAATTTTACTTAACATTGTTTTATTTATACGCTATATTGACAAGACCATTTTGAAGGATATTGGTTTGGTTATGGCCTTTCTGTGCACTTAAGCTCAACTGAGACTTGAGAGTTTGTAGACATTAAAAAGGTTGTTGTGTCGACCTTGATTTATTGCACCATTGGGGTGTTCAATTTTATTTTGATTTTAGAAAATAAACTTGATTTCTCATCTTACAAATCAATTGTTTCTTATTTTCACTGGCATGTCTCTCAAGACTAGTCCATCTCCGAGCCTATATTCAGC